>NW_026623387.1:0-283140 GCF_030028575.1 Malurus melanocephalus | reverse complement strand
GAAGCTTCACAGGGCACACTAGTCATTTTGCACAAATTTCAAAAATTGCAACAGTTACTCATTGCAAACTAAACCCGTGAGAACATTGTCAAAAAAGCAGAACTGATGTGCCCGTACAGAACAGACAGACTGCATGCTACAAGCATCCAGCATAGATAGACATTGCAAAGCTGCTTACTACTGCATATGAATTAGGAACTACATATACTCCTTTGGATKCATTGACACAGCACATTTCTTCCTTACTCAGTAATGACTCTGTTTCAGTTAGCAGCTAATGGCTGGTCACTCCTTATCAATCTTCCTGAAAAAGAAATTCCATATGTTGTGGCAGGCCTGAGTAAATGAAGGATTGTAGAATGGTTTGGATTGGAAGGGACCTTAAGGATCATCTAGTTCCAAACCCTCTGCCAGGATCACCTGAACTGAAATGTTGTTGAATGTGCTCACAAAAATGCGGTTTTATCTTAAAGCACAYGAAAATGAGCAATAATAATTAAATCATCCTTTGCCTGCTTTATTTCCAAGTGTAGCATATTTTCTTTATAGTTGTTGGTTTAAAAAATAATTTGAAAAATCCTTTCACATAAATAGTAATACTAATAAGTATGCAACATTAAAAAGACAGTCCACAGAATTCATAGAAGAGGATAAATACAAGAAATACCATCCCCTGAAACATTACTCTTCCTACCAACCCCAATGGAAACATTTAACTTATATTTTCCCTAAGCATCTGACTCTATAGCTGTCAGATTTACTCATGCATTAAGGACTTTTTAAGGATGCTTGATTCTGCTGTGATTTCCCTTCACTGGTGGCTTCTGGGCATAATATTTTAAATAATTCTTCAAATTACATGAGCTAGCTACTCTAAGCAGCACCCAGACACAGAGGTTAATAGTAGGGAAGAACTCTAGCTTGTACAGCTGCATAAGCCCTACACTTGTCACATCCTTGGAAACACAAGAGCATACACCTACGGCACACTATGTCCTTACATCCAGAAGCAAGCACAAAAAATTACAGGAAAGGCATATGCTGTCTCCCAGGTATCTCAGTGCTGACACTCACCATTCAAACAGCATTGCTTAGAGGACTGCAGGCATTTGCCTACAGGCCTGCAACCTTTAACCTGTAATCCCTTCCTCATAGCAATAGTTTTCCATCAGTCTTTCACAATGTCTGCTAGAAGATTGCAACCCCACCTGCTATTATTGCTAGCCAGAGAGACAGTATYTCCCTACAGGCTGTTTAATGACAAAATTTTTCCTTTAAAGGACTGATCATTTAGGGCTCTCTCTCMCTCTACTGCCTTATTTAAGTCCTTTCGTAGGATTAAGTCACTAAGATTTCTCAACTCCTATCAGAAAAAGCTACATAGATCAACAATTAAAAAGTATTGCACTCATTTTCAGTGAGGCTTTAAAGTGCATTCTGTGGCTGACTTCATACAGAAAAGTAAACTGCAAAGCTAACAAACACAACTCAAATACTCTTATGGAAAACACCCAGACTCTGTCACTCATTTCAGACAAACTGGAGCTTGTTTGTTTCATGGGAAATGGTTTTAAAAAGACTTAGACTTGGCAGTAGCAAAAGTAATTTTTATTAACACAGCTAGAAGGCCAACAAGAACTGCAGGAGCATTCCATATTGGTTATCATCCAATTCATTTCTTACAWCGCAGGTTGAAAACAGCTCTACAACCCTGCTCAAAAGTGAACATGTGAGCAGCCCCATTCAAGTCAAACTGTTTACATGAGACAACTTTACAAAAGGGGTTCCAGCAGCRCTAACCCTTGTTCACTCTAGTCCTAATAGGACTACTCTTGTTACCAGCATGGTAAGGTATTTAGCAGTAGCATTGGACAGCTGTTGCATGGTCAGCCCTGATCTACYACAGGAAAACAGAGTGTCACTTTCTCATCCTCTTTCCAACACCTCTCCTTGTACTTGTTTCCAAGGTTCTCTTTCTTTTCCAAACTCCAGTAACTACCAGGCCTTTCTACATGCTGCCCAAAATCACTAAACCATAATTCCACAGGCAGGCCTGGTTCATTTTTCCCACAGGTTTCTAAGTGAAAGCAGCTCAGAGGTCCGATGGCACAAAGTAGGCACCAGTAACCCATGGTTGTCAGCAAACACGGGTATGGCACATTGGAAAAGAGAGGGAAGATGAGCGGGGGCTCCTGCTACCAAGAGCAGTGAACTAACTGTTCACGTGGCTCATCACTTCCCATCAAACTGTACACTTAGATGATAAGGTATGATAAGGGCTTGATCAGATTTAAATGGGTATTGAATGATAAGAACTTTACACAGTAGAATTCCTTCTTTGAGACCAATCTGGGAAGGGTTATTGATATTGTCTGTATTCCAGATATGCAGGCMTTAGACTTCCCCAAAGTAAACTGAAATTTCTATGGTATATTCATATGAGTTGATAATGTGCACCATGGTTTCTGAAGACAAAACCAGTACCTAGATTCTAAATACATCAGTGAATGTATCAGTTCCTGGGATATCTTGTGGCATTGTGGACTATGCCCCTTTTTCTTTTTTAAGAGACATTAGAGAACACAACTAAACCCCCAGCCTTCTGGCTCCACAAAATCATGATCCTGCAATCCCCATTAAAGGGAGTCCCAATTGGAACAGCCCCCCATTCTCTGAGTTGACTCAGCAGGGTGTAGTATCATGACCTGGTTGTGTASGAAAATAATTGGGCAGGCACACTGCTGCTGTCAACGCTGCCCTTTTGCTGAAGATTTGGCTTATTGATTGTAAAACAAAGGCAACTTATTCATGTTAAAAATATAAAATAGAACAGGTCATAAAAGTAGAACCATTTCAGTCAATTCTTATATGTTGTTTCATTAATCCAAAACAAAACTTGTAACAGTGATCCTTAGATCTCTAATCCACTTTAAGCATTGCAAAACAAAGGAAACATTAAAACCCTTGAAACCAACAGTAAAGGCTTAAGGAATACACTAAAGGCTATCCATTTCATTAAACAGTTCTATGCTTACTCATTAAACTTCATTTTTTTAATTATTCTACAAATGTACTGAGTCAAGGGAGCAAAAAGTTGTTCATAAAGCTAACATTAACCACAACAAAATGGACTTCAAAATAGATCTCAAACAATWAAAAGCTATTTAAAGAGATGTTTACTCTTCACTGAATCATATTTTCTGTCTTAGATCAGTACAATCCAGGGTAATTTTTTTGAAATTAAAAGAATCAMACTGGGTTGACTCAGAAGAAACCTTGTTATTATTTCATCTAGAAACAGCTCAAGATATTTTTAAGAAAGTGTATTATTATAAAATTATATAAAGAAGCACTTTAGTTTTAAGTAATTTTAAAAAGAGTGCTGTCTTTTATCTGCCACATTCAGTGAAAGTTATTAAAAGGAAACTGACATATTATGATTATCATCACTAATTAGTCACAGTGGAATAAAAACATCCACTTCTCTTTAAATAGWTGTCAACCTATAGATCCTTAATTAGAAGGGACCTTTAAAGCTTCTCAACAATAACAACTTACAGAAAGTGGAACTTCCTTTAAAATATGCAAAATACTATACGGTTCCAGTATGTTTTAAGTAGACCTCTGGAACAGGAGATACAAGTCCTGCTTAAAAAAATGGGAGCACAGTGTGATTTAACGTATGTATTTGTCTATCTGAAAAGTTACCGCAACCTCTCAGATCTGAAATAAGTGATGTAGGAAGATTGCATTTTAATCCAATATACATAAAGATAAAATTAACTACTACAATGTGCCTACTTATTGCTCAATTAAAAAAAAAAAAAAAAGATAATTCAGGTTTAATCTTGCCAGAAGAACCTACAGGTTCAGTGTTAAAGAAYAAGAAGAGTGCAAGGATGTGTATGGAGGGGGAAGGCTCCAAACAGTACAACTGAATTCATGTCAATCCAGGAAGTCCAAAAGGAAAATAATTAAAAGTCTGTAATGAAATTGCATCTACCTTTCCCCCAAATGAATCTTTGCTGTTTCCTGCAAAACACATGGCAAGTAAATCTGGATTAAAGTAGGATTTCATTGCTCAAATTTCCAATCAGCTCAATATATGAAAGMAGGTTTTGGTTTGTCTTACAGGGAAATAGAAGCATCACACAYATCACACATTTATCTTAGTTGAAATCTCCCTGGATGTTCTGTCTCTTTTGTCTTCACTGCTGTAGCTTAATTATTTACTGTAATTCTAGCATTTGGCATAGAACCTAAAACTAACCAGGTGTCATCCAATTACTGCTTTCAATTTTTAACTAAAATTCTGGGGTTTGCCCCATTCTTTGCTTTAGCTGATTACTTTGCAAATACCTGATATGCTCTACTGACCAGAATGCTCTACTTACAGAAAAAGTAAATTATTAAGAAAATTCAAGAGATGTACTAGAAGAGGGCTATTCATTAAAAAGAACAAAGAAGGATAAAAAAAACCATATCCCTGTTAGTGCACAGAAAAACTCATTAAAATGTGAGAAGATGTGTTTCACTGACAGGTACTTTTAAATTGTCAGGCCTCAGAAAGTAAACTAGTTTAGAAGCCAGGTAGATGGACACTCAGCAGAATTTTTGCCCTTGGTTTTGTGTGAGTACATCTCCAAGAGAAACCAAGAAAATTGTACTTCCACACAATTATGAGCCCTGAAGCCCATAGGTCATGCACAAAACCCATTAAATTGTATGTCAGGTTTGCATTGGTATATTCATTTCTCTTGCCATCCTTTCTCCCTTCTCRTTACTTCCAAATCCTCAGTCCCCAAGGAAAGTCTCACTGAAAGTGTTCAAACACKAGGTCTTGGCAGGGGAGGGATCTTAAAGACAGGCTTCCCTGTCATTTAAAAGTGCACAGTSCTGTGCAAAGAAGTATGAATAGTGACTCAGGCCTGTCGCCTGCAGCAATGTCACTGTGCATCATCCTACAGACAGATTAAATAGTTTTGAGTGAAGAGAATGTCTAAAAAACACTGAATTATTTATTTGGAGATTGAACTATTACAATGTCTGATGGAAAAGCATGTTTCTCCATGACATTCTAGAAAAAACTATTTGGTGTTACCATAGCTATTTCTTAATGGCCTGCCACACTCTATGCAAATGTTCATTGTAATTTCTGATATATCTTATCACACCATATGCATGCATTCTTAGAACAGCCTTCATTCTCAGTGTTGCCTTTCAGCTCGTCTCATATTTATGAGGCAGACACAGTTAAAGGGGTTTTACCTCGATATTTTAATAGGATCCTAAGTGTACAGCTCTTCAAGGTGGAATACGATGAGATGCACGCCCCGTATAACACATATACAATTTTTACAGAACTTGCAAATTAGCAYATCTGTCTAGAATTCCCCAATAAGAAACTTAATAAATGAAGTAAAGCCCCGCTATTCTAAAGAATCTTCCCCCAGATGAGGCTAGACCCCAGTTTACAATATATGTTCTAGAGAGAAGGTTTCAACCAAGGTTGAAACCTCAAGTTTTGAGATAGCATAGGCTCACCAGCCTCCTACTGAGCATGTTTGGTCTTTCTGCCCAGCAGAACCCCAAAGCCAAGCTAGAATATCAGGCTACAAAAATTACAAGCATGTAGGCTAAGGRTACAAAGAATATATAAAGGGTACAGGAAATATCTAAAAGGGTATATAAAAAGAAAAGGCAAAAATTGTCAGGCACCAGACTAATAGATACCTCATAATGGTAACAAATTTTAGTCATATTTGCCTGGGAGGTATTAAGCTGATGATTTATCATTGCAGAGATTTAGGACAGAAATCAAATTTGGTGCATTAACAGCYATCCATTGTCTCTAGTTTAGACTGAGCGTGAAGCACTTTGATATTCCTCAAAAAAAAGCATGAGCAATAGTCCTGTGATGTCTCTGCTTGACACTACCTTCACCTAACTAGTGTTTTAGATTCCAGTTACACTTTTTTCTGACAACAATTACCCCACAGACAACAAGACTTATAGAGTAAAGGTTGCAGAAGCAGGCTCTACACTGCTGGTAATTACAAAAAGGGGCATTTTTATTCCATTTATGAGCACTGTGTTTTACTCACAGTAAAACTGGAATCAGGTAAATCGAGGAATCAGGTAAATTGAGGAAGAGTACTACCATTTGAGCAAGTGCTTAGGTGAAATACTTCTGGAAAAATCTATCTTATAATGGGAATATTCAGATATTGCCAACAAAAACCTCCAAGAACATCAGTGAAGCACCTTTGAAAATACTGAGGATTGGGCAAGATAATAGATTTGCACCACTTTATTTCTGTGACTTGGTATTGCTTTCATGGTTCTCCAAATTTTCTTTTTAAAATAAGTGTCTGACATGATCTCAGCATTCAAGGAACTGGAACTTATCATAACTCACCAYAACTTAAAAGGAACTAACCATAATCACAGTGCAGCCAAGATTGCTATCCAGGTATTTTGCTAGTAACAGTCACCCATTACTAAAATTATACTGCTTGATTTGAAGTTATTCTACTGTGGAGATGGAAGGAGGGGGAGGGAGAGGAGGAGAATGGGAGAAAGAGGGGGAGGAATATCATAAAAGTAAAAAACTTCTGTACTTCCACTACCTACGGACACTAGTTCAAAGCTTCTCTGCTTATTCTGTCATGTCATTTATTCTGGTATTAGAATCACAAGTAGCTGTAGGAAAAAGAAAAATTTGATCTGTATGGCAGCTTTCATTCTATCCAATGTAAAATACCAGTGCATAGGATTAATTCTGCCCAGTGTGACCTCCTTGGCTAAAGTTTTTGCAGGTCTCCTGCTGCACATTAGCTATCTTTTATTTCCCTGTTCATAAGTGGGAGCTGCTAGCAGCAGTTGCTGTATAATTACTTAGTTGATTCTGTCTAAGGAGCTTAAACTAAGAGTTGAGCAAAGAAAGCAGATTAACAATTTGAACACACACGTAATACACAGACACACACAGAACCAGCAGGACTGCAGGTCAATACACCGGGTGGAGAAAATGCACTTCAGCCACTCTTGCTCCAACAAGACAGGCCTGATTTTCAATGCAAGGCAATCAAACAGCTTTAAAAAGGGGAAGGCAGAAAGATGGGCTGGAGTCACAGACCGGGGAAAGGACTTGAGCACACGGCTACTCCATCCCTAGCAGCCAGATTAGTACCAGAGGAGCGGCACTCAGCCTGCTCTGCCAGTCACATGCTCCTCGATGTCGCCTAGCAACAGTAAAGCCCAGAGAAAAAGTTCTCCCTCTCTCAACTTCAAATCTGCGTCTGAGACCGACTGAGGGGAGCTTATTGTGCTCCAGACTAAGCATCTGTTTCTTTCTTACAGCCCTCTGTAAATGACTGCATATACCACACGTAAGCAAGCATGTCCATGCACAACCCCCCCACCCCCCAAGCCCAACCTGTCTACGTGCAAGTGCTGCAGCCTGTGCACTCCTCATCAAAAACAACTCTCGGTACAATTTTAGTGGTCACCAAACCAGCTCTTGGAATGCAGGTGAACTCTGCTCCACCCGTGCGTATTTCAGTAGCAAAAAAGGCACAAAGATCACAAGGGAAAAAAAAGCAAAAAGGGGTTGTTTTTTGGGGGAGGGGGGGTTTGCCTTGTTCACAGCCAGTAATCAGGACTGACTCACAGGAATAACTGCCTGCTTGCATTTCTGTAAAACCGTGAGTTTAGACCTTGGAGTTGCAAAGTCTGAGATGTCCCTCGAAATTTACCMACATTTGTGTTTCGCTGTCTCATAAAATTAGAAAGAAAAGACTTTGTACAAACCAGAAAAACAATCAAAGGAAGCATCTTAGGATAATTTAAAACCAAGATGAAATGAAGCTAAAGAGCCGATGGTGCTTGCAGTGCTTTTAAGGCGCTTCTTCCTTTTCCACAACAGAAACCAACTCCATCAAATGACTGCTGGAAAGAGTCAACTTTCTCCCCTAGCTTTTAGAAAGAACTCCTTGAATCAGTGCCTGTTAACCCTCCACTTTCAGGCACTTCGATCTTTTTCCGATCTAAGTCCCCGGAGTAGGGACGTGCTCCTCGCAGTGCAAGTCCCATTCCGGAGGGGCTGGAGCATAGCGCTTACCTTGGCAACTGCCCTGCATTATGCATGCAGTGAATAATATGAGCAGTTTGCAAGCAGTKGCTGCTCTTCCATCCATCCGATGGTGGGGTCCCATCTGGGCTGGGATGCTCCAGCTTCCTGAGAAGCTGGCTCCTGGACTCCGGGGTGCTGATCTGCACAGAAGCAGCACAAGGAGCCTAGTGTCTTTTTTTTATCTTGCTAGTTGCAGAAGAAAGGCGTGTACGCCTGTTGAGACATCGCGTTTTCTATAAACTCCCACCCTCCAGACATTGCATAAAGCTCTTTATACCCGGCGGCCCCGGAACTAGCATGAGGGAATCAGGCACTGCTCCAGGCCCTGCAGCCACAGGCTGCCTCTGCCCCTCCTTCCACACTTTACAGGACAGCCAAGATGCTTCCAAGACCCTGCACTTTGCAGACTTTGTATCAGAGTCCGCTGGTGCTGTATTTAAAATGCTCATGTATTTTGAGTAGATTGGGGAATTGCAGGCGGCAGGTGAACTATGTCCCAAAGGCATGCTCCAAACAATAAAAAGTATTTTTGATAACGGAAAAAAAGCCAATATCTTACCAACGCAAAGGTCAACCTTAGTACTCCTCACATAAATCCTATGAAAGGAAAACTGTAAGGATGAAACTTACTTTTTTACTTTCTTAGCAGATAAAATCAGTTTGGTAAAGCGCTTTGGCTGTGAATTCTTAAGATATCAGCAGGAGACACCCTCCTTCAGTTCTAACTCTCCAACAGTGTGTGCAGTACACAATGAAATATCTGCCTGTGTTTTACTGCTGCTATTTCAGGAACCATATACCCACTAACAAGGGTAGAGCAGTATGTAGGATCACAGGGGAAAGATAAAGATACCCAAATCCTTTAGGCTGGAATGCAGCCTTGGTAAAAAAGACAAACATTTTGGAGGCTTTGCATGCAGGATCGGAAACATCATATATAAAATGTGTGAAGCTACTTTTATTTATTTTTTAATATTAGCTAAAAAACACTCTTTCATGTAGCAAATTTAGTTATACCAAGCTATCCTTTCTTCATATGTGTGCACATACACACATGCATGTCAACAATGACTACTGTGCATACATACCACAGGAGAAGAATAGGTCTATTTGTCTTCCAAGAGGCTTTGTTAAATTAATTTTAATAACACCACCTTTATAAATACTATATATCTTTCACATTAGCATCATGCTACACTTATTACACTGCAATGGCTGTTTGCTGACGCTGCAACAGAACTTAAGCAATATTTCAAAAGTTAACACTTTTTTTGGCATGGACTACAATTTCAAAAAGAGGTAGAGGTGCCTGTATTTTTCCTGCCGAAGTTGCACAGGAACATCTTGCTGCTTATTAGCAGACTGATTTCTCCCCAGGTCCTGTAGGACGCTAATCCCTCTAAACCTTTCCGTAAAGGCTTTCTATCTATCAAGATAGTAAAGAGGGGGGGTGGGGAGAGAAGATGTGGAGCACAGGCTTTTGCAAGGTTGTGATTTATGCATGTTCAGGGCTGTTTGGTGTAGTGGTACGACACAGCACCGGGGTCAAGCCACAAGAAACACTGGGGGCAGATCAGAATATTCAATTAGCTTCCTGGCACCTCTGAATCACAAAGAGAGGATAAGATCTCTCCATCACAAGATCCAGAGCTGCCGGGGGAGGGGGAGACATGCCCTCTTCAAATCTCCCTCCTCCCTCCCACCCTCTCTCCTTTCACTGTAGGGGAATAGTGCTTGAAACATTCCTTTCTGCACGGAAGGTCTTTTCCTATTGTTGTTTTCTTTGTGTTTCAGTGTTGCCAACTTACTGGAATTCTTGTCGTGGTTTCACAGCAAGGCTCAGGCTGACCAAACGGAACCAGCTGCGTTTGTGTATGGGGCCGCTGCTGCTTTAATCTCCCAACAAGGCCGATGGGGAGGGAAGGAAGGGATCCTCAGAGGGGAGCAAGCAGATCTGCTCTGTACAGATGGGTACCTGCAAAGCCAACACACAGACTGACCGTACTTAATTAGAACAGGAATTGTTTAAAGCAGCTCACACCTCAGCAACATATAGAGAGGGCAAACAGTGCTCAGGAGCTACAATTCCAGGCTGGGAGCTATGTGCAGCCTTCTGTCACTGTACGCTTGAAGTGACCTGGATGCAAGTTTTTGGAGGAGGCATCTACCTGTTTCACTCCCACACAGCTGGCAGCCAGAAGGTGTGTTCCTGCCCCATTCACCATCACCATTTCTATATATCTGTACTTCCCAGAGATGAGAAGGTAGAGGGATTCTCCAACAGGACCGTGGAGTTGCTGTTGACAGTGGGTTGCTGAGATTGTGGGTCATGCCCTTCTCATCCATTATTCTTGCACTCACAAGACAAAATTTAGAGAGAGACAAACTGATAAGCCCAGATCTTTTACTGCTAAATGATAGTAACAAAGGAGCCAGCACAGGACAATGCTATTCTCTGTTTACTTCATCTAAAATTTTCTCCTCTCACTTTACCATGGCACTTCATCATCCAACTAAAGGAACCCTGTCCTGCTGGACACCATTAAATGGGACTTCTTTGAGACTAGAGACTTCAAGATCAGAATCAAAACTCAAGGCTTTCCCATAACAACATCCGAAATCACCCATATGGGTATAACACGTTTCTTCCTCTCATCTTGCTATTGACAGCTCATTATTTCTGTCTGAATTAGACATACAGATTTTTAGTTTATTATTGCATGTTTAAAAAGATGCAGACTATGTCTGTTAGAAGGTTAGAGAGGGAGAACATAGGCAATGATGTTGTTCATTGAACTCTACTTTTAATTCAAAAACCGGTTTGAGATGTCTTTGCTTGCCTGGTTTTTAGTGTAAGCAACACTCAGAAAAGCAGCTAAAGGTGTAATTTAAAACTATCAACTATGCCGCTTACATATTAAAGATACCTGCTAAGCAAGGAAGTTAAAAATTAAAAGGTTTCATTTTTGACCAAGGTTCAGTCTAAATTAGTGTCCTAACTCATGCAGTTTTTCACAGACAGAAACGTCAGGGTTGATATATGACTAGATAAAGAYAGAAAGCTGATGGTTAAAAAAAGGTAAAAAAACATATATGCACTCACTAAAAGAAAATGTGGGTCAGATCTGCACCTGTAAATTTGTCTCTTCTGAACTTCTTGGAGCTAGGACAGTCTACAGAGGCTAAGGATCTGCCCAGTGCATTATCCAATAAAGCTGTAATTGCCATTGACATTCAGTAATCTTGTGGTCAATCTGTCCTTGAATAAACCCAGGTGTTTCTACATAGAAAACATTTCAAGTTACAAGCTGTGTTTCCAATTTCACATTTAAAGTTTAATCATTAAAATCTATGCCTTTATTGTGACAAGCTTTTTTGTTATTTTTATGTAATCATACTAAAGCAAGGCTACATTTTAAACATATTAAAGCCATACTCATTTTTTGAAAGAACACTGGTAATGACAAGTCATATAAATCTAAAGACTGTCTCTCTGCCTGGGTAATAATATAAATACCCAACAGCTGCAATTAATTTCAGATGTCATCCATCTTTGCTATTCTACAATCTCAAGTGTTTCCTTTCTTTAACAGAACCTTAGTTTTACAGCAAGCAACAATGTATGTATGTATGTCTGTGTGTGTGTGAGGCTTCCTTTCTTAACAGGCCATTAATGACATGAGGGTCTCTTTAGAGATACTATTTTTGAGACATTCCCATTTCCTAAGGCTCACTTCAGTTTGCATCAGTGCCTCCAGATTTCATGGAGAGAAGATTTAGCTGTTTCATGGGGATGCACAATAACAATGTGTATTTGGACTTCATCACTTATTTTTTTCCAAATAGATGCATTTTGAGCATAAGTTTCCTGAAAAGATCATTTTAGGGAACTGAGCTGCATCTGGTACAATGAATCAGTTCTAATTTCAACTCTGCAACACATAAAAAAGATCCAAACAAACAGAAAACAGCCCCAAGTTCACCAAGTTTCTCATTTAAGCCCCATCACATTTCACGGTATCTAAAACAATGGAAATTATATGGCAGGGAGGTATTTTCTTCCAAGGATTTAAAGAAAAAAAAAAATAAATCCACTGAATCTCACACTAGGAGAAAAGAGAGCTTYAGCTGATATAATTCCCAAACATCTAATGTATATTCATAACTAAAGCACAGATTTCCAGAAGACTGGATCAAAGTTGGGTCTCCAGACCACATGAATGTGAGAAACATTAAACTGAGGAGAATGTGAATTGGTCCAGAACAGAAATCACAGAGTCAGAATTGCACAATGCAGCTGGCACTGTGGCCAGAAGTTTCCACAAGGTCTTCTGGTTAGTGACACATTACAACTTTTCTCTTTCAACCTGGAATTATATTACTGCAGCCTGGAACAAGAAGCAGGAACATGGTAACCATGTGCTTTTTTGGTAACTGACACTGAACAAGTGAGACCAGTAGAGAGACAATCAGTAAAGGAGCTTCCAAAACACCCCAGGTGTATTTCATCTGCAGAAATGGGCCTGTGGTAGAATTTAACAGTAATCATGTAGAGATGAGTTTATTTACCTGSAAGGCAGAAGAAAGTGGAGAAAGATTAAACAGATTCCAGCTGTCCTTTGGTCAGCACTGTCTGGTTCTGGAAGTCTCTGTGMCCCAATCTGAAGACACAGTCCCAAGGTAAGGGCAAGTATGCTCTACCTCAGTTGTATCTCTAACTACTGAAGATCTTGGTACTTGTCTTACTGCAAACAGATTTCTTCGGCACTTTCTTTGTCTCTGAGGAACAATTTTTTTTTTTTTTTGTTCCAATCCACTGACTCTCCAATGCAACTCTGCCCTGCAAAGAAGCAGCAGATGAATTTGTACTTGAAAAGGAATGGGAGGTAAAGAAGCACTTTCAAATTACTCATATTCTAAAAACTATTTAGGGTATTAAAAAGGAAAATAGGATAGGTTGGAAAAACTCTGAATCCCCTTTACTATTTTCATCAGTTTACTTTCCTATTAATAAAGATTATAGCTCCACAGTTATAAGTGGAACTCATACTAAAAACAGTTAGGTCTCATTCCTCCAACAGCCAGGATGAAATGCTTGAGAGATCACAAAAGCAGTCAGTCAAAACACCTGAGAAAAGATAAATAATAAGCCTTCAGTAGCATTAATTAGAATTCCAGGCCAAAGYCAGGGTAATGACAGTAAACAAATGAGAACATGGTTGAACAGCATAGAGACTGCAGGTGACAGATTCTCATTGTTTTGATTTGTATTACAGAACATCAATTGATATGTATTAAAGAACACAACTACTGCTCACTTAATTAAAARAAGTTGCAAATATGGTCTAACTCTGAATTTTCTGAACTAGCCTCCATGGTTATTGAAAAAGAGAACTAAACATCAGTATGCCTATTAAACACCATCTTTTTGTGAACCAAGTGACTCAGTGTATGATGAAAGTATAGCTACCCTGCAACATCCTGTGAATGACAACCATTGACTTGTATACAGAGATATTTGTAGTGCAAATATTTTTTATGTTAAATTAAATGGAAAAACATGAAGAAAATTATAGGTCAAGATAAGCTACACTGTAGCAATTCTTAACTGATTGCTAAGGAATAATACTCAAAATATTTGGTTTGAAAATAGCACCTGATTCAGTCAACCTGCAAAACTAYTTTGACAAGAAGAGACCAAACTCATGAATGCATGAGGTTAAAAGGATTACAATAATTAAAAAAACCCAACCTCTCTCCTCCTTGGGGGACTTGTTCACAGGAATGAGATATAGGACAGTTCAGTGAGCACAAACTTTGGTAAGCAGGGTGACTGGATTGAGTAGTCCACCCTTCCCCCTCTATCCACTTCCCCTCAGAGCTGCAGCACAGCCATTCACAATCCCTTTTGTCCCTTCAGTCAGCAGGCCCCTAGGAGAGCACTGGTTGCTGTGCCCACTTCACAGCACAGTCCTACAAAGGCACCACAGAGCTGCAAATGGCAGTGGGGACACAACACCCTCAAACTGACTGTGCTGCTGATGCCAGACAGATTCAATCAACAGATTGTACCTCACTAGCCAGGAGGAACAGAACAGCATGCTGGAGAAGCCACATCCACCGGAGACACCATGAAGAGAATAYATAATGTTATTTTTATAGTCGCTTCTCAGAATGCAAAATTGTGAGGTAGAAGTTTGCCATTAAAAAAATAGTTTGGTGGTATGATTTGTACTTTGCAAGACAGCTAACTGAATTGTTCCTCCCTTTCGGAATTAATTTTTGGTTTCAGAAGTTATTCTTGTATTATCCAGTTCCAAAATTCAAGATTTTTCTTAATTAGGATACATCTAAAGACCTTGGCACAGTAAAGGCTACTTTCTGTGGTTTTACTGTTTTGAATATATGGTGATCAGCATTATGAAGAATGAGATCTAAAGTTAAAAGCCACATGAAAGTCACTTTTCTAGTAAGAAAAGGAACTTTTAAAAATTTTAGATACACAACACTTTGGTTTCTAGTGAAGCTGTGCAGTACCATAAGATACAGAGCTGAAGAAAAGAAACTGAATCAGTCAACATTCTTGACTGATTTTGCCTGTCTTTTCACTGGAAATGTAGTTTGTGAGTTCTAAAAATATGAGAACAGCTAAGCAATAAACCCATTGTAATTACTGATATCTTAAAAAGCTTTTTTGTTTATTGCTTTTTTTTTAAGATAAACAATTGTGCTAAAACGTCAATGTAAGCCAGAGCCACAAACTATTAAAAGGAAATAGAAAGTTATATACCACATCCAATAAATATTATAACTTCTTTGTTRCTCAAGAATAAGTCTAATATATAGCCTTCTAGAAAAACTGGAGCTATGTCACTTTGAGTCAGACACTTTAAGAGATGCTAATGAAAATGCCATCAGTCCCCATAATCCTCTGTGGCTGATTAGGTACAGTAGAAGTTGTTCCACTAAATCGAAAAAAAMCATTTGTTCCATTAGGTGGAAGCCTCACATTGACCTGAAAGTAATGGTTTATTCATATCGTAGTATTGTAGTCAAAACTCCAGAAATAATTAAAAGGAGTCAACCCTCAAACTTTAGACCTTTGATTTATGAAGCTGGATACCCAGTTAATTATTGCACGGTGAAAAAAGGGCAATAGGGAGTCAGCAGTCCTGATACATTACTATTGACATTTCCATGTGAAAAGCTGATGGGCAATCAAATACATATCAGTAAATATGTCTTCAATTGCACAAACATTCCAATTATTTCCACAGGTCACAGTTAAAAACCTTTCTTCTAGATTTAAAAAAAAAAAAAAGTTAGACATTAGGTTAAATTCAGGTTCCATTAGACTTCAGAGACAAAAGTCCAAAGTTCAGTAGTTTCAGCTAAGATTCATCAACAGTCAGAGAACAGCTACCCATAGCCATTATACAAATGAAACACAAGATGCCTGGATCTACTACAGGAAGAAAAGAGGGTATTCTTCAATAAAAGATGATAAAAAAACTATGCTTGACTTTAGAAATTAGGTTTCTAATTTTTCTAGATACAAGCAGGAACTCATTGTAGTCACAGTCAATTTTTCTAGTCAACCTTTCCAGCAGTCAGTCCTCTGAATTTTTATTAGCTGTTGTTTTAATGGTGTTCAAGGTTTGTTACATTTTGAGTGCAACGAAAGTATTCGACCTGAAGAGCAAAGGCATATATCTATGAATGGTGAAGTTCTCAAAAACAAATTTGTTAAAAATCTGCCATCATCCAACAGGCAGATAGTGATATTAAGAAATACTGAAGTAAAGACTAGTGAATAAAAAGTCAGCTCATTCATGTTCACCTTTTTTCTCTCTCTCTTTATATTCAGCAATCAAAGAAACACAGTGAAAATTCAAGACATAGATTTACGCCCTCTCTAATCAACACAGGCATCCCACACCATCCTTGCAGGATGATTTAGTCATGTATCTTCCTTTGTGCACCTCATAGCCAATAGGCTTGCTTGGGCTTTGACAAGTCTCRTGAGTGTGGCAATATATTATCATTAGATGAGCTTTTTCATATTTTAAATCCACTCAGAGAAGTGAGCTTCAATGAAACTTACAGAACACGTTCAAAATACATGAAACTCSTCTCATGTTTTACTGTCATTCAACTTTTCCATATCATCAGACTACAATTGCTTCAAATACTGAAGCATAGACTACAATCAACAGAGATTCAAATTATATATTGTCTTAGTGTCAGCACTTTTCCTTTTCTGTATCAAAGCCTTTTTGAGAAAAGAAAATATTTTATGCAAATTTCCTTCCTTCCTTCCTTCCTTCCTTCCTTCCTTCCTTCCTTCCGGTCTTCCCAGTATTTCATTGCAGGCATTGATCTGCTTCTTTAAAGATTAAGGTACTAAAGAAGGCAAATAGGAATGCAAGCAAAACCAATAGAATCAATATATGCAGTATTCCTTACTACTCCTTTTACAGCCAAACAATTGCTTCTTAGRTAAAGCAACACACTGATCAAGTTGCAGTATGAGATTCAAGGTCAGATTCACAACTATGAAGCTGCTGATTTTCATTAACTTACCAGTATTTAAAAAACCCATACAAACTGAACATGAGATCACCAGAGCAAACCTTACTCCAGAACACAATTACAGTACATACCAGAAAGAGATGGAGGTACAACACTATAACCTCTTTATTTTCCTACTTTACAGTGATCCCTGGAAACTATGTACAAGATAGAATGTTTCACTGACTACTTACTATGCCTGTGATGTTTAAATCCCCATAAACCAGGATTAGGAAAGGACAAAAGGTACTTTAAAGACACCTGTCATCATCTTACGCTCATCCTGAGTTAAASACAGTGAAATACCAGGGATTTATGGGCAGTTTTCCATTTTAGTTTGACCTTTAGGTTTTAACAGTATAAGGTTCCACTAGAAGAAAACTATTCAAAATATCATTCTCTCTGGGATTCAGCTAAGGGCTAGAGTAAAAGAATAAAGGATTTTCCATATTCCRGAATACCAAAGGAAACTATTATTTTTGAGATTACAAAACCTGTCACAAATWGTCAAATTATCACAGGGACACATTTGCACTCCATACCCTCAATCATATGCTGCAGGAGGTGCTTTCCCCCTGCCCCTCCCCCAATAGCAAAAGGTAGTTTCTCATGGGTCATTCCCAAAATGATGGTAAAGAATCTATGATCCCTGCTCATGTTTCACTGTTTCTATATATAGTGGGCATAAGGATATTTCAAGTAAAGTTTTTCATTGAAAGCTACCATCTAGGAGCCTAATCATATTTTTACAGTGTTCCACCCAGTTAACTCTTCATTCTAATTGAACCTTTGTGTGCCAATATAAAATGAGCATGTAAAATTATTCTCATAATTGTYTTTATTACCAGGACCTGAAAAATAACTGCAGAGGAACCCAATATTTCCACAATTTTCATGCAGCCCAGATATTAATTTAAACTTTGATTTTTATGTATGGACACACACACACATTCTAAATACAAAATTTAAGTGCTATCTCTCTATGCAGGAAACACAGTAATATATTAACTGATGCTTGAAACCTGCTTGCACAGATTTATGATAAAACCATTCTGTTATCAGAGCAATTGCTAGTTACATCTAGTGCTTTCAAAATTTCAAAAGCCAGTACTAAATTTTAAAGAACTACTAGCAATGTCTAAAAACGAGATAAGTATTTGTAGGATAGGAAACTCCAGTACACAAACTAAGATCTAATTCTAGAATCAAATCACTAATAGAAGTTAATACAAGATGGTTGGTATGACTTACAGGGACTACAGGAGTCAGAAATCCTTCAGCCCTTCCTTCCTCTTGCTACTTCTTTTCCATGGCATTTCCCACCCAGCAGGGCTCAGCTGTCAGCAGCTCTCACAATGTGCATTATAGTTACAGACAACCCAGGAACGGAGCTGTATTTCCTGCAGTTTAATTGAAAATATCTTCATTGTGTCTGATTCATTTTGTATTTGTGAAGAACAGGAACAGACAAATAAAATGTTGGCTCAGAATACGAGTTCAATTATACCAGTAAATTTTAAAGAAAAGAGCATAGAACTAATCCAGTGATTTGGGCAGCAGTAAGGCAGAAGAAAAAAATGTGGGTGCATGTTCAGCGTCTCCACCACAACCTACTCTCCCAGATGTGGTGAATCTGAAAGTGCAATACACAGCACAGAGACTCTCACATCAGATTCCCAAGCAGAAGTTTTGTCCTTGATTTAGACACCTACAGGAACAATGCATTTGATAGATTTTTGATACATTGCTGGCACATATACTTGCACAAGCATGAAATCAGCTGGCAGCAGGTATTRAGCCTTCTGTACAAAAGAGTTCAATATTTTTAAGGACTTCATCACAGACTATTACTCTTGTAGCATCCATATAACTCATTGCTCATTTTAGAATCCAGTCAGAATGGAGAGGCCAAAAATAAATGCAAATATGTATAAGCAAATTGAATACACTAAATGTTGAGTCAGTGGGTTTACCCTCTAAGACAACAATAAAATATTCCCTCTCAGTTTTAATGCCATTTTGATCTTTATAGCTGCATTCCCCTATCTGCTAAACAAAGCAGAGATTGTAACTACTGCCATTTGTTTTCTTAAACTAAAAAAATAACACCCCCACCACCACCATTAGTGAGGCGGATCAGAGGCAAAGTTTTCCAGGGAACATCATAATTTACATCTTCAGACTACTTAAGTTTGCAAGTCTAATAGTTAGTTTAGGTAAACCAAAATTAAATTCAACTATCTGGAAGAATCTTCTGAGATTCTGGTTAGCAGCTCTTTCAGTATTTGATTTAYACTGTTTTCCACAGAGGATGAATGACAAAAAGAAGCCAACAGAATCTTTTCTATCAACTCAAAATGCAACATCAAAAAAGAGTTCAGTTTCACACACATATTTGCCAAAATGAGCCCTGTTTTCTTTGAATTTGCATTTATGTTGTGACATGTTAGAAGCAGACTCAAATTCTTCAGCTAGAATCTGCTCCTTTTCTCAGCAAATTTCTTCAGGTGAAAAAGTGGGAGATGGTTGGAAGGATGCCTGCTTCTTTTAATCTTATCTAAGTGGTTCTGAAAGGAGCTGCAGCTGAAGATAAGGGATGTCAAGTCACATACCTTTTCTCCCTTAAGAGTTTGTATTGTACATGGGGAACGATCCCATTTCTGTAACACCAGTTCTAAACTACTGCAATTCCAGCATCTTTACAGATGTTCCTGATATTCACAAACATGAAGAGAACAAGCATTGTCATAACATTTAACTGTGGAAGTAAAATTAGGACTACCATCTACTGCCACTGAAATGCCACATTTAAAAAAATAAATAAATAAATAAATAAATAAAGCCATGCTTTGCCTTTGAAGTGATCTTTACTTGGGCTGCCCCTGGCTAAAAGGGCTTAATGGGAGGAGGAGAAATTTTTTCCTCATCTCTGAGGTGACATTTAACAGACCTGGGAACCTGGGAAACAGACATCAGTGATGGTCTCTTCAGGAAGGGCTATGGCACGAATGACTTCTAAAAGCAAATAAAATAATAATGCATTCAGTACACTTAACATCTCATTCTTGGACAAAGGACTTCTTCCTTCTTGACTTTATCTTCTTGATTGCAACCATTACCAGCAGGSCTGAGATGGACCAAATACCTGACACAGTGAGGATTGTAGCAAAGAAACACAATACTCAAAGAACGCTACTTTAAAATCCTTGTAAACTCTGCAAATTCCTCCTGCTTGCATTTGACAAAGCAACTCTGAACTATGCACTATGCACAGCATACTTCATAATCTACAGTGATCAGAACCAGGAGCAAGCATTTACATTTCTGGCAACATCATTCCCCCCSTCCCCCCACGAATTATTTTGAAATCCTTCCAATAGAACTTCATATATTTAGAGTGGGGTAAGAAGTTCAACTCCAGGCTAGAGTTCTCAAGAGGTTCTCAAGCCAAGGAGGCAGAAAGGTCTAAGATCCACTGTTTTGCACCATAGCACAAGTAACAGGCAGAGTGTTTGTGTAAGTGGTTGCTGCTTTGTCTTGRTCAGGCTCCATAAGCATACAGGAAAAACAAGATACTGCTGTTTGCTTCAACCTAAACTTACTGTACCATCCATCATCTCCCAATTCCCAGTTACAGTTTAGAACCATCATCCCAGGACTCAGCAACCTCTACAGGTATGCGATAGTTGTGGTCATATAACTCATGGAAGCCAGTTTTGAACCATATTTGGACCAGTTCTGTCCCACAGTGCTCCCAGCATCTCTAATGTCTACAAACCACTGTGCAACAATTAAAGATGCACCACAAAAAAAGTCAGTAATCTGTAAAATATGTATCTTCAGTTGACATGTCCACATAAAAAACTGCCTAGATAGAACAGAAAAGATGCRATGAAGATGTTTCAGGATCCTGCTCACAGAAAATAGGTACTTCAATATTCTAATATTCAGCTAGCATGTATTTGAAGTTCTCAGCTCAACATATGGTCTCAAGAATATAAGAAATACAAAAACTAAGAAATTTCTTAACTTTAACCAGAAGAACGTTCCTTCCCAGTTACGACAGCTTCATCAGTACTACCACCTCACTCTTGAAAAGCAGTTTCATCAGGGAAAAACGATTTCCTGAAAATGTGAGCAATACATGAAGTTAATTAAAAGAAATGGGAGAAGGAGCCGACTTAGGCTACCTTCAGATTCAAAAAAGACAGAAAAGATGAACYTATAATTTGCTCACTTTGGAAAGCTTCTTAAACGAATTTTGTTTAACTAGTATTGTATCTTTACACATTCCTTTGAATTTGATTACTCCTTTCTGAAGGTCTTTGTATGCTGAGATAATCCAAAACATAATTCATTTTTAACCACGAAAACATTAAAGAATATTTTGAATCAGCATTTTCATTTCAGCTGAATCATTAACAGTCACAGAGTGCAGCAAAACTAATTCACTACTATTTGATGCTCTCCCTAAGTAAAATTTCCCTGTCCATCAGGTGAAGATATGGTTAACATAAGGAAATGCAATATAGCCTTAGACATTTACTGTGTATGCAGTATTCAAAGCTCACTTCAAAATACCTTTGTGAGGAGAGTGTAGAAATGCTATTGTTCAAAAATCCACTTTATTTTCCACAGTGCAGAAAAACTGAAGATTTTCAAGAGGTTTTCAGAAAAGAAAGCTGAAGGTCTGTCACATGACAATAACTCTAAAAAGGTCTAAGTTGTTACATGAAAGGGAAAATGTCTGCAAATGGCAGCAATATAGTAAGCAAACTGGGTTACCTAACAAACTCTCTCCCTCAGTCATTTCAATAGGCAATGCTATTCAGACAAGATCTTTTCCATGTYCCCATTTTCCTCCACTTCAAGGACACCTTGAGTGTTAGCCCACACTCCATTACAGGCCAGGTAGGAGGATAAATCAGCTATTCCCATCCTGATATTTTTGATCCATAAGTAATACACAATGACAAAACAGATTCAAAAGAGAAACCACAAAAACACTCACCATATTACATGTTTTGGTCCCTTTTTAAACCAAAGTGGCTATAGTGATAGCACTGTTACACCTACACTGTTACTCCTGAAGTTTTAATAAAAGTTGTTAGCCTTGGTACTGACAGTAACAGCCTTGCTCTGTATCAGTCCTCTCTCGGCAAACCTCTACASTCAGCAATGACCACGCAACCTTCATACTTGAGTCAAGGCTGACACCCCGTGGACTTATCTTGTAACTGATTTTTTTTTTTCTTTTTCTTTCTGTACACCAACCTGATTTTATAAGAACCGAGATTCCACACTGAAATTCGAATCCAGATCTCTTTAGGACCCTTCTGAAAAACATTTGAAAAAATTCAGTTGTTCAATAACACACATTAGACAAAAATAAAGCAGCTGAAAACACATGTTATATATACAATTACTTGTTTTCTTATGAGCCTCTAACAAATGAGATGTTTTGTATCATTACACACGAGCATTCAGCAAGYTGAGAATCCTGTCAAGCTTTAAAATATTTAGAGAATCTAGTCCCACCTCTCTAATCATTACAGTTAATAGATGTTAGTACCAGAAGCAGAGTAGAAAGATACCTTGATATTAAAGCTTTTGGTAGGTTAACTACTTCATAAATGGACATCTATTTTCCTTTTTTCTACATAATCCTTTTTACGAGGATTACAAACTGTAAGTATYGTATTAGATTCAAGCATCGGTGATAATTTAGAAGCTGCAGTATTAATACACACTTCCAGCCACTGAATTTCAATCTAACACCAAGGAAAGTAWTTTTTTTTGTGGAAATAGACAACACATAAAATCACCACCATATATTTTAAAAACATGTTCACTTTCTATGTCTCTTGCTTAGTTTATTTCAAAAACATCAATAATATCACATACAAGTCTATTTTTATTGGGGGAGTATCATTGAATCTGAGAGACAGGTAATTCACACACACGTTTGTGAGATACTGCAGAAYAGAAAACTTGACATTATTCTACCCCAAAGACATCAGCTGTTATGATTTTGTCCATGCATGGTTCCTAAAGGAACCAATACTTGTCTGCCCTACAAAAATACGTTATACTGCACTGAATGTGTTACATCACTTTTGTGAGTACTTCAGCATTTAAAAACACAGCCTCCTTCCCTCAGATTCACACTGCAGACTCTATTCCCTCACTCCTGCACAGTGTGGCTGTATCAGATGCTTAAGCAACTTTCTAAGTCAACTCTGCAGTAGGAACCACGTACTTAAGAAAGCCACTAGCCATTTTACCCCTCACCCTATTTATTGTCTCCGCTCCTGGGAAAAAATTCCTCTCAGGYTACAAAGGCTTCAGCCGTCCGAGCACCTTTATAGCAGCTGACGCTAAGGCCAGGCTGGCTGCCCCCGGWAGACGAGCCGGTTGTTTGTACACAGAGGTGCTGCAGCAGTTTCAGCTCTACGCACCATCTCAGTGGCAGCAGGCAATCATATGTCGCTTTTTAAAATGTGCGTCGTTTGCCTATTTCCCTCTGGCTGAGGCAGCAGCTACAGGCGCTGTCCCTGGCAGCACGGAGCCGTCGAGGGGAGGCCGTCAATGGCCGCGCTTCCCCTCAGGGCGCAGCGACAGGCCGAGCCCGCTCGCTTCGCCTGGGAGRTCTGCCTCCCTTCACATTCCACCAAGCTTCATTTTATCCCCACGCATCTCAAAGGGCCTTCTTACCACCTTCGCTAATGCCTCTACTCAACAGTCAGATACAAAATCTAGCACTAGGCTTAAGACGTTTTTCAAGGCTAAAAAGCAAACTTCAGCTGGCGTGGTGCTCCAAGTACTTAAGAATAAAAATAATGACTGCCTACTGCTGTCAGTTTTATCTGTGCAATGACATTCAATAGTAATTGCACTTCTTTAAGCTCTTAACTCACCAAGCCATACTACAGACTCCTGCAGCTAATGTGTGMCTACACATAAAAACATATCTATGGACTGTGCTACAGGCACTCCAAAAGGAAAAAAGCTGTTTGAGGAGCATAAAAATGAATAGACAGGATTCCACCTAACTTGATCCCACGATCCCACAGTAGGAACTTGATGTTGTTTACATTCYACACGTTTTCATTTACGAATCACAGAATAATTTGCTTTGGAAGGGACCTTTAAAAGTCACCTAGTCCAACCTCTCTGCAATGTAAMGGGACATCCTCAACTAGATCAGGTGCCAACCTGACCTTGGATGTTTCCAGCGATGATACATCAACCATCTCTCKGAAAAACCTGTTCCARTGTTTTACCATCCTCACTGTAAAGAACATCCAATATCTAATCTACTCTYTTTTGGTTTAAAACCATTACTCCTTGTCCTATTCCAACATTCCAACAAGTCTGTGCCCATCTTTCTCACAGGCCCTCTTCAAGGACTGAAAGACAACCATGAGGTCTCCCTTGAGCCTGCTTTTCACCAGGCTGAACAACCTCAACTSTCAGCATTTAAACAAACGCTWACACATACATTTTTTAAATGTATGAATGAGGTAGAGTTTTACTAGTTTCTGAGTATGAAGACCTATCCGAGGCTCCACTAGTACAGCATTTAACCACAAGCAAATGCTGTGCAATAGGGCTGATGTTTCACTCAGGGCTCACCAAGGGGTTTTTGAAGAGCTATAGATACCTTCTGACATTCAGATACCTACCAGTGCTGACATCAAGCAGTAAATAATGGCACCAATTCTCTCAGGAGCAGCATTGACCAGCTGCATCCCCAGGGCAGTGGGAACAGGGAGTCCCAAATGAGACAGCCAAGCTGAGCCTCTCACGCCATCGGCCACAGCAAGGGAGACGGGCAGGCTGGGAGCAGCCCTAGTCCAGGGCACCCAGCACCAACACAGGACACAACAGGATGGGATATCAACACACCCAGACAGGGCTCTGGGAGAGCCAGTCAGCAACATCCTATTGCTCTACTGTGGACAAAACTGATGCCCTGAGGCTGAGTTGAAATAAGGTGCCAGGGGATGGGTGGGGACATCAGCTGAGGCTGGTCAGGATCATTAAAGGCTGAGAGCTGGCTTACAAACACGATTACTGCTCTAAGCTCACAGGCTGATGCACATTACAAACAGTTTAAAAACAGGTCAAAAGATCCAATTCTAMCATTCATGCAAGGTTAGAGTGTTATCTTATTTTTCTAAGACACATATAATAATTTCCATTATGCAATATCCCATGAAACCCCTCAGTCTGCATACAATTGTTTGAGATGCTTCATTGTTCAAACTGCTTCAGGTATTTTTTCCCATAAAAATACTTTCCCAATTCTACAAGTTATTAATTCACAAAATACCAATTTATTTAAATGACCTCTAACAAAGATTTGTCACTCATGATGGAAGTTTAATGTGCATTCAACAAAAGCTACTAGAGAGAAATTTGAAAAGTGTAATAAAAACAGACTTACTGTCTGCTTACCAACATGGTTTTAAAGGGAGATGGAGGAGCTAGAGGCGACAAGGGGAAAGAAGGAGAAAAAGGTGATGTAGGTGACCCTGGTTTATCTGGAGAACCTGTGAGTAGCTCGTGTTTATTTCAGCTGTTGTTTTAAATCACTTAAAAACAAAGCTGGGTTTTGTATTCTTGTTTCTATTTAATTACACATAATCTGAAACACTTAAGATACTGAAACTATTAAAAACTTAAAAAGCTAAGAAGACATTTACTTGATTAATACCCCACCTCCCACATGGATGTGATTTCTTTTTTCAGGCAGTTGTCATTGTTTAGTCCCAGTCAGCAACTAAATACTATACAGACACTCAATCATACACTCTGCAGCCCTGGTGGGATGGAGAGGAGAATCGAACCCTCCGTTCCTCTCCTGACACKGCCCGAGAGAGGACAAGGCACTTCCCGCTTGCTGTTCTCTGATTTCATCCACTTTGTATCAACTTCCAGATGGGTGCAACGGGGTCCACGACAACCCAGGGACAAGCTTCAGGGAAAGAACTGTCAAAGGACAAGTTTCTTCCTATGATTCATAATCAAGAGTATTTTTTTTTTAATTTGGAAGTGGTAGGACACTGCAATTAACATTAGGATACAGTTTTCAAGTAATTTCAAGTTTAAAATTACATATCCCATCTATTTTAAAATAAACCCAAACCACCAAGCMTCCACCCCCCCAAATCCCCAGGACTCAAGGCCGAATTACCGAGAACGGTAGGGCTCCTCAAGTTTTGGGTTTTAGCGCCTCAACCGAGCCGGGGGCGGAGCCAGCGGGGGCGGGAAGAGCACACGCGCCCCCCACGTGCAGCGCCGCAGCCAATCCCGACCGCCGTGGGTGCGCGAGACTCCACCCGCCCCGCCCACACCCCGTTGCCAGGGCGGCGCGCGGACTCATCKGGGCGGGTGGCGGCCATGAGCGGGGAACTGGACGTGCTCTGGGAGGACAGGGATGTCCGTTTCGACATCTCCGCGCAGTGAGTGCCCGTGTCCCGACCCGACCCTGCCCTCACAGCGGCACTCTCGGGCCCGCTCGGCGCCCCCGGGCTGGATGAGCGCCGTCCCTGGAGGTTGAAGGCGACCGCCATTCCCGGAGCGGTGCATGSCGGGCGCATCGCCGTGTGTGCCGGGAGCTCCTCCCCGGTGTGGCGGCCGGGGAAGGGCTTGCTCACCTGGCAGAGCGGGGCGGGCCGAGCTTGTTGGGTGGGAACAGTCACCGTTTCCAGACTATAAAAATAAAACAAGGTTGGGCACTGGAGGATCGACGGTAGGGTGTATACGTTCACCAGATGAGCTTTTCTGGCACGGAGAAGTGGAACCAAACTGAAGGCGTGTGTCTGAGGGGACGGTGGCACTCATGGTTACGAGGACGTGGTGTCCCTGCCGTGGAGGTGGCATCCTCCTCACGGAACGCGGCTCTGCAGTCTTTCACGAAATTCGTGTCCTAGTAATACATTTTGTTTTTGTCATGCCATGCATGAAGAATTTTGGCTGCTTTTCACAATACGATTAAAATGTAGCAAAAAATCACTGCATTTATAGTTATGTAATTAGGAGGTTAGATCAGTTAAATAAAGCAAAATAACAATTTAAACAAATAAATAGAAAACCTCACCAAAAAACCAAACCACACTGTGTGGAAAATATAGCAGATTGTCCTCACACATCTGAATTTTTGGTGGCATCTCTTCTTTCCTGAGCCTAGCTCCACTCCTTATGACCTGAAAGTACATCAAGAGGCGATAAACTCTTATCTCTGAAAATTGCGCGAATGCAAGTGGTTTTTTTTTGCTTTTTTGTCCTATTTCCACACACTTTCTCCTTACTTTGGGGTATAATTTTCTTTGTCACACTCACTACATCATTATGTATTTATTTGCTGTTACAATTTAATAATAAAGATAGTCATATTTTTAATCTGAGAGATGTAGTGATAATTTCAGGTATGTAAAGTTGATTCGTGTATATGTGTGCATATGTGGATTTTTCATWGCACGCAGGTAACAGCTGAGAGTGAAGTAGGGAAACAAATGGCCTTATTTTTGGAAATCTAATTATTTTTCCCTGTTTTTTAGACAAATGAAAATGAGACCTGGAGAGGTCCTTATAGACTGCTTAGAGTCTGTTGAAGATACAAAAGGAAACAATGGAGACAGAGGTAACTGCATCCTCAGGAAATTTTAAACTTCCTGTTATTTAACCTGTGTAGGTTTATGAAAGCCCTGACAGGTTTCCATTGAACTCAGTACCAGTGTTCAGTTGCACAGAAGAGATCCTGCTTATTTCAAAGATCTGCCTCAGAGTGTTTTCAGATTAAAGTTAGAGGAAGGTGATAGTCTTGTCTCAGGATTTTTTTAGAATCGAAAGCCTTGTAAGAATAATCAATTTATAAACAGTGTGATGATCTTCTGCTGTAATCCTCTTCAATGCTTAACTTTTYCCACCCTGTTTTTAACTGAATCAGTAATATGTAGTAGGCAGGAGCTCAAGCTGCCTGCATRCTGAGATGACCCTTCAGGAGATTGRATGTGCTGCTCTACAGGGTACAGAATGGAATAAATTTGCATATGACAGGGGTGAGGTTATTCATGRAGACAGCTGTGGTAGTTAACTCACTGCCTTCCCCTTCTCCTGCCCAGAGCAGTTCTGCCCTGGTTGTGTCTGCATTTTTACTMTAAGCATCTGGATTGAAATCAATAAGTCTTCTTGGTTTGGTTTTGAGAAGTGCTGTTTCATTTGTTCCTTGTTAGATTTTCTCTCCTAGCATTTAAGAAAAAAWTGTGTGTAGTGGTTTAGTGATTTTTCTGGTGGGATGTCCTGTGCTTTTCTTCTTTTTCTTGTCAAGGGGAAGGAATATCCTGGTGTTTCAAAACTAGAGGTAAATACTTATAACAGAGCAGAACATTTAATTTAATTTAATTTATTGAGATTAAAAATATCTACACTTTATCTCCAGGTAGACTGCTTGTGACAAATTTGCGGATCATTTGGCGCTCACTGTCATTGCCCAGAGTCAATCTCTGTAAGTATTACCTTTTGTTTCCTTTGTGGTAGCATGCYATTCTTTCACAAAGTATTGATTTCAGTACAGAATAGTAAAGTATAGCTGTGTTGTTCTGTAAAGTCTGAAATAAGCTTACTAATGAATCTATTTATAATACAGGAACTAAGATGATAATTTGTAGCAAAACAGTAATATTCAATAKTCAATTTTCATTTCTCAGAAAATAAGTTGAAGAGTTCTTTGGGCATATTTTTCATTTRGCTGATATGGTATTCATTTGTTTTTTTAGAAAGAAACAAAAGTTTGAGGGTCTTCATACATTGCTTTACTTGTACCTCTTGTTGCCACCTGTTTATTCACATTCTGCATTTTGCTATTAGTTCCCCACAAGTGCCTGCCTTTCCAGTTTTAGTGTTGTAAACTCTGAATAAGTTTCTCACTTTAAATGTATGAGTAGCTAGCGGTCTGCTCATATTTTATTTAATGTGCTGAAACAGGGGCAGGACACAGTTACTCTGTACCCAAATTACTTCCAGTGCTCAATGTGGAATCTCCTTCTGTGGAAATATTTATGGATTGGGCGAAACCCTGAGCGGCCAGACAGAATTGGTCCTGCTTTGAGAACAGCTCTTGACTGAACAACCTCCCAAGATCCTGTCCATCTTAAATTAGTCTTCAGTGTTGTGATGAGGCCCCCGGCCATTAATCACAAGGTGCAATTTTCACATRCAGTGTCCAAAGCTGTACTACAAAATTCAGTAATGTACTTGTAATTTTGACTGTTATTTTTCTTGTTCTCAAAACAATGTTTTTTTCTCCCCTGACTTTTAAGCTGTCGGTTACAACTGTGTTATAAATATAACTACAAGAACTGCCAACTCAGTAAGTTCAAAAATCTACTTTTAAAATAGTAAAAGAARCTGTAATTAGTTATTTATACTTATTGCACTATGTCAACAATAATCCCAAAGTTTACTTGCAAGGACAGTAATAGAACAGTAATAAAAGTTTAGTTTTACAAGTTGAGAGCTCTCAAATACGTAACCTGAATAGAATTACATGCAACTGTCAAGTTATTTGTTTRACTTTCTGCAAAGAACTATCAGAGAATTTATGTAGATTTCCTGCACAACCACATGATAACAAACCAAAAACACTGTTTCAGTCATGATATTGCAAATGTATAGCAGGCAGGCTTCATGAGTTTTACTATTGATGACACTGCTAGTTTATCAGAAAGAAAAATTACTTCAGTTGAAGACAGCAGTAGATCAGTGGTATAATCAGGATCATGCCTCCATATACACTGTTTAGAACAATAACTTAAACAATATCTGAAGATCATTTATTATTTGTACAATCAAGCTACTATACAGACAGAATGTAAAATTTCATTTTTTCCTTGCAGAAATTACGAGGGCAGACAGAAGCTCTATATATATTGACTAAATGTAACAATACCAGGTTTGAGTTCATATTTACCAATGTTGTTCCTGGGAGTCCCAGACTCTTCACTTCAGTTATTGCCGTGCACAGGTAGTGTACTTAAAGTAGTGTTTGAACAATGACTCAAATATGGGAGGTTACAACTACTGATAGACACAGTGTATGACTGTCCGTATTTGACATTCAGAAAACATTAAGGAAAGCTGGAATATAATGGATTATGTAAAAAACGTTTTACTCGTATTCTGACTTTTGTGCAGCATGGTGATAAAAGAAAGCTGAAAATATAAATTTCCTATCTGTACTAAAATAGTAATGACAATAGAAAAACTGAACTGTAATATGTGTTTTATTTTTGTAGGGCTTATGAAACTTCTAAAATGTATCGTGATCTGAAGCTGAGAAGTGCATTGATTCAAAACAAGCAACTGAGATTGTTACCACAAGAACAAATATATGATAAAGTCAATGGAGTTTGGAATTTATCAAGTGACCAGGTATAGTGAAGTCAGATTACATAGACTACAAAAAGTTAAAATGCTTCAGCTTTCGTCTAGCAGTTGTACTACTACTGTTTTGTAACCTCAGAGGAATTATCTTTAATGTTTTTTATCAGCTGATGCATGCAGAGAAACTGATCCCATACATTTGCTACTCACCACAACAAAATCTCCTTTTGGCTGCCTGAAGGTCTACATGACTTTGCTAACATGCAAGGAAATAGATACACAGTTTCTGTTKAAAAGGTGTATTTATGAATCTAAAGCTCTGTATAATCCTGAAAGAAATTCATGTTTCTGAGRTACTCTGCTGAATATTTGTATGTTTACATGCAGCTTTGACTAAACAGTATTAAGATTATAGTCTTTTGATTACTGTAAATCAAAAATACTGGAATAGGAATCTGTGTCTTAAAATAAGAAAAACTAAAGACTTTAAGATAAAAATAGAAARCATTTATTTTACAGGGCATTAGTTGCAAGCATTTCCTGGAGCAGTGAAACAAAACAGGAGCTGATATTCTGTCTGCAATTTTAGTCCAGAATAGAAACATGATCCACCYTGACAAGCTAAAAAGTTCTTTCCTCTACATTCCCTTGGCACACATCTCCTCAATTACCTAAGTTTAACCCACATGCCWTTATACTTACACTTCATGCCCATTGCAGATCTGTTCAGTTAATAATACTTTCAGATGCCTTATGTATTCCCATGAGGTTGTCTGGGCTGTGATTTGATCCAGCTTTGCTGCAGGATTAGGTACTCCCACCAGTTTTCATGGCGGAGGTTCTGCAGCCTAAGAAGATTGGATTTTGCTTCCTTGCAATCATAGAATTTTGACTGGGTTTGGTAGGGTAGAATCAAGCTTTTAGTGAATTAAATATGAAGCTGTACCTTGCCTGTATTTAAAGAAATCATCATGTTTGGGGACAAAAGCTCTGTACTTAAAAGCAGTTCTAACACACCATTTCTTCAATCTTTAATAGGGAAATTTGGGAACATTYTTTATTACTAATGTGAGAATAGTTTGGCATGCAAATATGAACGACAGCTTTAATGTCAGCATACCATATCTACAAATCGTAAGTATCTTACAATAACTGTTTTCAAAATGAAACAGCATTCAGAACAGTTCAAGTCTTTAGTTAAAACTTCCAGCTCACCAAAATTATATTTCATGTCTCACATTCAGGGACGAATTTAYTCTTGCCAGCCACAGGGTGTATTTTCTTTTCTGTCAGATTAGTTGGRGGATTTCATGGGCTGGTACAGATGTTGAAAATGGCTTGCATTTCAGATTTTTTTAGTATTAACTGTTATGCTTCATGCCACCTACGTATACTTGGAATAATTATCTGTGGACCTGATATTCAAAAATTTACTATTACCACTTCTAATAAAACACTTATTCCTGAGGCTCCAGGGGTTCAGAATTGTAATGGTAAATGGGAGGGAATGCTAGTAGCCAAGCTTCCAGAGCCAGTAATTGTAATTATTACAGTGTAAAAAACCAAACTGAAACAGAGATTTTTATCCAGTAATTAACARAATTTTTCACTGTTTTATACCTCTTTATCATTAGCGTTCAATAAAAATGAGAGACTCAAAATTTGGCTTGGCACTTGTGATAGAGAGTTCTCAGCAGGTAAGAAGCTTTAATAGCCTTTTTTATTGATTCCATTTTTATATACAATATTTCTCTAATTCTGAAATGTTATGGGACTACTTTTAAGGTACATAGAGCTTTCCTTCTGKGGCGCCTTTTGAAAACATTAAAAAAGTTCTCTTTGCACTGCTTAAARTGTATGTTAAGGTCAATATGGCTATTGTGAATTATGGTTTCTCTAAACAAAGCARCAATAGGCCAGCATGACTATCTTATAACTGTTGAATACAGTGTCTTCTAACAGATTATCTTTGGGATCYAATTAATTCTGTACTTAATAAGACCACTCTTTGGAATCTTTTTCTTTATTTCTGTGTATCTGAAAGCTTCTTTAATAACAGCATCAAGACCTAATAGACTAAACACTTGCTGAGTAGCTGGGAAATAAATAATTAATATAACTTTTGAATTTTTCCCACCCTTGTTTGCTTGTGGTTTTTTTTTTTGCATAAGGAGTTTGTTCCCCTCTTATATAATGGGCTAGCTGTTAAAACATTGTTACTGTTTTTATTTCACTCATTATTCAACTGAATGAAAAAAGATAATATCAAAGATCACATTTTCTCAGCATGCTGAAAATTGCTATCATTAAACTGAAAATCACTGTTGAGGAGAAAAAAATGTTTAAATAATAAGCAAGACTAATAAACAGATGTTGTTTTTTCTCTGTTACACAGAGTGGAGGATATGTACTTGGTTTTAAAATAGACCCTGTAGAGAAACTACAGGAGGCAGTGAAAGAGATTCATTCACTTCACAAAGTTTATTCAGCTAACCCTATATTTGGAGTGGATTATGAAATGGAAGAAAAGGTACTCAGTTTAGTTATTTTAAATTAGATACAATACTGTGTTAACAATAATAAAAATATATTAAACATACTAGTTACATGAATTTACTTACTACAATRTTTTAATTTGCAGCCTCAACCTCTTGAAGACCTAACAGTGGAGCAAGCTCCAGATGATGTGGAAATAGAATCTGATGAACATACAGATGCTTTTGTGGTAAGTGGCACCACAAAGAACAGAAAAATAAAATAATTCTTTTTTGGTTATTCCGATTTAAGCAATGTATAGCTGTAATCCTCTACTAAAGCTAAGCTGCAACTGTACTTTCTATATTTRAAACACATCTACATGYCTTTTATTAAACATCCTGATTATTTCAGGAATTTATTCTGTGTATGAATTTTTRAGTTAAGAACTATTACTCAAAATAAATAGTAGTAGATATTTAAAGGAGTAGTTWTAATGTAGTTTCTCAACACATTAAAATCAGGAATGGCTTACAGATCAGCAGTGTAATATAATCAGATATTGATTGTATTAAACAAGTCTTCCTACTCTTGGAGCAGATGAATACATAGTAATATCTATATGCTCAACATTCATCTAAGATTCAAACTCGAAAGTTTTTTAGAAAGGCAGCAATAATATTGTATTACTACGTCTCCCWGTATTTCAGGAATTTTTATGCATTAGGTTGCTTGTTGACTCTCTTTTCAATGAATTGCCAAATTTAGTGTGCAACCCAGTAACACCTGGCTTCATGATTAACTGCAGGGGTAGATGGCACATCTACCTTGATGTAGATGTTAGCCTTGATGCATTGACAATTGAGATGTTTTCTTAGCAATCTCTGAAATTTGGTAAATTAGCAAGGCTAGCAGCACAGTCATTTCCTCTCCTTTTAATCTTGGTGGTCTTTCACCAATACAGATAAGCTCTTTTTACTTCCTTTCTCTCTTTCCTAGGTTTTTGCCTTTTTTCTCTTCAYTTTTGCAATTTTTTATTCAGTCTTYAGCATATTTGARGATACACCGTTTTCTTAAATKGAGATKTATTTCTTCTGTTGGTGCCTTTGTCACCTGTGCTTTGTATATTCTCAAAGACTGGAAGCTGAAAATAGTTAGAAGGTGGTTGCTATAGAAAACAAAGGCTGCCCAGACCCAAAGAGTGGCCACACATCAATATTCCACAATACTTGATGTTTTTCTGTAGAGTCTTGTATAGCTCAAGAGCCAGCTGAGCAGGAAAGTGCTTTGTTTGCTGCCTCTCACCAGTCCATAGGGGCGGCTGAAGCAAAATGGGGCTCCTTTTRGTAAATAAGATCTAGAACCTGCTAGTCCAGAGATTTCTAGAGCCATGGATATTTTCAGAGATCTGATATCCTGAAGAGTTTGAACCTTAATTTCCACATACACAGAATGGGAAAGATGGTATCTTTTTCCCACATCTCCGTTTGTTGAGTTGTTCCGTTACTGTGTTCATTTCTTAGATTGMGTATGAGTTAACTGAATTTTTATACTCCTCATTTTAAACTAGTTTTTGAAGTTGAATAGTAAATGCTGCTGCACATGAGGCAAAAAATACCAGGATGCTGTCAGTTTGTCTTCATATTAACATTTTATTCCCTATGAAGTGTTTTCGTTAGTGTAACAAATGTAGTAAGAAAATGTTRCCATTTAAAAAATCTTYGTTATGACAGAAAATTCAAAGACTGGTGTTTAATGAAAAATACCATAATCCAGTGGTATCTAATCTATCATCAAAAATAGAAACTCTTGTTACAATTCTTTTGTAAATTATTTTAACTTGGAAGTAAAACCCATGTAGACTGGATTGTTAGCGAAGACCTACCCAAYACAGTTTTGACCCCAAGGAGTTATTAGCAGATGCGGGTTTTAAGACATCTTTTTTCAAGGTTCTTTTTTGTTTTCCTTTGCAGGCTTACTTTGCTGATGAAAATAAGGTAAGGAGGTATTTTTTTCATACTGTCAAATTCATGTTAAAATGGAATAACAAAATTTAAAAGTGCCTTCTGCTTTATTTTCTCTCATATCTCATGGATTCAAAATAGCAACATGATCGGGAGCCTGTTTTTTCCGAAGAACTGGGACTTGCAATAGAGAAGCTAAAGGATGGATTCACACTGCAGGGACTCTGGGAAGTAATGACCTGATTTAAATTGGCACGTGTTTGTTTCCTAAGCAGGAAAAACTCTCAGTTCTTGCTGTACTTCAGAGAGCTGTAGAAGATAATTTAGAAATATCAGAGTAGCAGAGAAAGAACAAGCCAAAGCTAAAGAGCAGGCAAATATTATATAATAARTCCTCAGGCTATGTCATAAAAGAAAGATTATTCAAAATCCTTGTATGCTTAAATGTTTTGCAGTTATTGTGCTGCTTCTCTAAGCAGTGACAAAACAGCCACTCCCTGAGGCAGGCAGGCCGGGGCCCAGCTGCTGGAGGCAGCGCTGCCCCCTGCGGGCTGCCCTCGGTCACGGCTGCAAGGACCTGCGAATTCCCTCTGCCTGTCTGACAGTGGCACCTGGCAGTGCCTCTGCACAACGGGCATGGCACTGCCATTTGACACACTTGTGTAACCTGGTGTTTTCGGATTGTTTGGTTTCCTGACAGTCCCCTGACAACACAGCTATGGCAGGTAGCCACCATTTTTTTACAACTTCATGGCTCCTGTGTTTATGATTTGCCCTTTGATTGGCACCTCTTGCTATTTTACACAGAAATATGGCAGAAAAGGAAGCCTTGTTTTCTGCACATGGAGACCACTGTTTGAGACAGGGCAGTGTGAGGTATCCACTTTGATGCTCAGTTTCAAGTATTCATGTATTTATACAGAGTGATGTACTTTCCCATAATTATTATGTTTGAATTAAATTTCTATAACTTGTGTTAATGATTTTCAACACAGAAATACCATAATACACAGAACATTTTGTATGTAGGCATATTGGCTATGTTATTGACAGCTTTAAGAAAAAGCAATTCTGTTTCAAATAATAGTTTTCATGTCTCATAATTTTGCTAAATGTTCTGCACATATCATTCCAAGTATTTAAGAGTAATCCAGATATCCTCATGCAGTTGTTGTTTGCTTGTTTGTTTTTGCTAGAGCGCTTTTTTAAGCAATGATCTAGAAAAAAGTGCACATGCAAATAGCTTCTGTGTGTGAGTCATTAGACCTTTTATGATGTTATGTGTTACAGAGAAATGAGTCATTTATTGTTTAAAAGGAAGACACAGCTGTTACGTTTACTACTGAGATAAAACCTCTGTGCTGGTTTCTATAAATGGAAAAAGTCAAATGAGCTCTGCTCTCAGCTGTTGTTTCAGCAGCTGACTGTTAAAGTAACTGTGGTGTGAATGTAATACTGGTGTTTGTAGAAAATCTTCCAAGGTATATATTTTAATGGAAAAGTACCTGTATTGAAAAGTGGTCATTATTTCAATAAAACTTGATAATATTATCTCATGTTGTAGATCTTACATTGAAGTAGCTGTATTTTGATCCTGTTTCCATTACATTCAAAGAATATTTTGCCATATGGGTGGAGACTTCATTTGAATTACTTTGGAAAGCAAGACTTTACTTAAATGACATATATTTTATGTCTTAACAATAGCATTTGGTTTATAACCAAATGGATATTAAGAAGCAGCCAAAAATATGGAAGTCTTAATATCTGAAGAAATTGTATATGTGATATGGTTACGTAAAAAAATAATCTTMGAACATAGGCAATCGATGCAAAGTTCTGGATTTTTTTAGTATCTTTATGACTGCAGCAACGAGCTGTATTAAGCAACTCTGAAAAAGTGAACAGTAATTACAACTGACAACTTGATTAATAATATTTCTATTTCAGAATATTTAGTAACATGTATCTCTGCAATTTTGCTCATAGCTGTCTCACTGAGGGTCAGATTCTGCTGTCCTTACTCACGTCAAATAATTTATTACATTGCACGTAATCTTACTGATTCAGTATGGAGAATGATGGCAAAACTTGACCATAGTGACTAAGAGCAACAGTTGCTTCTTTCAGTCTTTGACAGCTGCGAGAGCAACTCTGTTTTTCCAAACCGTCCATCCCAAATTCCGACCTGTAAGAGTATGTACCTATATTTAGCTAGTGAGATTAAGTTGCAGAGGCTTCAAGCAGGGCAAATAGCACATTGGTCTGCCTTTTCTACAGACAAACCTTTGGGCAGACAACAGCTAAACCTTTCTGCTCCCTCCCCTTTCCCAAGTGTTTGCGAAATGGATTCCCAAAGGGAACTCACTGAAGAGCTCAGACTTTACCAATCCACCCTCCTTCAAGATGGCCTGAAGGAACTCCTTGAAGAGAAAAAGTTTGTAGATTGCTCTCTAAAAGCTGGTGACAGAAGCCTGCCTTGCCACAGATTGATTCTGTCGGCATGTAGCCCTTATTTTCGTGAGTATTTCCTATCTGAGCAAAATGAAGAGAAAAAGAAGGAGGTAGTTCTAGATAATGTTGACCCAAACATCCTGGATATGGTTGTCAAATACCTTTATTCAGCAAGTATTGATCTCAATGATTCTAATGTGCAAGATATTTTTGCTTTGGCCAGTCGCTTTCAGATCCCTTCTGTATTCACTGTGTGCGTCTCCTATCTTCAGAAGAGGCTTGCTGTTGGTAACTGCCTGGCCATCCTTCGATTAGGTGTTCTGCTTGACTGCCCAAGACTTGCATTTTCTGCCCGTGATTTTGTTTCAGATCATTTTGTGCAGATCTGCAAAGAAGAGGACTTCATGCAGCTTGCCCCGCATGAACTTATCTCAGTTATTTCAACTGACAGTTTAAACGTAGAGAAGGAAGAACTGGTATTTGAAGCAGTAATGAGATGGGTCCGAACAGACAAGGAGAACAGAGTAAAGAGCCTGGGGGAGATTTTTGACTGCATACGTTTTCGTCTTATGCCAGAAAAATATTTCAAAGAACAGGTTGAGAAGGATGATATAATTAAAAGCAACTCAGACCTTCAGAAAAAAGTAAAGATTATTAAGGATGCTTTTGCTGGAAAATTGCCTGACTCTAGCAAAAGCACAGAAAAGTCAACCAAAGGGGAGSTGAATGGTGATGTAGGAGATGAAGATTTACTGCCTGGCTACCTAAATGACCTTCCCAGGCATGGCATGTTCGTCAAAGACCTGATTCTTCTGGTTAATGACACTGCTGCAGTAGCCTATGATCCTCTTGAAAATGAATGCTACCTAGCAGCCCTGGCAGAACAGATTCCCAGAAATCATTCCAGTATAGTCACCAAACAAAATCAGGTCTATATTGTTGGAGGACTGTATGTAGAAGAGGAGAACAAGGATCAGCCTTTCCAGTCATACTTCTTCCAGGTACAAGCTTTATTATTGTTGGTATAAAATACTTATGARGGTTACTGAAAAGTGTTCTGAGTCTCTGTGAGTGGGTTGTCAAGTCTCTTTGTATGGTGATGGAGAGAAGTATCTATTTTTGTCTCAGAGAGAAATGAAACTGAGGACTTGCATCTTCTTTTTCAAGATTAATCCCTGGTGAGTTCTCAGAAAATATTAAAAGGATTAATATATTCTATCTAGGTACTGGCTTTTATTAAGGGCCAGATTTTTCATGATACAGAYGTCTAAGTCTAATAATACTTTTGTAAAATACTTTTTATGTGTTTCTGATAACTTCGATGAAAGTTGGAGTGCTTCAGCTGATTTATATCTAATGCTATGTCTTTCTTTTTTTTTCATCTGAAATGCTTTCAGGACAGCAGTAATGTGTGTATTTTTAAGTGTGATTTCTGTCACTAAAATTGCAGAAGTCCTGCTTGTTGTATCTACATTTGAAAGCCCAAGGGCCATATAAATATGTAATTTAGAGGCAGAAGGTTTTTTTCTTGGCAAACTGTCAATGTCAGTAGTGAAAATACCCTGTTTCCACTGAGAGTAATTTTGTATTTTTGTAAATCTGTGTAATATAAGGCTAATTAAYGCTAAATATAACTCTACAATATTTCAGGAAAATCAGAAAAAAATCAATTAGGCATGCTTATACCATAAACTAAATCTGTTGTATTTTTAGCTATGCTAAAATATGCTATTTAAACTACTTTGTGATGAATTATGCAATATGCTGCTGGCCGTGTCCTCTCTTAAGGCASACTGGCCTAAAAGAGTAAAAGTAAGTCCTATTTCAATATGAAATAAAACACAGTAATAAGCAGTGATAAAATTTTAAAGCCTTCAGATATTAAAACATGCAAATATTGTTTATAGGAGTATGGCTCACTGATTTCACATAATGAAAGACTTGATTTCAGACATTTGTTACATCAATGAGAGCCAAGTCTTTGTAGGGGAGGAATTAACACTTGTTTCTTTATGTAGATGTAAAACACTAATCACTGGAGTGCAAAACTTSTTACAGAAATATTCTTCCAATAGAAACAGCAGGCTGATGTCATAATGTGTATTTAGTCCAGAACTGAAAAAGCATCTGAGAAACTAAACCTCAAGATACTAAAAACTGATGAGGTTTTCAGAATCTTTCTTCATATGTCAACATCCACTTCCTGAAATCATGTTCATTTACTTGTCATCTTTAGCCTTGCTGCTGTTCTTCTCTATAGTTAAAATACTTGTCTGTATCACCCATGTGGCTGTTGTTCTCTGTAAAATATTAATGAGGTGCCAAACCAATTTTCACTTGCTGATCTTCCTTTCTCCACCAGTGAAGTGTTGCATTTGGTAGCTTGCAACCCAGGAGCAAACAAGGCTGCCACTGGCTTGAAAATTCATGACAAGTTGATGCCCTATCTACTGACTGTAGGGRTAGTTTGTCATCTTGAAGACTGATGCACTAAGTGAGCTGTGGTATCCAAGGGATACATCTTCTCATTACCCCACCCAGCTCCAGCTAGTGGGGAAATCCATGTCCAAATCCATGTCCACTGTTGCAATAAAACTTTCTGTCCAATAGGGGTGGTCTGTCAAATTTGGGAGATGCATTTAGCATGGAAAGCTTGACTGTGGAACGTACTTCTGGAAGAATGTCACCCAGTTAAGCCCTGAASTTTACTTTGACTGGACTTTCTTGCTTTCTATCAAATGCCTTTATGCTCACATAAACTCTTATCTTACCCTTCCTTCCTGTACCAATGTCAAGCAGATCTATGTGCCATAGCTGTGAGAGAATAATTCTTTTTGAACGTTAGAGATAATTCAGGTTCAATTGCAAGTTGTCAGATCAAAACAAAAAACAAGCACTAAATCTAGGAAAATATTATTTTTTCTTCTGTCCTCCTGCTGCTACTTCTGCTTAGGTGTTTTCAGCATACGGGATGTGAATTRAGACAGCCATGAGAGTACTGCAGTAGAAATATTGCCATGGGAGCTGCAGTGACTGCCTGTTTTGCTTAAGAGTGAAGTTTTTATTCATTGTGTCTTCAGAGATCTCATGAACCTTTGAGGGTATTTGTGATGAAACATACATCTGTTGCTCTAGAGATTGCAGARTATGTGTGTCATTTGCCATTTGATGTCTACTTATCAGTAAGAACCATGTGAGCATGTCTGGCATCTCACTGTAGCGATGAGCACAACCAGCTGAACATGCAGGTGTGGAACTGCAGAAGTGTTTGCTCCCTCAGGCAGGAAGAGGAACCACTTGTTCTTTCCAACATGATAGGGAACTGAGAGTGAGGGACCTTCATGTAAGGAAGAAGAGCTTAATGAAGAGGCAAGGAAACAGTGAAGATGAGCAGACACAAAGAGAGTTGTACAGCATTGACTCTGCTAGATCTCAGCACTGTGGAGCATGAGTGGGTAGAAGRCATCATCCATTAGCTGCACTGAGGGACGGGCAGGTTGTTCAGGCAAGCAGATTTGCTGTTGAGAGACACTGAGTGCCAGTAGATAAATTCTGTGGAACAATATTCATTGTGTGGATTTTTACTCTTTGCCTTTCCTAACCCTTCCTGTTCTGATGCTCTTTCAGCTGGATAGCATTGCTGGTGAGTGGGTTGCCCTTCCTCCACTGCCGTCAGCCAGGTGCCTCTTCGGGCTGGGAGAGTCAGACAACAAGATCTATGTAATAGCAGGCAAGGACCTTCGCACTGAGGAGTCACTAGATTCAGTATTGTGCTATGACCCTGTGTATGTTTCAAAATTAATTATGCCCACTGAGGACATGCAGTTGGCCCATTGTTAGTTGAAAAAAACCTAATGGTGATCTTCTTGTTTCAGGGCAATGAAATGGGGTGAAATCAAAAAACTACCCATCAAAGTATATGGCCATGCTACTATTTCAAACAATGGATTGATATATTGTCTTGGCGGAAAAACTGATGATAAGTGAGTTTCCAAGTCTTTCTGCGATAATTAATGACATTATCTTCTTGGTCCTTAATAGATATTATCCTTACACTCAGAAATGAGGGTTTCCCTTTTCTGCATCTCTGGATTAAGGTTACTAACAGTCTGGCAGAGAGGAACACATTATGGTATGTAGGATGTATTTTTTTTGTGCTAAGGTAAATTACATATAAATTTTAATCCAACCTGTTATTTTAATAACCATACTTATTTCTAAGTAAATTTTACTTACACTGCAGACACAGTAGTACTACACAGCTATAAGGATGCTCACAAATATCAAGGTGCCTGGGAATTACTGTCTCAGTTTTTCCAATTTTCTGACCTGTGATACCTGTCATACCTTAATGAGTATAACATTAGRAACATTGAACATGTGGTAATTTTTAAGTGTTTGTGTAGGGAGTAGTTGAGATAAAAGTTTGTCATATCAGCCAAAACGCCAGTATAATTTTTCTTTCACATAACCTTTGCCATATATTCCTYCACAAATCCATCTGAATACAATTTGCTGGGAAAGGATGTTGTCTTTTTCCTCAAAGGTACAGTGAACTTGCTTCTCTGGGTAATGTAAACCACATTTAACATTTGATTTAGTTCTATGGATGTGATTAATGCTTTGTACACATTGCAAGGACTCAGATTAAATATAAAAAGGATCTCCAGGAGAGATAGATAAACCTACACAATCTACCTGAATTAGATCTACTTGGACCAGGTCAAAAGTTCATTAGAAATGATCACTGGTTTTCAATTTCCTCCCCAGGAAATGCACTAATAGGCTATTTGTGTACAATCCCAAGAAAGGAGACTGGAGAGACCTGGCTCCAATGAAAGTGCCTCGCTCGATGTTTGGAACAGCCATCCATAAGGGCAAGATTGTCATTGCAGGTGGTGTCACTGAGGAAGGCCTTACTGCATCTGTTGAAGCTTTTGATCTGACCACCAATAAGTGAGTGCARTATTCATGCTATTTGAAGCAAGTGTTTTATCATCTAGGCTTTTAGGAGCTCTGAGGCAAGACTCACAAAGCTGTTCAGGTACATATACTCCCTCTGAGACACTTGGTCTGCAGTCACATCTTCAACAACAACAGCAGCAGTTTACAGAGCTCGTCTCTGGACATTTTTCCTGCCCCCGCATGCACTCCAAATTATTATTCCAATGCCACTTGAAATAAATATGCATTTTGGAAACTACAGGGAAAAATGAGAGTAACTGAGGAACAGTAGGTCTTCATGAAGTGCRTTACTGATGAATCAGAGAATCTGTAAGAAATAGTCCCTGGGAAGAGATGTCATAACAGTATAATTGTGCCACTTAAGACTTGCAGAAGTCCCTATGGCGATGGAGACGCTGGAACGTACTGCTGGTAAATCTCAGATTTTTTTCTTTTTACTAAACCATGGCCTTGGTATCTGAATTWATGTCACCCAGAGAAGTATTTTAATGCATTCAGTTTACAATATTTCTCATGTGTTTAACTTGACTTTTTCTTTTCATCCTTAGATGGGAGATTATGCCTGAATTTCCCCAAGAGAGAAGTTCCATCAGTTTAGTCACTTTAAGCGGAGCTTTATATGCTATTGGAGGCTTTGCAATGATTCAACTTGAATCTAAAGAATTTGCACCTAGTGAAGTCACTGACATATGGAAGTAAGTTTCATTTTAGTCACTCTTTTCTGGTCAAAAGCCTTATCTAAAATTGAGGTTCGTAGACACCAGAAGCTAACACTGTTTTTCTATTTAACTCTGAAAATTATCCATACCACAGGTTGTAAAATACTTGTTGACAGATAAAAAAGTTTGCCAGAAAGTAACAAATGAACACGAGACTTGGATCTTTTGACTACTTCCACCTACTATTATTTGACCAATCCAAGTCATGATCTTCAGTTCTTTAAGAGTAAATTGCCATCTCTTGACAGACGTAGCTTTGCCAGTGAAAACATTCTCTTGTGACACTGTGGTGCATGTAAACACGGAGGCATGTACATATTGATGTGCTGATAGTGAATGAGTAACTGTTCCAAGAGAATCATAAGTCTCTATCTGCTACAATTTCTTCAGCTAATCAAAGCAGCAGTGATGAGACATATCTCTGCTTCCACTCTTAGCTGCTACTGTAAACTCAGAACTGTAAACTTAGTTGGCAGTAGGAAGGAAATACCCCCAATTTTATTTGCAAGAATCTGAAGAAATTCAGAAGGAATACTTAAGGAGGAAGCTTTTATATGGGTATTTAAAGCATGACACATGTCAGCAACAAGCTTTTAGGGGTTAGGAAAAACAAGAACATCTTTCTGTTCAGGAGTGGAGGACAAGAGCAGCCTTTCGTGGTACCTTTCAGCACCATGATTGCTACAAGCCTTTGCTTGTGGACTATCCTTTTCATGTGTGTGTGCTGAAGCATCAAACTCAAATGTAAAGAAGCTATTTTCTAAGATTTTTTTTTTTTATATGCAGGTATGATGATGAGAAGAAGGAATGGACTGGCATACTGAAAGAGATTCGATATGCTACTGGAGCCTCCTGCCTGGCCACACGCTTAAACCTCTTCAAGTTATCAAAACTGTAAACAAAATGTTGTGGAAGATACTATATGGTGAGGGAGTTTTGATWGGCTCTTCTGGCATTGTTGCATGAAAATGTCTCCAAATTGTACAGTTTTGTAGCAGCATACTGGGAACTGTTAAATAGTTCATTTGTCTGTCCATTTCCTAAGATATTTACGAGCTAACCAGCAAAGACTGATTTTTTTGCCAGTGCTTAWATTTCTGAAGAGTTATAATTAATGTTGAGCAGATCAAGATTTTGTCAAGAACTCAATTTTTCACTCTGTGAAATTGCAAACAAAACTAGTTAGACTTTCTTGCACTCATAGAATCCAGATATTGGTAGCTTATCCTCCAAACAATGCCCATGAATTAATTGTTAAGTTAAATACAACTTAATGTATAGCTAATGGTAGCTAATTTTATTCTAACTGGCTGTTTGTATGGGTGGATTTCCCCTTTTAGTAATGCATGTAAATCCTGCACTCTTCAGCGGTATCTTGGAAGTATTTTCATCACAGACCTCATAAAAATAATTTAGCTTGGAATTTAACTTAATGYTGTAAACAAAAGTGGCTTAATACTATAATATATGCCAGTCTCAGCCAAAACTATACAAGCAGACAGAGGAGATGAAAGGTTAGTAGCWTTACTGTTTCACCTACTACGTTTAGACTTCTGATTACAAGGATTTTCCACTTTTTTTATGCTTTTATATTTATTTCCAAAACAAATATATTATGGAAGTTTTTCTCAGAGATCAGAGGTCARTAACAAGCATTCATGAAAGAATCCTAAAAGAATTATCATCAGCAAATACTTGTGACTTTTTTCATTTACTATAGAGTTAATGCATTTTGACATTTAAACTTTTAACAATTAAACTTTGTTTTTAAAACCATAAAAGTATCACTTGATGGTGTCTTTTTCAGTGATTAGCTCATCATCACTATCATATTGACTGGACATAGATTTCTTAGTACAGCCTTTGCCCAAAATAGAGCGCTCAGTTTTCTTCACAGCATGYTTACCATTTTTTTGTAGAGTATCTCCTCAAAGGATTTCTCCTTTGCACATATAGCGTGTCATAAATCTAAAGGMTTTCATAATCTAAATCTAATTACAACTGGTGTAGCAGGAAAACTGGAAAAGAATCCAACCACACCTGACTGAACAGCAATTCCAACTATCAAATGACTCCTGGCATTGCCTTCCTATGAGACAGGGTTAAGCATACGCGAAGGGCACAGCCATCATAGCTCATTTCAGTAGATTACTGTCCACCMGTACTTAATCTGCGGGACATTTTTTCTATTATGCCCTTTAGTACCCAAACCTGCAGCTGTTCTTAGCATCTTTTTATTTGCTTCAGTTAGATCACTGGTTTACACCACCCATCCACTCTAACAGTTGCTAATTTATTATGGAAAGATTGACTGCAAAGAATCAAGGACAAGACATTTTACTGAATTGGGTTTTTTTTGTTTTTTGTCAATGCACTTTCTGGACCACTCATAATAAGTTTTAATCCCTTTCCCATGGTGCATACTTGTAACTTTATCCATACATAATTTGAAGACAAATCGCTTGTTACATTGACTGCTAGAACCCTGAAAAGCAGGGTTCAGCTCAAAACAAGTGACAACCCAAGACAGATGMCTTCAGCCACTGCCACCTTTCTTACACTTCAAGGTTGCTTCCTGAAGGCCATCTGTACATAAGCAGAGTTATGCCACAGCTCTTCACCCTGTAGCCCACCTTCTGAGATACTAACCTGTATTTATGACTGTCTTCTCCATTTTAKGCAAAATATAATGTGCAAATAATCTTTCTGTGTGCTGTGCTTTCCGTGTCATTTTCTCAAAGCACTCATTACATCTTGGAGCCCTTGTCCATTTGATAACCTTAAATGTCTAGTGTACTAGCTTTGTCAATCATCCCACAAACATGAGAGCTGCCTCAGAAGGAAAGTACCTTGCAGCTTAGATCAGTACTGTTGGTTTTTTTTGACTTTCCATTCCTGTCCTGATTTGTATTGCATTAATAAAAAACGTTTCTTCTACTACTGAATAGTAAAAAACCCCAATGTGACATCCAGATGTATAATGGCCAATTCAGAAATGCAGTTTTATTATCTCTGCCAGGCTTCAAGTGAAGTGGTAGAAGAATGTCTCCTGCTTCTACTAAATAAGCAAGAAAATATATCCTCATTGCACATGTGAGAAAAGAGGCACAGCTCGCAGTTGTCCAAGGTGATGGCAGCTGTAGGCACAATGTAGCTGCCTGTGAAAATGGAATGATTTGCCAAGCATGGACCACCCCTACAGTTACTTCTCTACAGTGAACATTCTCTTGGCCATTCCACTTCTTCCTTCTACATCTCAGTGTCTGATGCCTCCTGCACAAATCTTGGCAGGGTTTTTATGTTGTGAGGGTGCTCCATAAGGCTCAGCCATACTATGCACACACCACATCAGAGGGTAGAAGCAGCTGGAGGTTCTTCACCACGCAACACTGTGCTTCCCTGGCACAGTCCCCCACAGTACCTCTGTTCCAAGAAGGGAAAATGAATGGCTCTAAAAGCACCACTATTCTTAGTAAATCTGCTTTTCAATCTGCATTAGTTTCTCATTTTCACAGTAAAGATACAGTTTGATTCCTAACTGCTCCTTCTGCCACATGCTGGAGGACAGACAGTAGATTGCTTACTCCACTCTCCTAGTCAAGAGTATTTCCAACTTTTTTTTTGGAGAGTTTTATGTCTGGCTAAACCTCTGTGTTATTTATTTAGGAGATAATGTAATTTTATGGCAAAACTGCCAAATTCATGTATTCATAATAGCTTCCAGACAACAGGAAATTTTAAGCATCTTTATCACATCTTCATGTTCCACTGTGACTTACCTTTTCCAATCCCTAACAAATTGAGGATTAAATCTTTTTACATCTGATGACCTTGGCAAGCTTTGGTCCAGGTGACACAGATAAAGAGATTTTTGAAACTTAAGTATTCCAGGATTACGAGGCATTTGATGGTACGTAAACTGTTTTTATAAAACTACTCTAGACTGCATGTCTGACTTCACTGTATTCCATAGAGCTGCTGTCTCAGGTATTCCAGCTGTTCATCTTGTGTTGACAGAACCATAGAATTCCATTCAAAGTGAGAAATCTGTAGRAAAAAATGGTACAAACTGACTGTTAACATTGGTGTAAGCCATATACCATCTAAGAGCAAAGAAAAGGCTCTCTWATATCTGTTGTTCTTCAGTTGAAGATATTTACCACCTATGTCCTTCCAAAAGCCAGGCTTACTCTAATACTGAGAAGATCCATTTCTTACTGTAAGATTCTCCTTTATATAAGTACAGTCAGCTTGCTTCCAAAAAGCAGCACAGTTGCAGAGATATAAAACAGATGCCCATGCAATACAGGCTGTGACAACTCCATTACACCATCCCATCTTTAAAACCCAATTGAGAGAAAAATCCCAGATCACTGTAGTTTGCAATGTTAATGTATCAGACTGGAAYGGTGTATCAGTAGTATAACATGAAAAAAGATTATTATTCTGTTTAGGAAAAAAACCCCAGTAAACAAAATTTGACTTAAAGAAGGATTCCAGCTAAAATTAGGGTGAGTAATTGTAATTAAATATACAGGATCCTCTGCATTCATCAGTCTCCATTACCCAAATGTTTCAATACTGGTGATGAATTATCTCTGGCCTCTAGATTCCATGTCACAGCACTATCACTGCAGCAAACAGCATCCATATCCCATCTGGAAGCTGCCAAAACTGTCTTACCACTCAACAAAGGTATGTTCAATCTTTCTCTATCATAGAAATCTTCAGTGAATTGAAATGAAACTTAAATAATTCACTTTTTCTCCTTTACTCAGGCTACACTGAGATTGCTAGTTTGCCTACAAGTAAGGCAAGACTGGGACCTTTTGACTTCAGTTTTGCTTCATGCTCTTTCAGAGAAAGAGTAAGTTCTGTGAAGTCCTAACACCATTTTGAGAACAGCTGGGAACTTCCCCCCTAAATACAAAAATTGCTCTCTCCCAGTAGGTGATTTTAACARTAAAACCATCTCTAAATCTGTTGCAAAGAAAATGGATAATTTCTGCTGACACAATGCAGAAAGAACACAAACTATTGCTGACTGCTCACCTGAACTACCCGGTACCCCAGCATTTCCAGATGTCGCTTTTTCACTGCGGGTTCTCCTTTCAGATRACGTGAATAGTCTTTGCTAAAAGCTTTTGAATCAAGAAACTCCAAAGCAATTCTGCAAACAGTAAAAAAGTGCATTTACTTTCAGGTCCTACCTGAATAGCAGGAAGTGATATTTCTAGTTCAGTACTGATAGTTGTAGCAAGACTAGATAAACCTGACAATTCTCAGAAAGCAAAAATTAACTCCCTGAATCTAGACAAATCATTTTCCTCCTATTTATCTAGAGATACTTGAATTCAAAAACAGCATTTACTAACTTTTGAGTTCCTGGTGGCAGARCCTTTGTCCCTTCATCCTTGATGTCATGTCTCAAGTGTATTTGCCCCACACCATCCAAAGGGATATTCTGAGCCATATAGGACAGAGGCTTTTTATTTACATCCAGGACACACTCAAAATCTGCCAGAAAACACAACAAACCTGTTTACTGACCAGGTGAAACAATTTCATCTGTACAATGTTTATTTCTAGAAAAACTAAGTCATAGCCATAATTAGAGATACACAGTGTTATTTATATTATGCAGAACTTTTTGGAAATTGTATTTTATACAACAATTTCTTCTTTGYAATATCTTGTGGCCATATGACCAGGAGCTTCCTAATCCTGGTGACAACTGTGATGAGAGAAGGCTCCATAACCAATTTTAGAGTTTTAAGCCTTTTAAACCTTCTCACCTATTTCATAGTAGTATGGTGTGAGAACAGATATTCTTGAGTAATGGCTCCCTCCTAAGATCTCTGTCAGGATTCTGTGAATATGCTGTCGCAGTGGATTTTTTCGGCTCGTGCCTACAAAGACAAAATAAATATTAATCTATCAAAACTTTCACAGACAGAATTCTGAAAATAATGCCTTGAGAYATCGCATTTTTTGACAGCTAGGCTGCTGAAATAAATCTTTTCCACAGATCCCGAGTGTTATTCCATCATAATTCAGAGACAAAGTGATAGTATTTTAGATAGAAATTGGCAGGTGCATGTTATTAAGCACAAATTTCAAATTCAGACTTTGGGTCTCAGGGTTTTTCCATTCACAGACTAGAGAAACTTAAGTTTTAGGTTTCAGCTGTTGGATTTTGTTTGCTTTTAATCATGTTTAGACACATAATTACTCATCTTGTCTTTATTACAGACACACCACACTATCTGCCACTTCTCTGTCCACTGTAGACTAACACCTTGCTCCATTAAACATCTTCAGTCTCAGAGACAAATAGCTGAGTTCTATGTGTAACATAGCAGATCTCCCCAYGAGAATTAGTGGAGGGGATGTGTTAGCATAAGATGGATTTTCCCAATTGATCACTATTCGGAAAGATCTCAGCTAATACACTTGATCACTAGCCTACTTCTCTATCTCTTCCCTGATGGATCTTGATTCTTTGATGAAGAAGGCGGGATCAAAAGCAGGCAGTAAAAATGTTTACCTTGAAAAATTTAAGTCAAATTTTCAGTCTTGGAAATGAAGCAGAGAGCAAAATGGCCCATCTCCACTAGTACTGAATGATCCTCTTCCTGCCTTTCCATCCTTCATGCCATATACACTGCCTCTATGTATTTAAATTTTAATTCTTACGAAGAAATATCCCATCTCTGTTACATTAATTCTCACAAGGAAAACTGCTTTGCTCCCAGTTGCACTACTAAGCATTTGCACTTTTCAAGAATACATGCTCAGCAGAGTGGGGTGTGCCTTCCTGATTTTCTGTTGTGTGCTAGTTATCAGTGTGACAGTTTTAGAAGGAACATCTAGTATACTGGTAAAAAATAGACTATTATTAGTTACAAGAGCAGGTCTCCCTCTCCTAAATTACTTACTGTTCTGAAAGACACGTTGACAATATGGCCCATGAAACCAAGGGATGTGAAACTCTGGGCATTCCAGACAGACTGCTCTGTTCAATTTCATGAGGCTTGAGTGGACCCTCTGCTTCACCTTATCAGGCAGGACTGATTGTAAAAAAAAACATAGAAATATGTGAAGTGAAATGTGAAAAATCCAACAAACTAACTAAATGTTAACCTTGAAATTCTTGACTAGAAATGCAAATATCTATATACTATGGCATTTATAGAATTCATGCTGCAGAATTTTAGAAAGATTCTCAAAATTCCTGAGAAAATAAATGAAGAAAACCAGCTCTGCTCAATATTAAGAACAACAGCAAGACAGAAGACAGAAATTGCTTCTATCATGTAAATTTAATGAAGTAGGTGAGGGCAAAATCCAAGAGTACATTGATAACAATGTAACAGGTAGAGAGGAATGAAACAGTCACTCAGTCTCTTACTTAGAGAGAAGAGACAGGTAGCATACATTTCTTGCAGACAAGAATCCTACATTATTTCTTCAGTTTTGTGACCACTTCTAGTAACAAACACCACAGACAGTTAATTTTATTTCCAATAAAATTGAAAAGTTATTAAAAACTGAAGGCAGTAAGTTAACTATAAAATTTGTTTTACATTACTTTCTCTCATCTGCAAGACAGGTCAGTACTTTTAAAACAAAGGATAGATTTTTGTTCATTCCTTCACTTTTAGCACTCAAATTATGACCATGTTATATAGAGGATGTCTTTCCTGGAAACAGAATTTAAAGAGCAATTCTACATCTCAAGTCATATGCAGGTCCACAATTGCATTTTACATCAAATGCTACACAATCAAATTAATCAGAGAGCTAGATACCTACCTTTAAGTTGAGCATCCAGTTTGCTTAGGAAACAAACATTAAATATCTTTGTTATTAGAACTGGAGGAAAATACCCAGCCATTGCCAAAACATGACCAAGCAACACCAAGTGGTAAGTTTCCAGATGATCTTGAAAAACCAGAGAGAAATCAATATTAACACACAACAAAATCGGCAGGATTTGCAATGCCCTTTCCCTCGGCTTTCAAAACGTCTGATTTTCTCTCTTAATGCAGTACATAAATCTGTACACACTTCCTCTACAATTTTAACTACTTCTTTGAGATGAATCACAAAATGTATCCTTTTCCCAAATGATGATTCCTTGGGGAACCTCAAAACAATTCTATCCAATAACTGCACAGTGAATTAATTAGAATCTTCACTTGTATTTTACTATGCCAAAAATCCTTTGCTAGTCCCTTATCAACATCCCCGTCATTTTTAACGGGTGAAACAATACCCAAAATTGAATATTGTCAATGCTTGAATATTGTCAACCACAGCAGGCAGAATGTTAATAGTAACATACTTACATATAATTTGCTTAACCAAAGTGCCATTCTATACCCATTTTCATTCAGTAAAAATCTTTGTCTATTGCACTTACTCAAGTTACAAGTAAGATGTTGGATACAACTGTTAAAGAAGTCTTCATTGTCAGGAGGGTCATAATTCAAAGCAGAGAAAAGGAGGAGAATAAAATAGATTTCAGTGGGGTGGATCTGAAAAAAAAAGACATCCTAAATCAAGTCACTGCAAAATATCCTAATATTACTTTATAATAAAGAAAAGTTTTATAATTAATTCAGAATTGGAAGGTTTAAGACTAGAGCTGTTTTCTAACTTTTTCCTAGGTGAACTTTTCCTGGTGAAAATAATACAAAATAAAATGCAGTAATAGTAAAATTGCAGCCACAACTAAAACTTAAAATCTATTTCATGTAGGTGATCCAAGTATTTCTATACACTTAGAGAATCTTCTAAGGTTTTGCATAAAATGTTCTTAAAGAAACTAAACTGCAACAGAATAAAATAGAAGATTTATATGAACACCAGATTGAAAATGAGAAAAAAGATAGAAAGAAAAAAAGGGCAATTTAGACCAAACAGACAGGCTATTGGGGGAATTCTCACAGCAATGAGTAATGCTAAAATATTCACCATGTCATGTTTTAGGGTATAAAGAACTTTAAAAAAATTAAGGTCATCAAATGTAAAGTTGAATGCAAAGGATTATGGCTGATCTAACACTCAGTGAACAATAAAAAAGAAATGAATATTAATAAGAAACGCAAAATTATATACATAGAAGCAAAACAGCTTTAAGTGAGCACAAAAAGAGATCATCTCTGAATCAGGTATTCTGAAGAAAACTCTTAAAAACACTGTGTGGATTGTGCTTTGAAACACAGCTACAAAACTGTCCTTCCTTACTGAATAACTCACAGTAGATAGAAAGAAAACCTTTAATACCTTGTCTATATTTTCAACAGTCACAGAAGCTATTCTGTCAAATAATGTAGGACAACGGTGGTCTGATTTTATGAGAAAAATAGACAAGGGTAATACATTTGCCCACGTTATTTGATCTATCAAGCGTTGACACATGACCATAGTTTCCTCACTCAGGACTTCTTCAAACCACTCCCCATTCACATGTGTAAGTTCTTCCAACAGAAGATTTAAGTCGTTGGCTTTCTGAAGCCTCTGAAATCCACAATCATTGAGTTTTTGCAGAAGTTTGGCACATAGCTCAGAACTGTTTTGCCAGTGTAACTGGCCATGATGATTCCATTTGACAAGAGCTGTAGCAATGTAATTCAAATGCTGGAGCCTGCATTGAGGCAGAATTGCTGCTGCTTTGTTTATAATCATTTCCTCCACTTGAAAAGAAGGAAGCATGGCCAGAACACGAATTATGGCTGCAGTATTGGCAGGTATCACACTAAATTTTAAGTAACTGGAAGAGAGATAGAAATAAAAAGTCCATCAGTAGTGACAAAGTTCAGGTATTTAAACAAATTACATGCTTGAAAATTCCAATTTGGAAGTCAAAAGCTGTACATCAAATATAAAATAAGCAGAGTATTAATGATTTAGCAGAAATCACACATCTTTTTTTCAGTGAGAGTAACTTCTTCCTTCTAATTTATTCAAAACTGACAAAAGGGAAGACAGTGAGCAGCTCAATCAGCTGGTGAGATTACAACTGTTACTGATAAACACAGTTCTTAGTAAGGCCAGAAGGTCCACATTTGTCAAGAGTATCTGTGGGTTTATGAGCCTGGTTAATTTCTGTGATTTCTGTCCTAGAAAGCGCAAGGTTTTGAGATGCCAGAGAAACATGAAGACATCATCCACAAAAAAAATCATACAGCCAAGGCACTAAATTCCTACAGAGGCTGAGCAATGGAAACAAGATCTCTTCTATGGCAACTTTCTGTTGCAACTGTACAAGACTAAGAACTAACTGGACAGTTCTTCAATCAAAAGAGTACCTCTGTGGCACACTTGTCTTACTGTGTCTTTTTCATTACTTCTTCTGTCAAACAYCAAAGACAATATTAATACCTACCCATCCTTATCAAGTACCAATCAAAATTTGTTGTCATTTCCATGTCAAAGGACTATTACAGCAGTCAAAGGACAAAGGAGCAAAAAAAAAATTTAATTATATCATCTCTATTAGCAGATACGGTTGTGTTTATAGTAAAGGCAATGTCTACTTTCTATCCTCTGATTTACATGTTTAATTGCATCAAATACTTGCAACAGTTTGTTACTTCTTCATATTTTATGGAAACAAAACAATAACATCTTAGCTTGCTATTTAAAATCTTTGAGTACTTTTAAAACTTGAATAGCTAAGTTTCCAAGAATACACACTTACCCTAATAGTAACATTTTCAGTTTGGCAAACAGCTCCAGATCCTGGCAATGTAACGCCACCAAGTACTGCGTTAACTTTACCAACTGTAATACTTGATAGCTATCCAAGTGTTTGTGCAGAACAGAAGCCATTCTGATTGCAAAGAAAGAAAGATTATACAATATTAAGTTCATATAAAAGATACTGCAAACCTTAACGTCCTGCATGAAAAGGGGGTGCACAGTACCTATGTGGAGGGCTTCACACACCTGCACTCCTCTCCACACATATTTTGACACTATTCCACTTAAGATAGAGYAGCTTCTCTCCACTTATGCAATGGCAAAATTAAAGCCCTCATGACAACAAATCAGCTACTTCACACCAGTAATTTTTGTTGCAGATTTCACAATCAGTTAAATTTAGAGTGAACCAAGWACCCAGTAAACTAGAACAGCATCACAGCTTCAGTGAGTATGGTGGTGCTGAAGCTGGTGCTGTTGCTACAGCTATGTTGGTCTAAAGCTGCAGAAGGGGATAGATTTGTAGGGAAAAACAATACCTTAAGAYCTTCTTTGGACTGTAAGACTCAAGAAGAAAAGGCATTAATTCACCTGGTCTTCCCTTCCAGTATCCCTTTGTTCCACAAGTACATCCTTTTTCTTTCAAGGATCTCTTTAGTTTATTTCACTACCTTCAATCCAATAATTGCTCACAACCTGCACGTAACTTTGCTGCATCTCTGATGTATCTAATGCTACATGGTCTGTGACCAAAACATCAATTCTTTTCCCTTCACTGTATGACAGACACTACCTCTCCCTATAAACAGTGTTCAGTTCAAAACTGCAGAAAATGTGGCCCAGGTTCTTAAAGACACAAGCTTTAACAGTCCAAAATATGACACAATGACGTTTGAACAAACAATTCACAAAGGTAACAGGATCTCCAAGACAGAACGCATTCTTTGCAAATTACTGCATTCTCATGAGTTTATGGTAATTGTTAGAGGTTTAAGTTTACTGCAATAGGATCATATATTTGTAAATTAGACAGATACCATGTGACAGTAATTTGGCAAGGGTGAAATGCTTTTCTTCAAAATTCCTAAACTGCCTCAATTATTTCTGGATCAAGCTGCAATATTCTAAAATCTGTAACAGCCATTTCTTTACAGTGTATAAGCATTTGTTGCAAGTGATATACCCGCCACTCCTAACTTACTGGATACTACACAGTATTCCATGCTAATGGAAGTTTACCTAGAGAATACAACTTCTTAGTAGTATAAAAAAAATTACTTTTTGAGTAGATGAGAATTTCTGCATTTCATTTTCTGCATCGTCTTCAGTATCACCAGTACTTGGTGACTGCTAAATTCCTCTGCCATGTGTGCTGCAGTTACTAGCAACCTAAAGAGGAAAAGACACATTTTCCAATGAAAAACAGTTGAAAATCTCTGGCGAAGATTTTGTTTATCTATCTGCCATTTTGTTTATCTATGAGGAAATGAACCTAAGACTACTTTCGGAAGCAGAATACTCCCAAACTATAGAGTTTTGTTCTGTGGACTTTTCTTCTAAGCAGTTGGTCTATATAGCACAGATAAAGGGGTGTGAGTGTGTYGGATCAGTGCATACTGTTCTTATGTAAGAAACCAGTGAGTCCAACAATTCTAAAAGTAGACAAGAAATAAGGAAGGTACTGTAAGACACTAAACAACAAGCTACAAGTAAGAGAATCAAACATGAACAGAACTGGTTCTGCAGTAATTAAAGCCAGTGTTTATCATAAACAAAATAAACTTAAAAAAATCTAGGAAAAGCTTTTGGAACTAAATCAGCTATGGCAAAACCAACACAGGCTMGCAGCATATCCAAATCTCTGAATATAGGCAGATGTTCATGAAGAGAAGTATGAAAATATGACTCACTGTAACTATTACAGAAAAATGTGCCTAAAACTACAGGYTTTGAGAGACCCATGAGTAATACCACTCCAAATAAGATTTTGTAGCACAAGAAAATAATGCAGAKAAAAAAAAATACATCACACAATACTATGCTCTGAATAAATGCTGAAGTGTTCCCTGCTGCTGGTTTCATAAAGAACAGGATGTCAGCAATCTGGCACAGGACAAGACTCAGGCTTTTTCAGCTACTGACAGTCTTAAAAAGGAAATAGCAACACATATTTCCTCTCAGGAGGAAGACAGAAAGGTTTTCACCACTATCCACTGTGAAAGGAGGGCTGTAGTCTGAGACAGAGCTATACACAGCATTCACACACCCCTTGATTGATGGATCTGATTTAACTTTTCAGAAAAACAAAGTGCTTTGACAGTGCTTCCACGATGAAATCATGGCTACAACGTTACAACCAGGAAACCTAAGGCTCAGCTCACAGATGGGCTCAGCGATTCCTCCAAAAACCAGCACATTTTTAATTTCTGTGCAAGAATATGTCTATCATAAATAAGACAAACTCATTAAYAAACTTACCTTTCTCTAATCTTGGATCCTGCCATAGGCCCAAGAGCAAAAAATAATTTTACAAAAGTTTCAGGATCATAGTAATCATCCATAGATTCAGACAGCAGTTGTTTAGCCATCAAGCGGAACTCAGCATTGTCAAAACCCAGCTGCTCATACAGTCCRAAAATATGACTCATACTGTGGACATCAATATGGGAGGCACTTTCAAGGAAAATCCTGTTGCATTTTTCTAGCAAYGGATGATATCTCAGCTTAACATTCTGGAGAAACTGTACTATTCTTCTAGCATAGTTGAAGTGGACTTCATCCTTTTCTTCTAGGAGCTGCTCAGCCTTGTGTAGTAATCGATCTCGAAAACTCTCTGTGATAACATCAGATATGCTGATCATCAAAACTGACAAGACCCTAACAAATTGAAAAGATTTTACATTTACACATTGAACATAGTAATAAATTTCTTAAATGAAGTGCACAAAGAAAGGAAGGAAGAAAGGAAGGGTAGTTGAGGTGTTGTTGGCTTCTGTGCAAAAAGAATTTTAAATCCAATGCAGAAAAAATGAATGAGCAAAAACTATTTATCCTACTAAAGTAAAAATTCCGCTTTCAGTGAACTTCWGAAAATTACTTGGATTTTTTAGCCATCCCTTACAAAGTTGTGCATGATAAAAGCATTTGCCTAAAGCCAGGCCCTGATTTGCCTGATTCATATTTGCAAAAAGATCTTTTCTGTTCAACAGACACTAAAGAAACCCAAACAATTCCCAAGTGACAGAACGGGGAGAAGAGTCATTGTCACTCTTAAAGAAAKAATCCCTTTGTAAGGGAATAAAACTTATGACCACAGGGAAGGTGATTTCAGTAAAGAAATGCAGTTCCATTCAAGGAGTTTCATAAGCAGGCTCCTCACATCTACAAAAATAAGGGTTGGGACTGCTAGTGCTATACAAAGCAGAGGAACCCTTGATGTAAAAGCCCCAGGGGAACAGAAGCAAGAAAAAAGGAGATGGCCTCCTTTCACTAGGGCTATGTTTCAAGTAATTTAAGTATGAGGGTAATGTGCTAGACATGCCAGCAAGAGAATTTATTAATTCAACTTGACCAGAAAAGAAAAKCTCTGAAGAGAAATAAACCAAACACTGCTTTAAATGCCCTTATTGCTGGTAACAAATCCATGTCGTAGTAGAGACTAACAATGTCAAGGGAGAAAAAAAGGGAGAAAAGCATCTTTTGGTGAGTCAATAGCCTCTAAATTATCAAAAAAGTCCATGTTTGGAATCAGGATAAATCTGATTCTAAATATCTGCTGTTCGGTAAGTRGAACAGTGCAAATTATGAAATCTTTATAAGCAATATAAATAACCAAGCAGTAGTTTTAATTGTTTAGATTGGTTATAAGGAAATTCTTTGTAAAGTCATTGGGAAAATGCATTCACTTGTCAATTAAYGCACAAATACGAAACACTTTTTTCCCATAAACCCCAAACTGAAGAAACGCAACCTCCAGTTGAGAGAAGGGAAGGTGTTCAGCAAAGACAGACCAGCAACTGCAACATAATGCTTCTGCTGCTTCTTAGCTTCATTCTGACACTTACCTTATATCCTGTATAGAATCCAGTTTCATGTCCACAATATGAGCCACTTGGCCAATTACAGGACTGAAGTGCCTATGTTGCTTGCATAAGCACAGTGCAAATTTAGACAGAGCTGGCAAACTAAGCCTGTCAAGACATTAAAGACAGACAGGATATATACCTTTTATTTCTAGTTAATAAGACAAAAATCTATTTTAACAATTATATAGAAATCAAGCTTATAGCTAAAGTACAAAACAAGAAAACAAAGTATCTAAGCAAAACACCTAGGTGTTTAATATTAAAGCATGTTGTGTATATGGAATTCTACAAGAATTAGTTGTGTATATGGAGTTATACAAGAATTAGTTGTCCTTCACTTAACCAGATCAGCCTAAGAAATCCATAAAGATTATATTCTCAAGCAATGACATGAAATAGATTATATTTCACATATGTCATAATGTCAATATGAGCAATTTATTACTTGAATATAATTTTGTTTTCAAGCTACACTGTATTTATTTACATTGCCCACATTAAGAAGAAGCAATACTGTGAAGCTGGTGCCAAAACTGACACTATGTTCTGCCATTACTCAGAGATTAAAGAATAAAAATTACAGTATCAAAAAAAGAAGACAACAAAATGCAACACCAAAATGCACAAAGGGAAAAAGTTGCCACTTAAATACAAAATGTTTTTACTAAAATTGAGATAAGCATGATTCTAATAACCATTTAAGAGCTGGAGAGCAAGCACTGAGATAAAATTGTAAATATGAAAACCTGCAATTTACTTCAAACATATAAATCTACACAAACAATATATTTCAAAATCTCAAATGTCAGACCCTGTTGTTCAGTACCTGAATCTCTCAAGCATTTGTGTACCAAAATCTGTATGTATAATCTTCATAACCTTGAAAAATACAACTGACATTTAAAAATTCATGTTTTAAACATAAATACTCCTTGAGAACTCTTGTGTAACCTCACATGAAGCCGATCATGCTTGCCACTTACACTTTTCACAAGGCACCGCAGTACAATACTTACCTTTTTAATCTTTTCCATGCTTCTGTAACAAGCACTTCTGCTAGAGAAATGTGGTCTTCRGCATTGAGCCTTCAAAAGAGACATAAAACTTTGCAGTCTGCATCAACAGTTATAAAGAAATAAGACATACATCCTTTCTACATCCTCTCATTATCTATCATACTGTTTTACTTTTGTATCACTCCCTCCATTCAAAAATATTATAAATATTTGTGCATGAATAATCTTAATTCATAATAATCATAAAACATATTTACTGGGACTGCAAAACAGATCTATTCTGCCAGCATCTCCAAAACTGAGGCACAGGACATTATCCATCTGTGCCACACAGTCAAGAGTACAGAAACTGTGGCAGGGCAGTCTCATTACAGTTTCCTTATAGGATTGCTCTGTAGTCAATATTCCTTCTCTTTTTATTGCCAAATAATAAATGTATTTAATGCTCTTTACCTCAGGACACTATATAAGGTGTCCACTATGGCCTCATCTTCCATGTGTTCCACCTTGTTTTCTGCCAAAATGCAAAGGGCAAGAAACTGGGAGTGACTTCTTACATAGTCACTAGTCCTTAAGAGAAATGGCCTCTTCTTTTGCAATTGCCACAGCATGTTCAATGCAATTCCCACATGCTTTTCAGAAAGTCTGGCCTTGTTCCTTCCAACAAGGCTGAATACTTCATCCTCATGGGTGCAGCTATTTATCTGGCTCAAAAGCAGATCACTACATAGAGTCCGAGCTTGGTAACGTCTCAATGTAAACAAGCAAACCTGCCTCACACAAAGCATTTTTTWAAATGTCCAGAAAGATTCTTCATTCACTTTTCACAATAAACCATGCTGTTACAAACAACAAACTCAAGTATTTGAAAAACAGATGACCATTTTTATTTGATCCTGTATGGTCGCTGTATTGAGAAGAAGTCACTTCTGAGGCACCTGTAATGAGAAAATATCAAAGCACTCAATTTCCATCACAACTACTTAAAAATCACTATCTCTACATTATCATGTTCTAAGGTAAACTTGAGAAGAATCTACAGCCTGGACTCTTCTCACAAAAAGTTCSCAACAGTGAACACTGACATGCTCACAAGTACTATGAAGTTAGCCCACTTGGTAGGTTTTCAAATTTAGAATACTGCCTTTGAAGGGCACTTGTGCTATCATGCTACTACTAAGAAGGAAAAGCGGAGCTTTTTAACATGCTGGTGCTGCATGACTTAGGCTTGCTCACACCAGGCCACAGTCCCAAACTGGGGTCCAGAAACTGCCAGAAAATACAACCACTGGTGGTAAAGGGAAGTGAGATGGCTTCTACTCCAGAAGGTTGATTCCCTTTGTATTACAGGTTATTGACCAGTCACACGCCATCACTGGAATCGCCATTTCACTAAATAAAAACAACCTAATCCCCAAATTATAGTGGAAGCTACAACCTTATCTAATAATATTTGTTAAGTATGAATTTGGTTTCTTAGAATATACACCAATTTGTATACACAGCGCTGACAATTATGTATTCTACATAACTAAACTAAAATTATCAATAACTTCAGCAAACTTGAATGCTCTTCAACTGTATGCATTATTTGTGCAGCCTCAGCAATGCACTGAAATCATTCCAAAAAGTTGGATATAGGTGGATTTCTTTTGATGTCTGCACAACCCTCTTCAGAGAATAAAAAGCCACGTAATGTATTGTACTACACTGCTATCACTGACATTGGGGCAGATACTAGGAAAGCTAAAATGAAGTAATTTTAATTTACGATCTGCTATAATTTGAATTCTTTTCTTTCCTATGCAAAATGAAAGCATACAAAAAAGGTACAAATTTTTACCCTATTATGTATCAACTACCTTTAATGATAATGATTTGTTTTGTAGTCCCTTTATTGCTTTTATTTGTTCTATATCAGAGATGCCTTTAGAAAAAATTTACTTCCCTCAGTAGTGGCAAGCTAAGCTGCAAGAAGTCAGGCTAAAGAATATACCTCAAGAAAATACAAAAATCTTCAAGCAGTTTCTTGCAAATCCCGGTGATACATCTTTTCCCCTTCTCATGCTGCAATGAACTTTGCATCCCCTATCCTGCTGATGGGGAACCGGGATCTGTATCTAATACAGGGTGGAGGAAGTTTCCAAATATTTCTCTACTCCACWAAGCAAGTGATTTACCACAAACTTTTATGCAATTTTAAACCATAGTTAATTCTAATAGCTTTTAAAAAGTTCATCAATAGAAAACACTGGATGTTTTCAAATATCCAAATACATAATTTTACATAGAGTAAAACCAGAAAATTTGAATCTACTTAATGAACTATTTCGAAGGTGTTCTACTTAGGACAAAATACACACTAGAAGGACAACAAAATCTTTCAAATTATTTTCTACCGATTGAAACAAAACAAGCACTTTCAAGGCTGCACTACAAAACACAGGAAGTCTCCCAAAAAGGAGAAAAGTGTAAGAACTAGTAGAGATTTAAGTAACTAAGTGTTAAGAGAGCTGCTTGTGCAGCACCGGGTGTTTGTGCCCTGACAGATTCGCCTCAGTTCCCGTGAACACTGCCGCGGGCAGTCCAACATCCCTGTCCCCATACCAGTGTTGCCCCGCCGGCCCTGCTGTGGCACCCGAGAAGAGTGCCCCGCTGCCACCTGCTCCGTCACCGCGGGCAATTCTGACCCTGAAGCGCCCCACAAAGTGCGTGSGAAGGGACTGAGCCTGCGCAGGAGGGACCCACCCTCGCCGCCAGACTCCATTCCCGCCTCCGGGGCCGCGGGCACCGCTGAGGGGCGCTCCCTGTGCGCCTGAGGGCGGCAGGCACCGAGCGGGCGGCAAGCACGAAGAGGGCGGCAAGCACCAGGAGGGCGGCAGGCACCGAGCGGGCAGCAGGCACCGAGCGGGCAGCAAGCACCAGGAGAGCGGACAAGGCCCAGCCGCCGGCCGGACGCGGGGCGGCAGCGGCTGACAGCGCCGGCTTCAGCGAGGGTTCTTCACATGGCAAATTCCACCACCAGGCGGGGTGAAACAAGAAAGCAAAGGAACCAATGTCAACTCCGCAACTCCTGAGACCTCCCTGCGCCCCCAGAACAGAGCCCGAGAGGCTCTCAGTTTACCTTCGCACAGGATTTCCGGCATTCGAGCCCCTGACGGAGACCACTCGCCCCAAACGCGCCCGGCTGTAGCCCCAGCACTCCACGTGCCTCTGCACCGGCACTCTCCGTGCGCATGCCCCGAGGCACAGCATTTCCCGTGAGCTGAGATGTCGGSAAGTGTAAGGAGAAAGGGGAAAGTCCAGCCAGTTAAGATTTTGCAAAGGAAGTAAAAATAATAATTAAAAAGGTCCAAGGTCATACTGATAATTGCATGTTAGATAAAGCAAAGTTTTTATAATTCATTCTTGGGGGGGAGGGCATCCCTGCCTAGGAAATGCACAAAGGGACTAAGTTTGGAAGGGTGAAGAGTTAGTACTTTGTTGTACTGAAATTAATGTTATTTTGTCTCACAAAGTATTTTTATTTTATGCTTTGCAACAACAATTAATTTTAAATTAATGAGTTTAGGAAGACAAATCTAACATACGTTGCAACAAGTATGTTGCTTAGGTTGAAGACGCATAGCTCTGGGTCATCCTTCTGGACCTTTTCTCATAACCAGTGATAGCAACAAAGACATTCAGAAAGAATGATAACTCAGATTGCTCTGCATTCTATCCAAAAACCAGAACCAGAACTATTACCATGACCAATTCTGACCAGCTGTTTTGCAGCTGTCTTATCAAATGTTCGTGGTTTTACCTTTTGTCTGTCACCTCCTAATAGATTGGATGCCTATAAATATGGAACTGAAACTAATAGAATAGACCCTATGTTATTTATTACAGCTCTGTGGTATTTTAGAAAAAGAGCATATATTTTTTAACTGAATTAGTAACAATTTTTGTAACTGTAGAATTTGTAAGTGGAACAGATTCTGTATCCTCCAGCGAACAAAATCCAGAGCACCTCAGCTACAGTTTACACAGGCATGCAAATAACAGAATGAGARCCAAACTCTCTCAGGTGATCTCAAAGGGTGGCACATAAAGTACCTCTTTCAAGAACGCCAGGCCTTGTGCATCTCACATTACAATTCCAAGGTATGTGAGGAAAACAATTGCATGTTCATATGAAGGAGACTTCTGTAAGTCATACAGATTTTTCATTTACAAGATGAACTTTTCACTTTTGACTTATGAAATAAACTTGGATAAGATAAAGCAATGCTTAAACCAAATTTAAAATGCTAGATAAAATTATGTTCAATTTTAATTGGGCTTATAGAGGAGGAAAGTAAGACTCTTAACAAAGCATGCTGTGCTGAAACTAGTGTTGATTTACTGAACAGATGTTTCTTCACTCACCAGTTTCTTCAGGATTTCAGAACTCACAGGTGTCAGTTTCACAACTTAAAATCTTTTTTTACAGAAAACACTAAAGAGATCATTGGGTTTTMTGCTTCTAACAAACTTCTCAACAGCCAGTCATGTAATTTCCACTACTTCCCATTACGAATATGGTTACTGACCCAAATGCCGACTGGTTTGAATTAAAACCCATCAAAGCAGGTACATACTTCAGTGCCAGTCTCAGTTAATTTTGAAGCTGCTCACAACGTCATGCATTGTCATGAACTTTCATGTCCTTAGTTTTAAGATAATTTTGAATTGCAATACACACATATAGGATACTATTATCAGTTACTTTTTTTTGGCACAGTTGGCGTAAATTCCCATTTTAATTCTTTACAAGCCCTAGCGCGGCGTACTGCTGGAGGAACCCTGAGCGCTTCCAGCAGCGTGCAGGACAGTTCATTTACCAACGCTTGGCCATTTCGCGGGCTCGTCGCTAAGGCGCCCGCCACTGTCGCGCCGGCGGGGAAGACCAGCACTATTCTCCAGCACGTTTGGCTAGAAAGGGGTCGTGTACCCGGGTACCTGCCGCCGCTGCAGCCACACCGGCTCCTTCCCGCGCCGCGTCCGCTCAGGCCTGGGGCGGCGGGGCCGGCGGGGAGCGGGGCGGCGGGAGGGGCGGAGCGCCGCTGACGAGCCCGAAGAGGCGGGCGCCCCTCCCCCAGCCGTTCGGGCTCCTTGCGAGCGGCCCACGCTGCCRGGCTGGGCTGCGTCGCTGGCCGAGACCCCTCGCACCCTGCCCGGGCCGGGGCACCGCTGCCTCCGCCGCCACACTCTCCCGCCCGTCCCCGGCGCGCCGCCCCCGGGTCGCCGCTCCCGCCCTGTCCGCCACTGACGCAGTCCGTGCCGCACCAGCTCCAACATGGCGGCGGCGCGGCGCTGAGCAGCGCGGGGTGACAAGGGCCGCCAGCGGGTGAGTGCTGGCCACGCCGCCGGCCATCGCCGGGCGCCGGCGCGACCGAAGGAGGGCTGTCGCCCGGGCCGCGCCGGGGGYTAAGCGGACGGTGGAGAAGGAGGTCGCAGCACCGCGGGGCCTGAGCCTCGGTCACGGCGCGGGTAGGAGCTCCGGCCCCTCCAGGCCGCCTCTTCGGAGCGGGCCTGAGGCGCCCGCCCGCGCTGCCTCGGCACACACGCCCCTCGTAAGGCCCGGGCGGCCCGTGTGCGGGGGGTGGCCGGGCCGCGGCGCCCGGCGCATCCCGGGTGAGGGCGGCCCCTGAGGGAGAAGGGGTGTGAGGAGCTGCGAGCGCGGCCCGAGGCAGGTGGGAGCAGCAGGGGTGGGTGAAGCGGCTCACGGGGCCTGGCGCACTTGGCGCAGGGGGTCGGTCGGGTTTGCCAGGCCGGCTGTGCCTCTCCTCAGTCTGGCGAGCCGCGGGTCTGGGCGGGCAGCGAACGCCCTGGTCGGGCTCGGGTGCTGCTAGGGAGTTTGAATGAGTCTTCCCTCCTCCCCTAGACGGGGAAGGAACGGGGCTGTCTGCGTGCCACATGTTCTCCCCTCTGCAGGCCTCTCCTAGGGAAGTGGAGCCTGCAGGAGCTACCGTGTCTGGCAGGAGACTCCTCTGCCTTTTTCTTTTAGGGATTTCCTAAGGCGTTCCAAAGGCTTTTAAGAATATTGAGTTTTAGGCTCATTTTGTTTGTAGCCATGACCAGATTTGAGGCCCTGAAGAAGCTTTGAAAAGAGAGACTTAAGAGAAAAAGAAACAGTTTGCTGAAACTGTGGACAGAATATCTGTTTAGGGCTAAACATTGCATTTCAGCTCAGCCACAATTAGAAAATTTATTACTAACGATAAAGTCACCKTGGTCAGTGGTTTCCTGATGTTTGACTGGTTAAGTTACTTACATTTAGTTATCTCAGACCTGCTTTAAGAGAAATGTCAGTCCATTATCTTATATGTAATCTATTTTCTAAGGCGTATCTTTTGTGAGAGAATATTCTGGGGGTTTCTTTTTTTTTTTTTTTTTTGATACATTGCCTGCAGAAGAGATTGGTGTTTGAACAAGAATAAATGTTTCTAGGGGTGTGTTCAAATTGGTGTGGTTTTGTGTTTTTTTCTTTTATCTTGTCGTTTTGTTTCACTATTCCCATTGCATTGAGATCCACCATGGCTCAAATTTTTAGATGCTATCATGATAAAAATATGGTAATAATTTGGAAATTTACAAGATTTATGCATCATTAGTTTGTCTAAACTCACAGAGCTTGATTTATCAGTTTGTAAAAATTATTTGTAAATATTACAGAAATAATGGTTCCTGGACATGAACTAGATCTGAAGGGGAGCATTAAAATGATAGCAGCATCAGTAGTTCTCTGAGAGCACCCTTTGGGACTATATTTCTTATTAAGTCTTCCCATTATTCCAGTCCTCTTCTGTGGAACAAGCATTATTTTTTTTTTATTAGCTACCAGTCATCAAGCTGTTATCAAGAGATGATTTGGGTTTTTCCCCCATAAGATCTCAAAAAATCTGGGGATTAACAGGGAATTTAGAGTGAATAGTATGTAATGCACTGGAGGATTTTACTGTGTKGCAACATGATTTCTCCACTACCAGTTCACTCCTCCTTGTGGTGGCAATTTAGGAGCAATCCCATTTGGAAGCAGTCAGTGCCAGGGAAAACATTTGGCCATATTCTAATGTGGTGAGGTTTAGGTCACAGGCTGGGATGARGCATAGAAGGGATCTAGAGCTAGAYGAGTAGAGAAAGGTGTAGAACATGAGAAWAAAAGATCATACAACCAACATTTTTTGGTTGTGGTTGACAAATACAGGTCAGCATTCAGAGCAGTCTCCTATTGCGGCATGGTTGTCTTGCCTTACTTTTATGTTCAGCAACAGGTAGGAAAGGATTGCACTGCTCAAATGGGGTTTGGGATTTACATGACTTGGAGATTATACCCTGTAAAAGGGTTTTCTTCCTTCCCTACAAAGCAAAAACTTGCCTTTTCTTAGCACTTTATCAGTTTTAAAATAAAAGTTCATGGGTTTAGGCCTATGCAAATTCACGCCAACAAGTGTACTTACTTATGCACAGAATTGATAGAAAATACCTGGGGTTTTTTTTTCCACAAATCTAACGGGAAGAAAATACTTTATACATAAATTAGATAATAAAAAATCGTGACTAAGATTTGACAACAAAGATTTTTGCTTGCAAATGACAAGAGCACAGTTAACATATTTTAATATTTTTCATTGTAGGTATTTCTTGTCTAGAAAAATAAAGGGGATGATCCAGTAGGAACCTGTATTTCTGTTTAAATATTTTCAGACTGTTACTACCTTCTCAGCTGAATCTTATGTTCTTCCAGTTGAAGTGTTGTAATTGGGTGTGCAGTCCTTGTACTTCAGTACAAGAAGACTAAATTCGTGTTCATAATTGCAAAAAATACTGAAAGTGACGTAAGTGAACTACCAGTGCAGTAGKTTAGATGTACTGCATATTCAGTCAGGACCTATCTAAGCATGATATTTTCTTAAGTTGCCCTTGCCTCACATCTGTGGAAGATATTGACTGCTGATATTGCCAGGTGTCTTGATTTCTTTTTTTAGAGGGAAACAAATACTGTGTCAGTAGTTCTGTAAAGACTTGTAATATTATTGTAGAGAAGGARGCCTGGTGGAAAGTACCAATCACCTTTTGCCTCCAAAAATGTTGAAAGTTTCATTTCGTGATTCCCTTTTTTGGAAGAGACAGATTGAAAACCTATAATGCATGGTTTTTAATGACAAGTAAAAGTGTTCTTACATAAATTTCATAGACCAGTGTAGAAAGTAAATGTTTTCTTCTAATAGTTGTGTTAAGTCCATGTGATTGCAAAGACATACATCATCGTCAATCTGAAATATGCTCTAATGTAGTACCTTATTCCTAAATCTGACAACCAAAGTCCTGATCTGTTGATTAGTGAAGTGAAAAAAAATTAATTTCCTTAGATGTCATTGCTGCTAATTTGAAGTTTTCAGATTGTGAAGTACAGAGGAAAAGATGGTCATGTTTGGGAAAAATGCTGAGGAAATTATGGAGATTGAGTGTTGATCTGAGGACGTTTTTGTAGTAGTTGTTCACATCTTCAGTATCATGCTAACACAGCTGCAAGCTCTGTCACAGGAATGGAACTATGAACAAATTTGCATGTCTCCCATTTTGCAATCATAAATTCACTTCCAGTGTACTCCATACTGTAATGAACATGCAATATTTTTAGTCCRTAGCTCTGCCATCACTTTGATATGTGCTGCTACCATATCTTTCTGTGGAGGAGCAAGAAAAGGGTAGTTTTTGTGCATCCAGGTAGCCGCTTGTAAGCTAAACACGTGGGGTAGGAACCTTCTCTTGTAGTATCAGCCCACATTTATATTGATTTCAAGTGACTGCAGTCACAGTCTTAAAGAATATGTGTACAGTATTCATTTTGTGCATTTGCATTTTCTGAACTCAAAAGTTTTGCTTAAAAATCTATTTCTGGAGATTTTATATGCCTGTCTTTGAAATATGTGTCAATATAGTTTAGTCTTCCTGCATTCGTAGATACTGTGAAACAAAATGCTAGGAGTGTGAAGTTATGTACTTCATTGTTCAGTTTGTTTGGACAATGAATAAAGATCAGTGTAGATGATTGTAAGTTGATGGAAGGAAGCACATACAAAGGCAAGGTAAAGGAGATATTCAGAATCTGGGAGAGCTGGTGATGACAGGGAAAAAAGTGAAGTAATAGGATGCAATATATCTTTTTCCTGCTAAACATATCTTTGGTTACTATTCTATCATGTATTGGGACTGAAACAAATCAGTAGTCCCATGACCTGTTCAGCACAGTTGTAAATAAAGTTGTTTTTTCCCTCCTATATAAATAGGAAATACTACTSTATTTGCTACTTGCTGTCATTCTTTGGGATGCATGACATGCTCATACTTCAGTTGATGTGCATTTTCAAGTGCTTTCTAGCTTGTTTAGTCAAAAGGTTCTAGTATGTGTTAAAAAGTGTTATTACCAGATCTCTGCTAATATCAGTGATAACCCCTGCAAGAAAGATGCTTGTGAACAGTTTGGGATATTTATCTTTTTCCATTCACATAGGTAATTTTGAAGAACASCTGCTTACAGCCTTGTCTTGAGTTGGCCAGCTTTATTGTGCAAGTATTTTAGCAAAGTAATGAGGCTGATGGAGGTGTGAAGTGATGTGAACCCCAAGGGACACAGTTGGTGAAATGTTGGTYGTGGATGCAGCTGTTCTGACAAGACTAAGTATTTTTGGTGTATTTGTCAACAAATACCAACATGTTCTAAGCTGAACTGTAATTCTTCTTTCAGATGGAAGAGAAGCCTTTTTTGTAGATATGCTGAAGTGATGTTTAGGGTGCTTGGTTGGCTTTGGAGTTTTTTTGCTCATAGATTCTGTTTAGATTTAGTAAGAGYCTCTTCAAAGCAAGGTGGTTGAGAATGATAAATGGCTTAAAAATTTCATGATAGTACTTGGACTGTTAGATTATCCTTTCTTAGAGTTTTGAAGGGAAAAGTGAGCTCAYTTTCCAAGATTGCCCTCCTGCATTACACATTTTTTGCATGTATGTGTAGTGAGCTTCTTTTTGGTTGGCATCAAATTCATATTCCTTTCACTAGTAAAATTCCATCAAGTTGACAATTAAAAAACTAGATATCAAGGGTTAAGGATATCCACAGTCTAACTGAAAATAAATTTTGAGAAATATATAGCACAAGGCATTTAAGACCTATTGTTACCAGACATGTAGCGCTACTGAGCGTGACTTGTAGTTTTCTGACTTCATCCTTGGTATTTTCTGACTTTGTTCTTGGCATATTCTTCGTGTTYTTCTCTGTTGGTTCTGTATTTAAGGTTCAGACCCTCTGTTCTGTCTTTTAGTACAGAGAGGTTTAAAATTATTAGTATGTGAAAGATTGTTTGTTGTTGCATACTACATGAATAGAAATTATTACTTTAAGGATCACTTGTAACTTGGTAGTTTTCCATGTAGCGCATCAGGAAAAGGTCTGTCTGAAATAGCAGTGAAAAGGATACTTAGTGTATTGGAGAAGAAATACTTGCCTTGTATTGATTTGTAAGGTAAGGTAGGATAAATATGTGATGTTGATATTTTAGCCTGGTTTTCTAGGCTCTGAAAGCTCAAGAGTGAGATATATTTGCTTGACCTGGTGTTTGTCCATTCAGAGGTTTCATCCTGCTCCATTGCCATACCCGTCACTAGAATTGAGTCTAGCCAGTGTTTAGAGCATATTATTGGAGGATTTAGGGAAAGTGCAGGGTACATGGGATGTAATGGTTAGAATATGGACTTTGTTCCAGTGTTTGTGAAACAATGTAGAGGTAGAAAAACATCAAATTGAGCAAACTTGGTGGGAATAGGGATTCAAGTAGAATTATTTCTGCTTTCTCTCTCCCATCCTCTCTACAAAATCAAGTTAAAAATTGACTGACATAGGTATATTTGTATTGATTTCACAGTTTAGCTTTAATCATTATCAGTATTTGAAATAAAAATTATGTTACATATTAAGATAGTTGGCATTTATTTTGTCTAAAATAATACCTCTGCATTTCTCAAGCAAATTGCTTGTAAAGTGCAAGTTAAATTCCTTCTCACTTAAGCACTAGAATTAAATGCTTGAAGTTTGGATAAAAGCAGTCAGTCAGTTGGGGTACTGATGCTCCATAGGTGTCTCAGTTCAGTTAAGACTGTCASTTCTAGCACCAAATGATATTATTGCATTTATTGTGAAAGGTTTCCTTGAAAAAAGTATCCCCATGTAGCTGTATAGTCTGTTCTGCTGCTGAGGCGGAGTTGATGGCTGTCCTTTGAGCGGGTCTCTGTTCTGAGTGCAGCCTGTCCACTGCCACCTATCTCATCTTACACTGCCTCGCAGTTTGTGCAGCAGTGTGGTGACCTGGGCAGCCTCCTGCTAACCTGATGGCATCCAAGTTTTTGCCTRTGGGCATTTTCTCTATTTGTTTCTCTGTCGGCTACAAAATTTGTTGTAGTAATAGGAGAGAAATGCTAAATCAGGGAGAGGACCAAGCAGACTGAGATGGGCCTGTTGCTTTTGACCACAGTCTGGTTTGTATGTATGAATGTATTTGTTACACAGCTAGAGAGTATCTAGTGAGATTGTGCATTTTTTTKAATTCTTCTCATGCTAAAAATTTCTTGAGTAATTAACTGCTGAGTGGTGTTTAATTTAAGCCAGTCCTGCATTGCTCTTGTGATTTTTGCTGTGTAATCTTAGCAAAATGCTTGGAGTGACAGCACAAGTGGAGAGAATATAGACTAACATGATTACACTGCTGTCTTAATTTTTACAGCCTCTTGTTCATGTGCTGAGGGTGACAGATGGTGACAATAGAATTTTTCAAGGATGTTCTGTGGCAAGCTACAAGTGAAGCTTTACGAAGGATGTGTGCAGTACATCAGCTAGATTTGAGCCATGGTTTTTGGCAATGAAAAATAATTAGGACTGAAAATGTACAGATTATATGCCAAATTTTGGAAAACATGTTCCTGTCTTGTAGATCCTTTTGCTGTCACTGTTTGGGGTTTTTTTCCCCACTCTTAGSTTACTCAGAGAGGATAGGGATTCAGAAAAGGAAAAGAATATGTTTGTACGTAATGTTAGAATGTTGGAGATACAAATGGAATTACGACATAGCTTGTTACACAAAAATAAAAGGATTTAGATATTCAAAGATAAAAGTTATATTAAAATTCTCTCTAAGGAATCATAGAATCATTTAGGTTGGAAAAAACCTTAGGACCATTGAGTCCAAACAGTAAATCTAACATTACCAAGTCCATCACTAAAYTATGTTCTTAAGGAGCACTATATATCTTTTAAACATTACCGGTGATGGTGTGTCAAGAGGTAAACAATGACATAAAAGGAAAAGAAACAATGAAAAAACAAAATTATTTCATTTAGCCGCAATTGTGGAAGAGCCACACCCATTCACCTAGAATGGTTTGGACCCTCATTGGAGCAATGTCTGATAACTGTCATGACAGGAATCCAGTTGAAAATTGAATGCTCAAGTCTTGCCCATACCTTACAGTATCTTTTCCTTTTGTATTTCCCCACCTGAAGTATGGCACTCAAATTTAATGTTATTGCAGTGATCATGAAGAAAATCACTMATTTGGGGTCACAACATATGAAAATTACCTAAAATATTTTGAATTTTCTGAACTTCTAAAATATGCTTGTGTTTGCAGTCTGGGACTTTTTGTTTGCTTTTCTGCAGTTTTTCTTGACTTCTGTATTGACTTACATGTGATTCCAATGCGCAGAAGGAAAAACTAAGTTTTATTTTTATTACTTACAGTATTTAGACTTCTGAAGCCATGGGAGTAAAGGTCCAGAGACCTCGTTGCTTTTTCGACATAGCCATCAACAATGTACCCGGTAAGAAAATGAAAATAYTAATTCAGTAGCATGCTATTCATATGAGATATGTATAAGAATCATGTAAATGCCATTTAACTTCACAATAAATATGGTGCTTTTTCTTCTAGCTGGAAGAGTGGTCTTTGAATTGTTTTCAGATGTGTGTCCAAAGACATGTGAGAATTTTCGCTGCCTTTGCACAGGTTTGTAGATTTTCCTAGCTACAATTTTTAATGTAATTCCATGTTAACTAGTTGGATGTCTGTTATTTTTCCTGACATTTTCTTAAATATGAAAATAAGCTTGGCATTGGTTCTTGATACCAGTGAAGATTTAGCTGATTATATGCCTATGATCATACACCTATAATGTAGAGTCAAAGCACTTGTTGCTTTGGCTTAGTGCGTTGGAGCATATACTAACCAACTTTAAATACAGGTGCAGTAAGCTGATTTTCTGTTCCTAGCACAGATATTACTGTTCACATTATGTAATGTCATGCAGTCTTGAAAGGTAGCCAGCCAGAGGTCAACCTTGCAGACTTACTTTTCAGTTTTAGGATACTTTGAGGTATTTGAAAGGTAGTGCTGGTATTCATTATTGTTTTTTCCTTTATTTTATTTTCTTGATGGAGACTGGTGATTTCCACTTCTATTGAAAGTTTATTTCTTGAAGAAAGTACTCAGAAGAGTCTGTCTTGAAAACATTTACAAACAGAATAATTTTCTTGTGGACTGCATAGTATTTTGCAAATTGTATAGTTTCCCAAACCTTAATAATTTTGTGAATAGCATACAGGCTTTCTGTCTTCAGTGTTTTCTGCTTTGTTTCCTCCCAGCTTTTTTTTTTTGAGGTCAAGGGTCTGTAGCAGTTAATGGTGAATCCCTCAGCAATACAATCTGAATCAGGTGTGGGTACATAATTACATTCATGTTAACTAGAACATGTAGTACACCATTCATGATGTCTGTAGGAATGTAGGTATTATCTGATCTGACATTAGGTTTACTGGCACAAAATCAGATTATAAAGATTTATTAACAAGTTTGAACTTTAAAGTAGTGATTTTTAGTGGCTATGACTATTTTAACATATGACTGGCATTCTTAATCTGCTGTCAACTGCCCAAAAGTCAGATTATTGAATAAAGGTGTTACTYACTGCTACTGCCTTAAATTTGTGAATTGAAGTCTTTCAACAGCATTCCAGGTAAGCAACAAGTATGACTAAGTTCACACTTTGTTACTGACATCCATAATCAGTTTCAGATCCTGTAATATTTTGCCACCTTAACACACCTAAGAATACTGAGAAAAATATGCAGAAAGTTTACAATATTGGTCATCAGCAAATTGATTCAAACTTCTTATTTTTGTTTTTCTTCCTCATCTTTTTTTTTGGCAGTTTTGAAAAGTGTGTTCTGTCTTTGTAAAACAGTGATCACCAACTCCATGTTTCCTGGCATACACCAAGTTAGTGGAACATGCACATCTTCACATTTTTCAGAGTTCATATCAAAAGTGGGGTTTTTTCTAGCTCCAAATTCATTTGGAGACACCAGTCTTCTACAGATTGAGTTCAGAGGCAACTGCCCTTGACAAAARTTGCCAGTTTAATAGCTCAGGATAAGATTATAGAATATACAATCTAACAGTTTGCCAGTACTGAGAGGAAGAGATCTTCCCTGAGTACTCCTGATTACCTTTCTGTCACCTTGAGGTTGGCTCTTTTGTTTGCAGGACCCACCATGAGCCATTCATCTTGCTAACTCAGCAGAAGCCTTGTCTCTTTGAGGGTAACAGGGAAAGCCCATAATATTGTAGTTGAAGCAGAGAGTTTGCTGAAGAAGCAGAGCCGCTGTAAAGGAGGAAGATGGCAGTTGTTGTCATGAGCAGGAGAGGGAAACAGTCCTCCTCCTTCCCCCTGCCTCTTTGGCTTTCTTACGAGCTTCTATGCTTCTTGCTGTGTTTTAACTAAAAATCTGAGTGTTACTTGCATGTTTCTGAGCAATACCAGTTGTCATAAACATAAATTGGATGTTTCATTTCAGTCAGTCTTCATGGAAAAGACCAGAGTTGCTTACTAACGTGGGTAAGGGATTTTTCTACTAAAGCTGTAGAGACAGAAAGTAGTTTCTGCACTGCTTTCTTAAATGCTGGTTTCATACTGGTATTGCAAGTAGGTGTCTGCCTCACAAACCAATTTTTCRGAACATAATAGAGGATTTTGGTTAAGTATTTATATAGCACTTTTTTTGTAATGAAGATTCTACAGATGTAGAGAATAATTTTTGGTTTTGTTTATTCTCTTCTTCAGGTGAAAAGGGTACAGGAAAGTCCACCCAAAAGCCATTGCATTACAAAAGTTGTCTGTTTCACAGGGTTGTGAAAGATTTTATGATCCAAGGAGGTGACTTCAGTGAAGGTATGATGTACATTTTTAAAGAAAACTTYAATGCTTATGTAATAAAACTTCACAGAAGATCGTATAGAAGCATTTACTTACATTAATTACTCTGTGACAGRCATGACTGCTTTTTTCCCTTTCTTCTGTGCGAGAACCTTTCCATGAGAACTTCTATAATAAACTTAAATACATGTATGCACTCATATACACTTTTGCTCTGTTACCTCAAGTATTCAGAGAACTAAGTACCTCCTGTTGAAAGGTTGGGGGGAGAATAAAATACTGTATCTGCTGCTGGAAATAGCAAAAGAAGGGACGTTATAGCAGAATACATGGGAGAATGCTTTCTTGTTTTCCAAGTTTTTTGGTTTTGGATTACAAAGATGCATCTTGATTGTGTTTGCATATCTTGATGAATAATGTCAGTGATTTGGATGTTACATTAGTATTATGAAGCACCTTCCAGATAATGTGACTCTTAAATCACTACTTTAGGTTTTAACTGTCACTTTTCATCTTTCAAGGAAATGGCAGAGGAGGAGAATCCATATATGGTGGCTTTTTTGAAGGTAAGAGTTTTATCAGTGTGCTCTATTTTGGTGTTACAATAAATAAGCACCTTTGCATTCTTAATATTTTTCTATAAATCTGAAATCCATATTTTTTAAAGATTTTGTCAGGTCTTAGGGRCATTTGACTGTCTCATTTAAGTTATTTTACTTTTAAGATATGAACCATTGTTATGAATAAAAAACTAAAACTGAACTACTTTGTCCCTTTTACTAGATTTACATTTTTATTGCTGTTTTTAAACATTTACTTCTGGCTTGATCAACTAGCTGGAAGTTGGGGATTGTCTCCTTTTGGAGGGAAAAGGAGAAAGGTGTGATGGGGTTGGGTTTCCCTGCAAATTTTTATTCAAAAGAAGACATAAACCCCTGCTTTCCTGGACCAATATGAATTACTGATAGAGCTCTTAGTTTTCTTACTGTCCTGGTTCTTTTTCAGCCAGTGTTGCAGAAGTTGTACTTTCTGTGTTGCTCAGCCTCTGTTTGTCCAGAATGTAGTGGTGCATCTCTGTTTCTTGGTGCACTGGTTGTATTACACCTAGGCCATTTGATGGATAGCTGCCACCAGCAGGCGAGGTTATGCCCCTGTTTCTTCCTGGAGACTTTCCTTTGCCATTGGTTGGTGTCTGAGCTTGCAGCTACAATCAAATGAATTGTTCACTGCTGTAGTAGGACCAGGCTGCAATTTTGTATCAGACCTTGAGTGGAATTGTCAGTTTGCAACTGCCTGAAGAGGGAGGAGGCTTTACTTTGCATTGACTCTCTGATCAAAATTTAACCTGATTCCACTTGCTAAGATGCCTTAAGATTATTGCGGCAAAAAGAAAAATTACATATGTCCATGTTGGTGTGTGGATACAATTAAATAATTTGGCACTTTGGAACCAATACAAATGAGTATCTAGGTTTGAGGAAATGTATGGCTGGGAGAGATGGAAAAAGGAGCACAACCTCCATTTGTCTTCTTATAGTTGTAGTCTGGCCGTTCAACTTGGCTGGCCACAGCATGAAACTGAATTTGTGGAAAGTTTTGCTTTTGTGGATCAATTAACCACCATAGGATTAGATTGAAATTTGATGCGATGCCAGCTAGACTTTTGTGCAAGTGATTGGAGAGTGAGCGGGACAGTCCCTTTCGTGGCTGCTGACAGTAGCTCTACCAATATTGTGCATTTCTCTTTGTTAATACTTGCTTCTGCCATTTATATTTAAATAAGAAATGTTCTCTTGTCAGAGGAATTTGCATCCCCCAAAAGCCCTTTTTGCTGGTTTGGAAAGAAGGTAAAGAATGATYTCTTACAGGTGGCTTAAATGAAGAATAGTGCTTACATTTTACACTTTTTTCCTAGTTTCATTGGGATTTATTTTGAAATATTAAAAATTATTTTCTAGTAAGAAGTAGGATTCATTAAAGTTAAACTAATTTACTTAACAGCCCACTTAATAAATTCATCTGTGTCTGTCAGACAAACAGAAGTTGTTTGGGATTGCTATCAAACTGGATATCCATGTGTATTTAAAAAAGTAAAACAACAAAATTACTGAAAATTAGATATTTATTAATAGTTAATACACAGCTTCTGTTCCAAAGCAAAATAGGAAGAGCAACAATTTAAACATCTCTGCTGGTGTTGGTAGACAAATCTTTTGAGCAAGAATACTAAATTTTCTTTTTTTCCCCCTCAGCCTGTAAAACATTGATTCATATTTCTCCTTGTTACATGGAATGAACAAAATACTATGTTTTTTAAATAGCTGTTATTTTTAATCTATTTTTAGTACAACTTCTCATTCAAGTGACTAGCGGGTTTATTTAAGAAGGATGAGTTTACTTAGATGATAGCATTTATCTAAGCATATATGGTATGCTTAAAGTAACTGAAAACCCTTTCTTTAGATGAAAGTTTTGCTGTAAAGCACAACAAAGAATTTCTCCTTTCAATGGCCAACCGAGGGAAAGATACAAATGGCTCACAGTTCTTTATGTAAGTACTGAAATGTCTTGAAATGTGTATATGGTTTGCTATTTGTAAGCTGTATAGGGACTCCTTTAAATTATTGAAGACTAGCTCCTGTGCAAAGCCAAAGTTGATGATTTTTTACAAAGTTGCTGGGAAGGAACTGTTTTTCTGATGTGCTTACTTTTACTCCGTCTGTATTTAGTGTTAATTTTCTGTGCAGAAGGGCTTTTGGTAGTTTTTAGTAGCTGTGTTCTAACTTGGGCAGCAAAACAAATCTGTTAGATTGTAGAATTCTTACTATTCTAATAAACTGTTTTCTGGAAGGAAGCAAATCAGCTCTGGGGGCTCTCAAAAGTAGTAGGGGGCGTTTTTTAATCACAAAATAGCTTTCCAGTRCAGTCTTATTTATAGCTAAAACTTGAATTCTTAAAATACATTGCAGTTTAATCTTTAAATTATCTACAGAAGACAGTCTCAAAATACATCACTCTTAATGTGTTCCTTGGCCTTAGTTAATGTACCTAAGGCCATGGATGTTGTGGATGTCAGCATTAAAACATTATTTTGGGATTTCTTAGTGATTATTACTCCAATCATCCCAGTTTTCTACTCTGCCATAACTGATGTGTATGCCTTAGTAATGCTAGTAGAGCGGAAAACTAAGAGCAAGTCAGTTCTGCTTCTGTGTCAAATAATCTGAGCATGCAGATGTTTTTTCTTCAGTGTTTCCTGGTTGTTTTCTAATGAGTAAAAAGTCATTTGCACTTTTCCTGCAGTTTATTGTATCTGTTCCTGGTAATATTTATATAATTTAATAAGTAGAAATTTATCATATCCTATAGAGGATTCTGTGTAAAAATTTATGTGCAATTTTGGGTTTWTTCAGTAAAATGTAATCCAAGTGTTTCATTGAATAGGTAGTTTAAACATATAAAATATTAAGTATTTTTAACTGCACACCAACGTACTATGATATATATTGGTTTTATTCAATTTTATTAGTGCACTCAAAATATTCACCTTTGTATGTGTAGATGACTTGCTTCAAATGCTGACTGCTTTTTCACTAATACTATTTCTGTTTTTCTCTTTAAATTAAAATCTGGAAACAACAGAACAACTAAACCTACACCTCATTTAGATGGGTAAATATCTCCTACTTTCTTCTTAAAGTTGTTTGGGAACTACCTTGAGAAAATGAAATGCTAAGAATACTTACTTTCGTTTACATTCTTCAGGCATCATGTTGTTTTTGGACAAGTCATCTCAGGTCAGGAAGTTGTGAGAGAAATAGAAAACCAGAAAACAGATGCATCTAGTAAACCATACGCTGAAGTACGCATACTGAGCTGTGGAGAGTTAATTCCAAAATCCAAAGGTAAAGTTGAACTGTACATATGAGGTAATTTGCTTATTTTCTTCCATGTTGGTTGCTTGTAAAAATATTTAAAACTTACTTCTGATAGATGATGGTGCAGTTGGTGAAAAGGTAAATAATGTTGCAGAGCAGTGTGTCTTCTAAAGAACTTACAAGTTGGTGATGCATAAGGCATTAAAAAAGCATGTATGATTGTTCTTTTCAAAGCTTCTCCTGTCTTGAATTTTTTTATACTAGTTAAATTTTAGTAAAAAGCAGGCAATCACTTGTCATATCAAGTAGAGTGCTATGCTAAGTGGATTGGTGGCAGTCTGACAACTTCTACTTCTTCAAAGGTATTGAACTTGTTTCAGTTTGCTCTAAGTAACTCTTCAGAACAGGCACTTAAATTAGAAAAGTACGGAATTTGCCTCTTTAGCTCATACACTTTATACATTGCTCTAAACCATTCTTAAAAAGGAATACAACAGAACCCATCCTTCTTTCTGGAAGGGATGTCCTGCTCTGCCATTTCAGAACTGAACATAGTATGGATCAAAGCTTGTTTTCTAAGAGAAACAGAATCTAAGACATTCCTGTCACCATGGAGAATCTCTTTAGTGGAAACCCAGGATGCTTGTTTTGTAGGACCTATGAGAGGGGACCATCCTGCATTCATAGCTTGATACATACTCTGAAGGGTTGCACCAGGGATATTGAAGCACAACACAAGATTAATGGTTTGCTTGGCCAGAGGGGAATGCAGGCATTTGAACTTCAGCTTCTTGTTTTATTCACCTCCTTTTTGTTCACGTGTTGTGATAATGTGGTAGACTGACTTTGGCATCTGAAGTGGTCTCTACCACAGAATTCCAAGCAAAGTTATCTTTTGCTTCTGAAGACTGAAGGTTCTAAGTCATCCCGTGTGTTAGGATACAATTATGGGTTTTTTGGACAATAGGAGCATGGCATCTCTTAGGAAATACACAGGTGGTGTAACTGGAAAATAAAACAATACAGATACAGGATGGGTGAAACTACAGGATAAGATACCCACTTGCATATTTGTCTTCATTGGATTGCCACACTCTCTTTGAAGTCCTCTCTAGAATGCTTGAATGACTGAATGAAATTTTTGGCAATGAGCAGCCTGATGACTACAGCCTTTAGGCAGGGCCTTAAAGTACTTGTCATCCAAAAAATAAATGAAATAAATACAAAAAGTTTGGTTTTCCCTTTAATTTCTCATAAAAGGGARTGGGCTTCTGGAAGGATTTGACTTGTCTTGCCTTACGCATTTGTCTGTGTCCTTGTACTAATTCAGTAGTGCTGCATTCCYGGCAACTCTGGTTCCTGAATCTGGCCTGGTGTGACATGGGGGGAAACTGATGTTGCGGTGATGGAATAGACCACTCTATAAAGCTGTAAGGTTAGTTCTAGATAATGATGGGCAGTAGGAATGTTTGGAGAWCAGGAAGCCTTATACACCAGAATCAGGCATGTGAAGGGCAGGGTGGAGTATGAGGGGAGACAAAGGCCCTGGTGGGCACTAATGCACAGCCAGCCTGATAAAGATGCTGCATGACAGACTGTGGTAGAAATTCCAGTGTGTAGAGAATCTTGCTTTTGAAAGGGGAAGCCTCTGTGTAGGACCTCCAGTGGGAGATAGGCCACTACTCTGAGAGACGTAGCAGGGCTGGAGCTGTTGGCTAAATGCACAACATGGAATTACTGATGAGCTGTGCTGGCCTGAAGAAGTGGAGATAGGAGGAACAGTGTGACAACACATCAGTTGAAATAAATTTGCCAAGCTGCTGTCCACAGTTCACAAATGGAGCAGGAGATGCCATTGGACTTGCCAGTTAATGGAAGGGGCTAAGGAATCCAGATAGGAGGAACAGTTTCTGTGATGCAGTTAGTGTCATGCAAAATCATGAACAGAGGGTCTTCTGACAGTGGAACTGTTTGTAGTACAGTACTACAGGAGGCAAAAAGGAACTGATTCTGTGAATTATGAGGCAATTTCCAGGGAAGACTGCTTCTAAGAACTTGATTTTAAGACAAAGGAGTAAGGAGGTTGCCTGTGAGGAGACTATAGTGATTTATTTCTGTGGGAGGATACATTAGGATAGCAAGGGAGTTTTAGGTATTTGCTGTATGAGCTTGTCTGGTAGGCAGCACAATGGGATTTGGTCTTTGTGGAATGAAAATAGAACTGATACTTGGGTGTAACAGGGAAGCTAAGATGGCACTAGCAGAAGGACTCACCATAAAAGCAAGGTGCTTGGTATGAATGTTTTTCTTGTAGTTTTAAGCTGAGGAAAGGTGATCTGATTTTTGGGTATCATAATGAATAGCCAGATTAAGTGCTTTATGAACTATGAAAATTGTCACCTTATGTAGAATTGGATTTATGTAGGGATGAGTGGATGATGACTGAGCCACGCTACTGGATGCTATAAGTTGAATGATACAGTAATCACAATTACAATACTGCAGAGGCCTATATAAGAAGCTTTTAATGTGGGATTTGAGAAGCTGATCACTAGAAAAGGGTAATGTTTGTCATATTTTCCTTTGTTTTTCTTTTTTTTTTAGTTACTTAAAGTTGGAGGAATAAGTGAAAATGAGGAAGAGAAGATTAAAAAATTATAAAAGAAGAATTTGTCTGGCCAAGTGGTATAAATTTTAGAAGATCTTAAAGTTCTAGGGAAAATCCTAAGATCTGGGGAGGGGAAAAAAGGAAGAAAGCCAAGTATTAACCCAGTATTTAGAAAGKTTATTACAGACTAAGCTAATATGTTACCTAAGCTAATATACTATTACCTTAGCTAATATAGTTCACAAGAAAAACTGTGGAACAAAAGACATAATGTTAGTTTTCTGAAGGACACATGGGAGTTTGGTACCAGTTTTGTAGAGGAGGTTCTAGTTAACAAGCCTGGCTGCACTGTTTGAGGTCATACACCTTTGCTGAAGYAAAGTCATCTGGGACATACCAAGACTCTAAAACACTGACATTCTGATTCAAAATCAACAAAAAAAAAWTTAAAGGCTTTATGTAGTGGGCGGCTTTAATGAGAACCTCTAGTGAAGATTCCTCATGTAAAGTGTATTTCTAGGGAATTCAGCATGGAGCAATGATTCATGACTTTCATTGGTGCTATAGATTTCTCTGTAGAATCACTGCTTGTAAAAGTGTGCTTTCTGTAATTAAGGTAGATTATGGCTGTATTCATAATTTATCAGGCTATTTGATTTGCTGTAAGGTAACTAATTGTTTGTCACAGCTGTGAATTACAAGCTGATATGATTTGTTCTGGCTTTTATGCCTGAACCTGTTTTCAGGCCAGGTCATTTCTTAATTTCAAGCCATGGGGCTAATATGAGACTTGCTGCAGTCCCTAATTAGCTGAGATGCAAAGAATACTTACCAATGCCAAAGAATACTTGCAGTGTGATCACATAGTTCAGAAAGTGCAGCAAATACTGTAGGTTACAGTGAATGGAGTAGGAAGTGATGTATCTATTTCAGACGTGGTCATAAGTTGAAACCTGATCCTGAAGGTCATGAGCTGGAACAGTTGGACTGTACATAGAAGTCTGTTTATTGATGACCTTCGTGTTCCAGGATTGGTCTCATTTGTTGTATTCTGTAATTGGATGATACCAGGTAGGTTCAGTATTCAAAATGACATTTGCTGCTGGGCAGAGATAGTTAGATGTCATCAGAAAGTTTATCCAAACCCTTTTGCCTGATACTCMGTCATTGCTGTGTAGCTAGTTAGGGGCTTTTTAGTTTTGTTAGTTGTTTTGGGGTTTTTTTGCCCCATGTCATTAAACTCCCTACCCCCTACATGATTTCCCTTATACATCTGCCATTGACTGCTTGCTGCATGTTAAGAACTGCATTACAGTTGTTCAGGTAGTTTGCTCATTTAAAGTAATAATTCTAACATACCTAACTTGTTGAAAGAATTAAGATAAAACTGTCACACATTTTGGCACTCTTAAAACATATGTAGGAGGAAGAAAATCCAGGAAATCACTGCTTTTATTAATGCCTTATTCACACATTTCTGAAATTGAGCTTGGAGACWTCTTGTTTTGCCTGAAGGCATGTAGGAAACACTATAGTGCACTATAAAGATTTTTTTAACTTTGAATGGACCAAAACGGAGAGTGTAATAGATCACAAATATTTAACTTTTTGAAAATACCTTGTTTTTCTASACATATCCTTTATTGTGCTGTGGAGAAACAGTGTTTTCTCAAAAATTTCAATTTGTTTTTAAGTATTTTGATGAAGTAATCTCTTGACAAGATTATAAAAATATGAAACMGATACTAGATGAGTTGATTTTTCTGAGATTAGAAGTGTTTGATATTAAAATGAGTCTTTGCTATTCTTATTTAAAGCCAAGAAAGAAGAAAAGAAGAGACACAAGTCATCTTCCTCATCCAGTGACTCGGAAAGTTCAAGTGATTCAGAATCATCTTCTGATTCATCATCAGATTCTGAGAGTGCTTCAGAAGAGAAATCTAAAAAACGAAAAAAGAAACACAAAAAAAATTCCAAGAAACATAAGAAAGAAAAGAAAAAGAGAAAGAAAAGCAAGAAAAGGTCAGTTTTGTGATTTGTTTTATGTGCACCAATACAGCACCATTCTCTTGAATTATTACTACAAAATTCTTTTCTATAAACTAGCAGAGCAGGTTTTGWAGTCTTGGACATCATTGGTTTCCATATACAACAATAATTTTTCAGGTATGATAGTAAAGGGTAGTGTTCATGTGTGTATGTACTGCAGCATTTAAAGGTAATGGAATGCACTAAGACTTCAGCTGGGCTTGAAAAGTTGAAGGACTGGTAGGCTTGAAATGAGTATGGATAGTTTGTTTCTCTAAAATTACTTCTGTACAATTCTGTTTAAAGCATGTGCAGTGGAACTTACAAAAATCTACTGTGCAGGAATAAAGGGAAATTAAACATAAAATTAACAAATTAACATACTTAACAAATTTATTTTTTGTCTGTGATATGCCAAAACTCTTGCAGATTCACTGGAAGACAATAAAACTTAGCATTCTTGCTTCTGAGAATGTTATTTTCAATCTAATAGTTTTRTTATAGTTCAATGCGAGATAAAACTTGTGTCACAACTCACATTTTTAAGAAATGTTCATTCGGGGCATTGCTGCCTAAACACTGTTTTTGTGGGCCTAAACCCATTTTACAAAAGTTTGTAAGTTGCTTGGAACTATTATGGTCTGTAGACAGTTATATATGCTAGGGTAAATCTGCATTTTGGTCTTCTGATAGTGTTTTTAAAAGAAAATAAGCAAATTAGTTGTATATACATAGAGAGTATGAGTATGTAAGTGTTGAATCATTTGAATTAGTAGATAAAAATGTTGGGAAGAAATCTACTGCAGTGTATTTTGGAACAAAGATATAATGGGGAAAAAGTTGCTTCTCCAGTAGTTCTGTTTTCTGAGATTCTTGTGGTATCATTGCGTATTGAATTAAGAGATTTTCAAATTATTTAAATAAAGGTCTTCCCTTATCCAAATAACTCCAATTATGCACTATTCTGTACAAAATTAAAGCTCATCCAGTGAAAGTGAAGATGAAAACACTGAAGCACAGCCATTATCTACTGTCCGTCCTGAAGAAATTCCTCCTGTACCTGAAAACCGGTTCCTGATGAGGAAAAGTCCTCCTAAAGTAGATGAGAAAGAAAAAGAGAGAAAAAGCAGAGAGAAGGAAAGAGAAAGGTAATGTATCTGACTATGCACTGGCAGAGGTATGGTCACATTACTGTTTTAGAACTTTAATGTTGAATCTTTTTAATATTAAACAGTTTCGTGTTGTGAGCATTGCTGGATGAAAAACTGTTTTCTCCCTTTATGGGGAACTATTGTTGTTGTCCTAGAGCAAAGGCTTAGTCTTTGCAAATGGTTTTCATGAAAAGGTAAAAGATTTATAATGGCTGGCTCAGTTTCATTTAAAATGTATTGGAACTGTCCAAKCTGAATCTGCAATTTATTCTTTTTTCCATTTTTGAAAAATGGAAAAACCTGGAAATCTTGTAAAATATTGTGGTCGCAAAGTCTGAAGTTCTGCTGCATCGATGTTGCTATCTGCAGTAAAATAAAATTGTGTGTTTTCATTTTGTTTAATTTCTGAAGAGGTTTTAGTATGGATTTTCCTTCTTCTTTAATTGTACAAACAATATCGCTCTTTTTAAATTATTTTTAGTAATCTATCGAATTCACAGTCAACATACCAGAGGAGGCTGTTAGTCACCAGATCTGGAAGGAAAATAAAAGGAAGAGGACCAAGGGTAAATGTTTACAATGTATTCTTCAAAATAAACTAGGTGGTAGCACAGTCTCGCTGCTGGTGCTASTAGCCACGTCCATTGGGATAGTTGATTAAAAAAAGTACATTGTAATTGATTTGGGGATTGAGGCTTGAACATTAAATTACCTGTTTGCATGAGTCTGTTTGAAGAAGGGGGTAAGAGAAAGCCCTAAAAATGCTTTATTTAAGTTTGTGTGGTAATGTTTGAATTGCGCAATGGAATTAGGCCGAAAAGGGTTCCTGTGGATGCAGAACTGGTAAGACATGAGTGCCAGGAGTGTGGGGGAGACTTCTCCCCTTTTTGGCAGAGGGGAGCTGTCAGATTGGCTCTCCTAATAGTGTGAAGCCATATGCTCTGTGCTGCACGTAGCAAATATTTTCAATAACTGAAGTCTCTATCCCACAATTTTTTAGTAAAATCCTTAACAAGTGGGAAGTATTGTTTTTGTGATGCCTGACAAAGATAAGTATTTTCATTGTTAATAAACAGCATCAGCATTTGTGCTAATTAAAAGTGGCAGAAAACGTCTCATCAGACTACAAAAATCCTGAAGTAGACGTTACCTTAAGATCAGTTATTTGGTCAGACACTTTATATTCCTGCTTTATTTGAATGGCAGATATGTTTTTCGGTAAGTTAGTAACTTCTCAGTGGAAACTTGATATATACATATGAAGTGTCATGTTAGGTGCTATGTAGAACCAACTGCCAGGGGTAAAAATCCTGCTTAGGTATCACAGCATGTGAAATTCAAACTTAGGCACAATTTTCTCTTTTTGCATTCAAGCGTTACCGGACACCTTCCAGATCCAGGTCAAGAGATCGATTCCGGCGCAGTGAAACTCCTCCACATTGGAGGCAAGAAATGCAAAGAGCTCAAAGAATGAGAGTGTCTAGTGGAGAAAGATGGATAAAAGGAGACAAGTAAGATTATTTCTTTCTGGAACATGTTCATATGTGTTAGTTTTTTGTTGTTGTTTTTTGTTTTTTTTTTTTTTCTTTAATTATAGTTTTTTAATTTACTTTTTAATTCATTTAAAAATAGTACCTGTCATCTTGTATTTTCAATTACAATTGCTTTCAAACAAACAGGATGCTGACTTGGTTATTTAATTGTGTCTGAGTTTAACCATGCTACTGTAAATGCATAGTTATTAATATAAATTACCTGACACATAGTTTTAGTTGTGAAGCTGTCTCACTTTTGGTTTAATTTTTCAGAGTGGGTGGAATTGAAAACATTTAAAAAATGTATTTTTTTCTCTCCAAGGAGTGAAATAAATGAAACTAAGAAAGATAATCAAAAGAGCCCAGGAAGAGGAAGAGAGAGAAAAATATCAGACCACAGGCAAGTTTCTGAAAGTCCAAGCCGAAGAGGGGAAAAAGAGAAGAAAAAAGATCACAAATCCAGCAGTAAAGACAGGGAGACAAGAAGAAATTCAGAAAAAGATGACAAGCATAGCAAAAGCAAGGCCAAGAAGAGAGCTAAATCTAGAAGCCATAGTAAAAGCAGAGAGAAATCAAAAAGTAAAGAAAGAGACTCTAGGCACAGCAGACATGATGAAAAGAGACTAAGATCAAGAAGCAAAGAGAGAGACCATGAGAAAGGTAGAGAAAAAGAAAAACGCTATGATTCTAGAGGGAGAGAGAAGGAAAGAAGTAGGAGCAAGGAGAGAAGTAAAAGAGCAGGCTCAAAAAGTAATGAACAAGAGCAYAGGAAGAGCAAAGACAGGGAGAAACGCAAATCGAGAAGCAAAGAGCGTGAGTATGCTAGGGGAAAACACAGTTCCAGCAGCAGAACAAGGGATCGGAGCAAAAGCAGAGATAGGAGCAGGAGGGGAAGATCACGAAGCAGGGACAGGGATCGCAGTAGAAGTAAAGACTATTCAAGGAATAGAGATAGAGAAACAAGAAGAAGGGGAAGATCAAGAAGCAGAGAAAGGAGAGGTACACCAGATAAATRCAGAGGGAGAGAGAATAGGAGGAGGAGAGAATCAAGGAGTTCAGAGAGGGATGAAAGTCAAAGCAGAAACAGAGAGAGGTATTCAAATAGGGAAAGTAGAAGCTCATATAAGAGGAATGATAGTGAAAGCCAAAGGAAGAGGCGTTCAAAAAGCCATGAAAATAGTAGTCCCGAATCTAGCAGGGATAAGAAGTCTAGCAGAGATCAGGATAGAAGCCCAGACTCAAAGAAGAGACCAAGTAGCAAAGAGAGAGAATCAAAAAAATCATACTCWCGCAGCAGTAAAGAAAAAGAAAAGACCAGATCCTCAGCAGAAAAAGAAATAAACCAAAAATCAAAGAGTCAGGAAAGAGATCATGCCCCTAGTAAGGATAAAAAGTCTGATCTTGAAACAAGTCCTGGAACAGATGATGACAGGCATGGATGAGTTTGTGGACTTAATGTTTCCATTGTCTCAAAGTTTTAGAGACGTTTTGGGGAACGCCTTTTTTAAAGATGTGGACTTCAGTTTGGTCTTTTGATAATCTAAAACCTGGATCATTTGTACTGCTAAAGTTTTAATAAACTTGAAATGAAAAACAAATTACATGTGTAATACAGTGTGCTGTGTTTTAAATATGTCATTGGATAATGTATCCTTCCTGTGTGTTGTCAGCTAGAAAGGTAACTTCCATGCCACTTTGATTTTTTACCTGATGAACATAGTTCAGTGCGAGCAGTGGCTGCCTGTGAAGAGGCTTGTTCCATGTACAAAGAAGAAAACTGCAGATATTACGTGTCATCTTAAAGCTAGGAGAATATTGCAAAGTGTCCATTAATCCAGTCTTGCTACATCTGTATTTCAGTAGGTATAAATCCTAAGGAAATTTATTTATAGAGGTAAATTATGTTAGTTTTTATTGTAATCACAAAGTGAATTAATTTAAGTAAATCTTTATTGTTTGTACTTCTGTCACTGCCAACAGTAGAATTCATTCATGTAAGGCAGTCATCTGTGTTTGGGAGTTATTTCCTTGTCCTGAACAAAAATTTTTAGTGCTCATCAGTGTAACTTTTTTCCCCTGTAACCTTTTTCCATTCCATGCTTTTATGTTTATCTGCTGCAGAAATGGATGCTTCAGACTACCCTACCTCAGTTGATTAATTGGTGGATACACAGAGATAAAGCAGATTACCAGAATTTATGGTGGGGTCAGAATAAGGAACCAGGAAATCCTTTCAGCTGTTGTTTCTTAACAAGTCCATGAGAAAACTCTTCCATTTCTTCAATACTGGCTTTTGAGACAGTTGAAACAGAATTAYAAGTAATGTTTTAAGACAAGCTCTTACTATTTTTTTTAATTGAAATTGGCTTTCTTCCCTGTTACCCCTCATTCTAAAGACCGTACTGGACATTCCTTCTCATTCTCTACCATGTSTGTCCCTCAAAACAATTTGCTCCCTTTTCTGCTTTCCTCTCCTGCTTCCAGGTCCCACCTCAGTTTCTATTTCCCCACCACACCTTCATGTGAAAGAGAAGGAGGTTGGTTTGTGTTGCTGCAGCAGTGCCCCTGTACATGCAATCCCCAAAGAGCAACCAATATGTGGTAGCTCAGTGCAGTGGTCCAAAAGGAGAATAGATTTGGTACAAACCCCAACACTTACTCCAATCCTGGAAACTATTCATACCTAAGACTGGCAAATCTTGAAAGTCTTGGAGGGAAGTGACAAGCATTAATCTTAAGCTGTGTCAAAGCAAAACAATATTGTAATAGTTTATTCTTTTTGCCAGATCTTCCACTGGAGGACACAACTTGCTTTTGCTGTCTTTGTAATGAGTTTGTCAGCATTTTCACTTTATAACCCGTTTTGTGATCATGTGTTTACAGCAGATTAGGAGAAATGCTGAAACTTGCTTGACATTGTGACCCTGATGGTTGTGTCTTGAAAGCAAAAGAAAACGGAGGATTGTGAGTAACATACACAATGTTTTTAAAGGAAGAAAATTGTAAGTGCRTAGAGTTAGTTTTTAGCAGAATAGTTAGTGGAGCTGCTTTGGCTATCAAGCGCTTTTTTACTTTTTAACCACATTTTAAAAATGTCTCCTATGGATTTTGCATTGCAGTGGTCATTTTATGCAGAATGTTTAAAAATGCTCCTAGGTCCGCACGTGGGTGGATGGCACAGGTGTTACTTAAGAGAACTTAGAGGAGTGAACCAAAGACCTGCATAGTCRACCTCTTCTGTCGGAACTTTGTAGGACTGGAGAAGTTTCAGTCCTATTTTGGGGGACTGTAGTAAGAAAGGTAGGAAGCTGGGTTTCAGAAAATTATGTGGCAACTTAACCATGCATTTATACTGTGCTATGCATGCCATGTGCTTCAGAGTCTCATTTAAAAACTGTTTGCAATGTTGTTTCATTATTTTTGATGGAGCTGACACACGAGCAAGCTATTGCTGAAGTATATTTGCACTACTGAGAATATTCTTGCCAATATCACTGAAACTTGTATAAGCATGCATACAAAACAATCCACAACTATACTGACTCTGCTGTAGAAGAAATGCAGGGCAAAATGCAGGCAGCCAGCAATACAGCAATCCATTTTTTTTTATTTGCCTTTAAAGTCTCAAAATGGAGATTATAATCAATTGTAGTGTGTGGTTGTAACTACTTATTTCAAAAGATGCACTTGTATACCCTTCCATATGGACTTCTTTACAGTTCAGAAAATGACTTGTACAAGTTAAATGAACYCTAATTCTGTCATAGCACATTAAAAAATCATCTGAGTTGGTGGCACAAAGCCCATTTTCTTGTTTTTAATGTACTTTGGGTTTTTTTAAAAGCTGGTTACACTAAATTGCAGGTGGTGGGATATGCTTGCCTGTATTCTATTCGATGGTAAATTGGCTTAGTGTGGAGCACTTCGTTTAAATGAACGCAATTTCAGTCTTGTACAAGGGAGGGTTTGCCAGATTTGTGCTTTTCTATCAAACTGGGAATTGAGAATGTTGATTAAAGATTTGGTGGGACTAAAGCACAATTCCAGGGACAGCAAGATGTCCCCAAGCACTAAKCAGTTCATGCTGCCTTGTGAGTAGGCACTGACTAGTGCTCTTGCAGTCCTGGAACTGTTTCTTCCCTCAGTGACAGAGCTTTCCTGTTCCTCACAGTAGCCACATTGTGCTGTAGTCACGGTGTAGCTCAGTGCCATCTTTGACATCTGTGTCACAGATCATTCACTGGCTTTTTGCTTAGAGGGCTGATCTGGAAGAATATCTGAAAGCAATACTCAGGTGAACCAGAGGCAGTAAAAACAATGCTCATGGACTTTCCTTGTGAATGTGGAAAAAAGCAGTACTTGTAGAGTGCAGCTTTTTCTGATAGAACTGACCTTACTCCTGGGAATTTGTGAACCCCAAGACCSAATGTAGAATAAGGCCAGTGTTTACTGAACTGACTTTGTAAGCATAYGTTTAAGTGTCCATACAGGCTTGAAATAACTTCCAAAGGTTAGACATTCATTCTCTATTGTGTCAACAATAGATGCTGACATTTTACTAATGCCATGCAGCATATAAACACCTGGGAGGCTGAATTTATGATTGGCAGTAGTTTTCCAAACTTTTTTAGAAAGAGATTACTTTATGCTGGATTCTCTGGGTTCTGCCATCAACTCAGAAGCAGAAATTCTTGCTGAGGTTGGGTAGATAGAATGTAAAGTTATGTAGACACTATTACCTGTAAAAATGTGTTGCTGTCTGCTAATTCTTTTACACAGCCGRAGTGTTTCAGTTGTTCTATTTGTTTCAGTTGGTTGTTTTTAAGAAAGAAAAAGAGGCAATGGTTACATTTTAACCCTTTGTTCTATTTGGTTGTTAGAATTTTAGCCTGAAACTTTGCACTTTGTACTTGAAAGCCCAGATTACAGGGTTTTCTTGCAGTGTTGTCAGATGCCTTGAAGAATTTGCAGTGATCCCTAATAATGTCTGAYTTGTAATAGTGTCAGTCTAGCAAATGGATTTTAGGTTAATGTAAACACAAAAGAAGCGGTCCTTTAGCTGCTTTTTCTGGAACTGTTGATTTATTGAAGCAAATAAAGTATTTTTGGACACACGTCTAGGGGTAAAGTACCTCATTGCTTTTCTGATAGACAAAAATGTATATTCCTGCTTTTAGGACTTTCATTGTAATAGAAAACCTAAAGACATACATACTATACTTCATCAAAGCTGCAGCCATGAAAGTGTTCTTTTTGAGCAGTTGGTTGTTGTGTTTGGATGTTTTGAAGAGGTTCTGTTGGCAGGGGGGGTTGGTGGTTGGTGTTGTTCAGCTGTAAACTGGAGGGATACCAATGACAAAATTAATCTTCACACTTTTAGAGTCACTGTAATGGAAATGTAAAGAAGTGTTATGTACCTTCCTTTTGCTGAAAATAGTAATTTTCCTAATGCAGTATGTAACTAAATTATTAAAGAAAATGCGTATCAATAAGTCTCTGAACTGCATTTTGCAAAAATTGAATTTGGTAGGGCTCTGCAGTTACTTAGCCTAACACTTTAGCTGTCCATTTTGGTCCTTATGTACTACCAGTTTTACTTCTTACCCTTGAACAATTCTTGTCATTAGGAACACCGTTTTAACAAAACTTGGTTGCGTAAAAGCCGTAAGTAACGTTCATCTGTTTGGGGGAGCAGGGTTTAAGATATATGAAAATAAWTTTTCTAGTTCTAGTATGAAATTTCACAAAAGGAATAGCAGAAATCATAAAAAAGTGATGAGTTTACATAGTAAAACTACATAAAGGTAAAGGTACAATTTGTAAAAAAATTAGTAAATTTGTATCTTTTCTTAAGCATAAAKTCATTGTTCAAATAGAACTAATAGAGCAGTAAGTTCAGAGGAGCAATCTTGAACTGCAAGTATGCATGATTGGTTTTAAAATTRTGTTTGTATACATGGAAGTTCTAAGATATTGAAAGGGCTGAATGAACTGAATTAATGCACCTGAACTGAATTAATGCACCCTGTCTTTGAATTTAAGTTTTGCAACATGTAAGGCACCTAAGGAAACTTGCTATTTTTGTCAGGAATTTGCCACATTGCTACACAGTGCTACATATCTCCATTATAAAAGGTRGTCTGTGTGTGGGTCTGTATGTGGCTATAGCCATAGCCACTAATGAAAAGAGTTGTAAGAATTTAGGCATATTATGAACAGTGATTAGATGTCAGGACATGCCTCCTCAATTAAACCAAGATCAGTAAATTTTTACTGAAGATRTGAAGTTAGATTTTTGTTCAATGTTACATTAGATGATAAGTGTCAAATGTCAAATGTAGATGCAATTAAGAATTTCCATGACAGAGTGGTAAATGACAGTCTATCTATTATCTCTATATTATAACATAAAAATGCAGCCACGTAATGAAGCTGACCTACTGTCTTACCATAATTGCAAACTCTGCTTGTTGCCAACTATGCTCTTTGACTTGAAAAAATAMGAGTCTGTGTGTGTGTCTATGTGTGAAGCAGAATAGTTTTCACTAGTTAGAGAGGAACTGTCTATTCAATCTGGATGTTGATGGAGTGGTAAGACTACTTACAGTCAGTTTAGAACTGAGTGAAAGAACAACTTTCAATCAAAAAGTCACCCACAACAGTATCACAGCCTGGCTGTGTAGTCTTGCTGTAGACATCTCTTTCCCATAAAGGATTACAGACTCAGGCAGTGCCACAACTTCTCAGGACGGTATTTCTACCTTTCATTCCATTCGCCAAAGTGAAAGTAAGTAGAAAACTGTCACAAATAAAAGGTACAGTCAGCATGGATTTTATTGATACAGATGGATGTACTCAATTTTATTTGCTCAGTAAGATGCTTTGTTTAAAGTCAAAACAAAAGGTTTGAATTAAGCCTGGAGGCTCAGAATATTTGAAGAGTACAGTACAGATAGTTTACCTTTGGTTGTTACCTCCTGACTTTCTAAAAAGAATCTACTGCTTTGTTCCACAATAAAATTAGACTAGTTACAGTACAGTTGCAAGCTGTGGCACTTGTTTCTTGAGCTTGAGTATAGGCAGGTTCTGGAAAATTGCATGTCTTGTAATTTGGTCTACAGTTAGCTTCTGCTGTTGGGCACTGATTGGTTTTGCAGGCACATAGAACTTGGAAGGAGACAGTGGCTAGCTTCTTATTCCTTTGTAGATACTGCTACAGTGGTCAAATGTATTTCTAAAGAAAAAAGAAACAGTTTAAGTGTATAATTAGTAATTTCTATTAACTGTATATGCAGTGATAGATTGTAGCTGAAACTAATGYAAGACATACTTGTCCTGTAAGTTTTACCTTGTCTACAATGCCAGTTGTTGGATTTTTCCTGCTCTGCTCAGTAGCGCTTCTGCCAGTACATTCTGCCTTTTTTTTTTCCCTAACCTTTGCTTATTTTTCCTTTACACAGAACAGGAGTCAGACCAGATGCTACTCATTTGAGGTGGGGGCAATTACTATTATGATAACAGAGATGCAGTGTTGAATTTTCAGGGCCCTGCAGTGCTGGTGTTCAAGCCCTTCAGTACCTAACAGAATTGTTAATTTCRTTGGATAATGTATTGGAGCTGAGGCAACCCACAGAAAAACAAAGTGCCATGCTGGCTTATGCAGGACAGTGTCAACAGGCTACAAACACCTATGCTTTAAGACTGCATACTAGAGATTGATATTACTAGATATTTAAGTGAATACATGAATGATTCAAATCTGCCCTCTGATCTGTTAAACAAAGCCATGATATGCCAAAAGAAAAAGAAGCTTAGGTTGAAGTGGTGGCAGTGCAGGAGTGTGAAAGCAATGACTTCACACATCACAAGCTTAACAAAGGCTATACCACAACTTATTTAAAAAAAAAATAGGATAATTTCAAAGAAGACATCTCATATGGTTGTCTCTCATCTCTCGCCTTCACCTTTTCCTATGATCTTAGCCTTCACTGATTATGGGGATTTTTGAGTGCTATTCATAAGTAGTGAATTTTCTGTCTTTCAAATATACACGGCCCGAACAGGAAGAAAGATGCAGTATGAGTGACAAGGATGCACTGCCAAAACAAGGAAGATTACAGACTAGTTAAAGCACTCTTCCATTCAAGATATAACAGAAAGGCCTAAGTTAATAACTGACATTTGAAAGAAATTAGCTGTTGAAGCAGAGGAAATCATTTGACCTAACGTGACCAGAAAGCTTYGAAAAGGTGTTTTTCAGAAGTACAGAGCAAGTCTGTATGGGGACACGAAAATGTTCATTCTTTATAGTCCCATGGTGCCAGCTCTTCTTCCGTTCACATTCAATTTGTTTCCAGGTAGGTATCTTCTTCAAACTTCCTCAGAGCTGTGATAGCAAAGATTGTAATGCTAAAAGAACTTGCACAGATCTAGTAAGTCCAACCTGGAACACTACATTACAGTAAGGAACTGTTAGTTAATTCAAATTCCCTTAGGATACAAGGCATTTTAGAGTGTTGTTCTCATCCATTGCCTAGGTAGGACTTGTATTAGATCCATGAAAACAGTACTTTCTTACWCATGTACCAGAGCCACACAGGCATGAGTTGAAATACTGTTGGGAGAACACCACGTTAACCATTTGAGGCCCACATGTTCAAACTAAAGTTGTTGTTCTACTTCCAGAGTTGGATCATAGGCACGGAAAACATGCAGTTTGATTTCAGGTCTCTCTGTTTCAGTTCCTCTGAGAGTTGCCTTGCATTTCTAAGATCTTGGCCTTCAAATAAGGCTAATACCTATTATAAGTCTCATCTGCCACAACATCCTGAAGCAGCACAGTATCTGAGAAGGTCCTTTTTTGAGCAGAAAAGGTAATTTGAGTAAYTAAAGTTAACTAGTCAAATTATTTCTCTAAACATATGCTGATTTACTAGCTATTAATTAAAACTTGATAGAGTCATTTAGATTGAAAGACCTTYAAGATCAAGTCCAGCTGTTAACCTAGTCCTGAAGTCCACCACTAATCCACGTCCCTAAGTACCATGTCTGCCTTCTAAATACCTTCAGGAATGATGACTCAACTTCAGTTTATACAAGAAGTAGGCATGAAATGAGAGATACCCCTCAATTAGTAGATTCTTCTACTAATAATTTYCCTTTTTATCAGCTGCAGTTGATCTCCCTATATTTTGTTAGCATATTTAAAARGCAGCCGAGGAGGACTTTGGTGAGCAGCTAGATTAGGCCCCTGCCTTCCACAGGATATCTTTCACAGGCAACATTCCACCACCTCTGGACATTCTGATCTAGTGTCATACTATGCTTTATAAAGTTTCAGAGAAAATTACTAACTAGAATTAGTTATTTAAAACAAGTATACAAAGCATGTGCATCTCAAAGTCAATAGAATAAAGTGGGATTATGATTGTGCTGGACATTTTTCATGTTGAATTTGGCTAACTAAATCTGTATAGCCAACATGCTTTAAAATTACACAGGATTCCCACTTCACTTTAGGTGTACTGAAATGAAGAGTTGTTTTCCATTATGTGAGTTTGTTGGTTTTCCTGTAGATATTCAAAGTAAAAGGAGTATAACAATCACAGATAATAATCATCTACAGAACAGGACGTTTCTGGAAGCTTAGTAAGAAGTGAGGCTGCAATCCACCTTGTTTCTTGCTGCTGTGGAGGTAGACTAAAAACTCATTCAACTCACCAATTGCATAGTAGTGAGCATGTGCAAATATGCACTTAAGGATGCATTTGGAGCATTATCAAGCTTGCAGATTTCAGCACCACTCCTGCAGTAATCAGTACTTCTTCTTGAGGTTCCAGCTTCTGCCATCAAAAGGCTTTAATAACTTTCCATTCTTTCTGCTTGCTGGAAAAAAGCTTGATGTAATAAAATGAGCACTGGCTCAGAGAGAAGGGAAATAAATTTTTCATTAGTGAACTACRGTAAAAAAGTATTGTGAGACAATTTCACAAGGTAATTGCTATGTCTCTTCTTCTAATACATAATTTCCAAAATTAATTACTCCAAGAGTATTGGAGAGAAGTCTGTGTGACTTTTAGTTGATAGTGCAGCATATTAGCCTTTTACTTTATGTCAGAAGGGAGGTTTTGAAACAAAATGTTGATTGCTCCTAGTTTTACTGTGCTTTGGTTGACATTATAGAATAATGGGCCATGCTAACTGGCATGGGAACAGAGTCAGCTCCACCCAGCCATGTTCTACTGTCTAAAAACAGTACAGCAGCCCAGACCATAGCAGGGCTGACCAAGACACTGAGTGAGTTTGTGCTGGCCCTGAGGAGAATTCTTGGCCCTGCCCTSAGGCAGAACTTTGAGGGCCAAAGCAGGCTCTAATAGTCCTGGCTAAATACCAAGTATTTGTTCAGTCCTGAGCATGATGGAGGCTCACGTACATGTGGTAGGAAGAACATGGATAGCATTGCATCAACTATCCTTACCCACCCACCCCCAGTTTTTACTGTTTTTAATACGACAGATAGAGCCACGCAACCATTCTTGCAGTTGTCCTAGTTAGGAAGCCCACATCTCATTCCTCCCTTGAATGCTTGGAGAGAATGAAAGTTACATCCAGTAATGGCACTGATTCAGTTACTCACTGTCTTTATCTTCAAAATGGTCGATCCCGAAGAAAAGCAGTCTCTCTCTGAGCATGATAGTCCAATTCTGCTTGCTTTTCCTGCTGTTTTCTTGCCTGTTTTTCAGCCTGATGAAGAAAAGGGAATAACAAGGCTTAGTATTTTTGTCTCAACAGCACTATCCTGTAAAGCTGAGACAGGGTAAAAGCTTACAGAAGATCTGCAGCATTCTTAGTTAATACCTGACACTTGTCATCCCTCCCCAGTTCTCTCCCCTGCCATATTCCCACAGAAACGGTACATTAAATAGCTGAGTGAACATCAGCATTAGCTGCTGCTCTTTGGTGACCTGCCCAGAATATACAAGAGGAGAGCAGTGCATGGTTTAAAAAATGTCGTAAAGGCACAGACTGGATGTGATCTRTCATTGTTGATCCCTTACTGCCAGCCCTCACAGTAATGCTCCCTGACTCACATGGGATAAGTCTAGCTTGAAAGAGGCTTCTGTTATACTACTCTTAGAGGAGGCCATTAAMCTCTGAAACACATTGTCAAGTTTTCAGCAGTAACTCCCTCCCTCCACAAACAAGCCTCTTGTGGCCCATGGGTACAGTCAGTCACCTCTCTCTTCTACCCGAGAGGTCTAGTACTATGGGTTTAGATGTGTGCTTCTTTTTGAAAGGGCTGACAGGATACAGCTCTTCTATTTACCATTTGCTGGATTTGAATTTTCTGTACTTCCATGTTTGCATCACGCTGTCTTTGTTTCTTGGCTTTTTCCATTTCCAGGTAGATGCCCTCTTCTGTCATCTTCTGATTACGATCCTTCTCATCCTCTGCTTTTTCCTGTCTCTCCTTTTCCTCTTTCATCTTTATCTGTAGTTTACAAAACACACAAAGAGGTTAACCAAGGAACTGGTCTGCTAAGCTGGAAGTCATATCTCTCTGCAGAAGCAGCCCTGTATCAGCACTCTGATAAGYGTGATYGTTGTGGTTGGCCGGTGTCCAAGGYCAGGGTTTTCAGCAGCCCAACACAGAAAGGGGAAAGGGAGAGGGGACTCGAGGAAAGGGGTCAGCAGACTTGATGAAGCCTGCTAATGCATGGCACCAGAGTCACCAACTGTGATCTGGGCCAGGCTCCTCAGTCGGAATAAGCAGTGTGGGGTTTGCACAAATTACCAACAATTACAGAGTCTTCTAAGTCTAATTTTTTTTTGAGAGAGGATCACTACATATGCTGCATGCACCTTTCTTAGGACTTAGTTCTAAAACTCCAGATGATAAATGAGAAGCAACGGGTGAGAACCTGCATGTGTCTCCATGACTCCAGATAACTATGCTAGAAACTGGCATTTCCAAGACTATTTGTAGATACAAGTATATGACAGAAAGAAGAGTAAGAAGAGCCCATATTTCTTACCACAGTGGCTCTGTGTTCTTCAATAGATTCAATGGCAGCCTTTTTTTTAATTTCTTTCTCTTTGKTTTTCATTTGGTATTCGACTTCTACCTCTGCAGCTCCTCTAGCAAGACGATCATCTTCAATCTTAAATGCTTCATTCATCTGTGCAGTTAATTGTTCAAAAGCTTTGTCCTTATGCTTCTGTATCATCCTGCAGGAGAACATGAGCTATTGTAACATACCAGGACATCTGTTCAGATTACCAGAGACAACTGGTAACTGTTGCTTCTAACAATACCAGTAATCCTACCTCYAACCCCCACAGCACCAATTACTACTGAAACTAGTAGCCATTTTTCTGCACTTTCTATTTCAAGTTTTAATTACTTAATTAAGGAAACTTGCTTGCATCAAAGTTCTGATTTTGCTGATATAACAATGAGAATAATGTTTGTCACAAAATTAAATTGCAAGTTTGAATCTTAACAGTGAAAATTATCCCTGGACCCACCTGTTARTCTCTGCATATTTTTCTCTTGTCAGATCAGCCATCATTTCTTTTTCTTTAATATAAGCTTTAATCCGATCATTGTCTTTGTCTTCTTTTTGCTTCTCTTCAGCTTTAATTATTTTCTGTTCAGCTACATATTCCTGTTCAAATGGAAAACTACTTTTATTTTCATGTAGAACATGATTTTGGAAACATGAACTAAAAAAAAATCCTAGCAAATACTTCAGGCCTAGCCTATAATAAGTTCTTTATTTCAGTGGAAAAGCTTTAGAAGATAGAAACCCAGAAATAAAAGAGAATTTCATGATCTATTTATCGCAAATTACAACAAAAGTAAATTTAGTTTGTGGTTGCAGCTCCAGGCACAGTATCTTTATATTCTCTCCTGCACCTTCCCAGTGGCTCCAGCTGTACTGCTCCCATCCCATACATCATTCATATGGTGGAGAGTCTGAAGGGCTCAAACTTTAAGTCTGTAGAACCATTGAAATTTAAAGCATAAGGCATTTTGTAATGACTCAGAAATGGCATTTGTATAGCCTGGCAGTAGGTATTGCTTCTATCACATATACAAGGTTGGGGGAAAATCTGTATAATTGGGATGAGGAGTATGGGAGGATAAAAAAAAGGAGTAGGGTTTTAGTAGGAATTCTCTCCTTTTATTCCCTCACATGGCAATGAATCATTACAGTATCTCTACTTCAGTGTCCCTGCTCAAGTAGGCACTGGCAGGGAAACAGTACGTGTGGTAAGTTGGTCATCACCAAGTTTAAAAGATATTGTCATACTCAGGCTATTCCCTCTCCGTAACAAAGAAAAATGGAGTTAAAACAGAGCAAGTACATGGAACCTAAATCCAGTTCTCATGTCAAGGACAATCTCCTTATTGACTCTAGCAGACTTTGTCCACTGTAGACCAGTCAAAGCTCAGGTGCCACATTATAACTCAAAATCACAGAGGAAAGATATGGCCTGTAACTGGCAGGGTAGGCACTGATCCCATGCTACTAAAGCTCTCAGCAAAGCCCCCACTGCTTGCATGCTCCTTTATTTGTGGTCTGAGTCCAACCATCACAGCCTAGGTGAAATATGTATACATTTTGAGCTGTCTGCTTTCCTGCTACTTACATGATGCAGCTTCTGGCATTCAGCTTTTTTCTCCTGTTCCTTTTCTTTTTCTCTCTGAATTTCTAGTTGGTGCAATTGGCTCGATCTCTGTATTCGTTCCCCTTCTCTTTTGTTTTCTTGTTTGGCCAGATCTGCCTGATCCTTGTGCTCTTTTATTCTGAATCAGAAAAGGGAAATGAACAAATGAGCTAGGGACAGCATGAAGTAAAAATGAACAGATACAGATTATGCATATCTACGGGTACTTTAACAGTAAAAAACCCTGATACTTTGACGTGAAAGTAAAATATCAGAGATCAAAACCAGAATCAGTTTCTATAAGCTAGCTCCAAATTCTTTGGCCAAAGCTCAGTTCTAGTCCGAGGGTGCTARGGAAGTCTGTATTAGCAAAAGCAAAATCCAGTGTATGGACTCAAATAATTAGACTGATTAGCCTGTTTAATTGTTATCCCACTCCCTGTACAACCTGGACCTTTGTTAGCTAGCAGCCTTTTAAGCAGCACTGTTCACGACATGGCCATGATGCCCCTGACAACAAGAGACGTTTCTGAAGCTGAAGAACAGAATTATGGAGGAACCACAGGGTAAAGAAAGGTGACAGGGTTTTAATCTGCCCACGAGGTTCAAAAGCAGCGAGCCCCACAGCCCGCGCACGGCAGGCGGGTTAGYGCCAAAGAGCCGCCCGTTCCCGCGGGCCGTGTAGCCGGGTCCCGCCCGGGCCGGGCTGCCCACGGAAAGGTTTTTAAACCCTCTCGCCCCAGTCCCAGGTCCCGCCACCCGACTCACTGCGCCAGCTGCTCCTGGGCCACGGCCCGGCGGCTCAAGTAGCGGCCACGCTCCAGCTCTGCGTCCTGGCGGGCGGCGTCCGGCCCATCGCGGTCCATCTTCGGCCTTTCTTCGCTGCCTCTCCGGAGACGGAACGTCTGCTGAGGGAGAAGGAGGGATCCTCACCGACGGCCCGGCAGTCCCGGGAAATCGGGCTCTTTCTCCCGCCGCGCTCAAAGGGATACCCACGGCGAGCAGTGACCGGCGGAGCGCCGAGGCGGGAACGGCACGGCCGCGGGGGAGTGGCGGATGGCGGGCGCTGTGTGGCAGCGCTGGAGCGGCACCGCGCCCCGCCCCGCCCCGCCCCGGAGGCGGACCGGCCTCCCTGTCACACACGGAGGGAAGGAAGGAAGGAAGCGCCCCCGACCCGGAGGCGGACCCTCTGCAGCCCGTTCGTGAACCTCGCGGCGAGTCTGTACCCGGTAAGGGGCTGAAGTACCCTCTCCGCCTCGGTCCTCCTGCTTCCGCCGGTTCCCCGGGGCCGTGGCCATTGGGATCGGCCTGGCTCCGTGCGCTGCCGCGCCTCACACGAGCCTTCGTCCCGCCAGGCCTACCTGTGCCTGGGGCCCAGAGCCCTGGGCAGCCCTGGGAGCTGGATCAGGAGGTCGGGCCTCCCTCTCCTTCCAGAAACTCATCCCTTGCCTTGCCTGGAAGTGAGTCCTCGAAGAGGAAGCACAGCACCCACCTTACACCCAGCGTTTTTATGTTTAGGGGTGGTAAAGCCAGTTCTGCATGGCCCTCAGCTTGCTAGAGGCACCGTGCCTCCAGGGTAGCCTCACACCGTCCTCGAAGTCCTGTGCTTTCTCCAAGGCCTGTTGCATTCAGTAGCTAGGCTGAGAAACTCGAGGACACACCAAACACCCACTTTCAAAACTAAAATATTGGCAAGCATTTTTTTCTTTTAAAGACTTGTATTGTTTTCTAGTCTGGCCACCAGAGACTGGCAGCTGTGGGATGCAGCAAAGCAAAGCTTCAGGTTTCTTGGACTTTTTTCCCAGTGGACACTAGATAGAGGTATACCCAGTTTAAAGCCCAGGGTACTGGTGGAGGAAGTCATTACAGGAATCCCTAACTGTCCAAGGCAAGGATATGATGTTAATATTTCAGCAAAGAAAACTTAAGGAGGGACATGTCTATGGCTTGAGTGTTGGTGAGTAAATCTGCTGACGAATCTGAGATACAATTTTACTTCACATCTTTACCACAGACTGAATTGCTGTTAGTCTTTTTGAAAGAACAGCTCAACTATGTTGTGTCCTGTTGATCTGCTAATTTTGTAGGCCCTATTTACATCTATATTGGGACATATTTGCCTCTGTGGTGACCTTTTAAGGTGTGTGGTCAAATCACATTAACATTTTCATGTGACAAAACTGATTTATAGCATGACATTTGTTTTTCAGACATAGTTGCAAAATGCTACCAAAACTGCATACCCTAACAATTCTAACTTTCACCTATTTATTTTCTTCCCCTGTAGTTGTTTTGGTTTGGCCTTTTCTGTTACGGAGAATAATTAACTGGAAGTAGGCTAGTGAAAAAATATGACTTTTTGCACTGGGATTCACATCGCAGACCTGAAAAACCTGGGACAGTGAATTTTTAGAACTACAAATATTAAAAATATAAAAGAAATAGTGAGCTTTTGGCTGGAACATGTTACAGTGACAGCCAATTATACAGCATGAATTCCTGTCTAAAGTTTAATAAACTAACATTGATGAAATACAAGCTGGAGATTTTTGAGAATAACTAGTTACATGGCAACCTTTTACTTTTTTAAATGGACGTCTAGATTCATACTATATATTTGATATAAATTGTTTCCAGTTTAACTCTGCCTGTAAAGTTCAAAAGCATATTTTTAAGCTGAAAACGTCTTCTGTCTTTCCTTGGTGGATAGTTTAAACATTATTTCATGGTTTTGATTCTTGAGCAGCATTACAGCTATGACAAGGTAACTGGGTCTCAACATAGAATTATATGTTTGGAAACTAGCATTAATTTTTTCTTTTCTCAGAAAAATGGCCCATTTCCAAGTACTCTTGCATCTTTGCATAATTTGAGAAGAGGATAAAGATGATGTGAAGTCTTGGACTTCGATTCAATTACTTGCTTCGCATATTTCTGAAATTCATGCTCTTTAGAAAGTGCGAGAGCATTTCTCTGAGCATGATAGTCCAATTCTGCTTGCTTTTCCTGCTGTCTTCTTGCCTGGTTTTCAGCCTGATGAAGAAAAGGGAATAACAAGGCTTAGTATTTTGTTCTCAACATCAGTGTCCTGTAAAGCTGAGACAGGGTAAAAGCTTACAGAAGATCTGCAGCATTCTTAGTTAATACTTGACCCTTGCCATCCCTCCCCAGTTCTCGCCCCTGCCATATCCCCCCAGAAATGGTACATTAAATAGCTGAGTGAACATCAGCATTAGCTGCTGCTCTTTGGTGACTTGCCCAAAAGATACAGGAGACTAGCAGTAGAACATAATAGCACAGAACAGGATGGGATCTGTCCTTGCAAACCAGCCCTGATTTGCACCAATGCTCTGAGGAGGCAGGTCCCGAACACCAGCATGTGCTGACCACACGATTAAAAACAACCCAACAAACACAAATAAYCCAAACGAAACAGAAAACTTTCTCTCTTTCTCTCAGCAGCAGCTAATGCTATTGGTTTAGATTCATGCTTCTTTCTGAAGGGATTGACAGGGCACAGCTCTTCTATTTACCATTTGCTGGATCAGACTTTTCCGTATTTCTATATTTGCCTCACGATGTCCTAGTTTTTTGAGGTTTTCCATTTCCAGGTACTTGCGGTCAATTTCTATTGACCTATCACGTTCTTTTTCAGCCTCTGCTTTTTCCTGTCTCTCCTTTTCCTCTTTCATCTTTATCTGTAGTTTACAAAACACACGAAGAGGTTAACCAAGGAGCTGGCCTGCTAAGCTGGAAGTCATATCTCTCTGCAGAAGCAGCCCTGTATCAGCACTCTGATAAGCGTGATYGTTGTGGYTGGCCGGTGTCCAAGGTCAGGGTTTTCAGCAGCCCARCACAGAAAGGGGAAAGGGAGAGGGGACTCGAGGAAAGGGGTCAGCAGACTTGATGAAGCCTGCTAATGCATGGCACCAGAGCCACCARCTGTGATCTGGGCCAGGCTCCTTGGCTGGAATAAGCAGAAGATCAGCCCACGTTTCTTACCACAGTGGCTCTGTATTCAGCAATAGATTCAAGGGCAGCCTTTTGTTTTGCTTCTCTCTCCTCACGTTTTTTTTCTTCTTCAGCTTCTATTCTTGCAACATCTCTAGCCAGCCGCTCACCTTCCATCCTCATTGCCTTACCCATTTTTTCAGCTAATTCACTAATGACTTTATCCCGCCGTTCCTGTATTAGCCTGCAGAAGAACATGAGAATCCTTAACGTACCAGGGCAACACACCTGGGTCTGCCTGAAGCTACCAAACTCAGTAATCCTGGTTCTGGACTTCTTTTGCCACACAGGCTGGTGCACCCACCCAACTCATGRTCTTCTTCTGTTCCACAGATTTAGCAAATAAATGTTCTCTGTATACATGTAGCATTGCTTTCTATCGCAATAATGAGCTGGATCACTCAGTAAGAACTCCGTCTGGCATCTTACCATCGGAGAGGAATGTTGGAAGTACTGGCCAGAAGCAGGAAGGGGAGGAAATTCTTAGATTGACTCAACGGTATCATCACGTTGTACCCTTAATGTTAAATTGATAAAATATCTCTCCTTAATAAGAACATGATGTAATTAATGTATGTGCCTTGTTAAGAAGTCAAATCATTTTTCTTGATCTGACTCAGAGAAATACAGCTTATACTCAAAAATATTTTCATCGAGGATCTTAACTGTCTTTAATTGWTGAGGAGTTGAAGGCTTGGCAAGCCATATGGAAAATTACTCTCCCCAATACACTGGTGCAAAGCTTTGCACTTTTGTAAGCCTTGGTACTTTGAAGGGTGGAGAGATTGCTCTCTCACACACCTATTACTAAGGAATCTGTGAAAGAATTTMTTTTTTGTCCTAATTCCTGCTCTTCCTATCAGTACAATTTAGCATAACTTTTTAGAATAACTGTTGATTGTGTTATATCATTAGTCTGAATGGTCTGAAAACAACTACAATRTAATTTTTAGATTGTTTACAATTTATTCCCTAGCATTGTACCTACCTACGCATTTCAGCTTCCCTCTTCTTTGTCATCTGGGCAATAATTTCCTTTGCTTTAAAATGAGCTTTGATCCGATCATCTTCTTCCATTTGTTTTTGTTTCTCTATTGCTTTGATTATTTTCTGGTCATTTAGATACTCCTGTATGGGCAAAATGGTCCTGATGTAACAGATGACATTTAGATTATCTGGACCTGGGGTCACAACTTACAAGAATCACTCCCTATTCTCTCTCCTCAAGTTTCTTTCAAAAACAGAAGAGAGGATAGGGATTCTCAGGAAAGGAGACAGAAGACGGGAAATGGATACTTCCACTTACTTCCGCCTCCCTATTCAAACATGCAGGAATTGAGCATCAAAGAGCTGCTTCTCTGGTCCATTGCACAAACTGCTGTGCGATACCGAGAGCATTATCCCATGCTCCCACTGACACACATGGGCAAGGGGGACAGTGAGTGGCAGGGGACTGTCCAACCACCACCCACACACACACAGATCTTTCTGCTCCTTGCCCTACCTCATCCAAAACTATCCCAGTCTAAAAGCTTAATGCAAAACACAGCTGAAGAGGAGTTTTCTATATTTTTATGTAAGAAAGTAACTGTCTTTTACATGCTGGCCAGAACTGTTCTGAGTCACTTCTAGTTTTTCCTGAGCAGGATGCCTTTAAAGATGAAATGAGATGGCAGCAGGTCTTGACGAAATTTCTAAACCTCTCCTAATTTCTAAATCATAAAGTCAAGTTAAAAAGATACGTTCAGTCTCTGTCTCTTCCCTCTTTSTAATAAAGAAAAATGGGCTAAAACCAGCAGGAATGTGAAACTTAAATCCAGTTCTCAAGTCAAGGAGATATTCCTTGTTGTTTACAGCTGAATCTTTAACCATAGACCAGTCAAAGCATCAAGTGCCCACGTCCCTTCAGACAACAGAAGGGAGTGGCCACTAAGAGGTCTTTCTCAAAAGTACAGAGGCCTGCAACTGGCAGAATAGGCATTTGATCCCATGCAGCTAAAGCTGTGAGCAAAGCCCCTGTTGCCAGTAGGCCCCTTTATTTGTGGGCTGAGTCCACCCATCACAGCTAAGRTGAAATAGTMATTTTGAGCTRTCTGCTTTCCTGCTACTTACGTGATACAGCTTCCGACGTCCAGCTTTTTGTTCCTCTTTCTTTTCTTTTTCTCTCTGAATTTCTAGGTGGTGCAGTTGGATYAATTTCTCTAATTTTTCCTGTTCTTTTTTGTTTTCTTGTTTGACCAGATCTGCCCGTTGCTCACGCTCTTTTATTCTGAATTGGAAAAAGGTGAATAAATGGTCTAGGAACTGCATGAAGTAATGAACAGATAGATATTCTTGCATAACCATAGGTATCTTGCAGTGAAGAATTTGATAGTTTGCATTGAAGGTAGGTAGAATATCAGAGGTGAAAAACAGCATGATTGTTTGTAATGGTAGCCCTGACCAGAAATGAGCTATATGGTATGCTCAGTTTGCAGTCTCACGGTGACAAGTTTTAGGTGGATGACTCATTAGCACTGCTGCATTGGTAATGCTTAGGCATATATCTGCAGCACTGTGGAGAACAAGATTTCCCCTGTATGATCCACCATACCTGTRTTTTCTCTGGGCATGCAGGCAGCAGCTTAAGCTGGTAGTGTTCTGTACTAAGTTGTACGAGGATTTATTTGATTTACTTTTGATTCCTTCTATTGGACCACCAGGGCCAGTCCTATAAATACCACTGGGGACCTCTCCATAAGATTTACGGAAGATCTGAGAGGAGAAGTGAGACTAATGCCTTTTCTTGATGTGCAGTCTGGAAGTAGCATTTATGAATCAAATTATTCGTAAGTTTCTGTAAAACCTTCACAGAAAGTATTTTGAGAAGAGTTTGAGTAAATAATGAAGTAGGGTTGCTTTTAATTATTACTTACTGTTCTAGCTGATCTTTGTGTAAYGCCCGTTGATTCATATAATGCTGACGTACTTTCTCTTGCTCACTGAGAATGTATTCTTTAAATAGACGTTGCTCTTCTTCATATTCCTTCTTTTTGCTATCAATTAATTTTGACTTTTGAAATTCAATTTGAGCATCTCTTTCTTTTAGGACCTCAGCAAGTAGAAGTGCACTCTGCAAGAGAATATTTGAAGTAATTTTCATGTTCAGAAGTCTTGAAAGACATTCAGTACAATTTCACTTTTAAAATATAAATTGTCAACAAACATGGAAGTGTCTCATTCTGTCATCTTGATAACCTAGGTAGGTTTTTGCACGCTCGATAGCCTCCTTCCGTTTTGCTGCTTGGAACTGTGCTTCTTCCAAATCAATTAACTTTCTTTCTTCCTCTTCCTTTTCTTCACGTAATTTTTTGGCTTGAAGTTTCTGTTGTATCAGCTCCTACAGTGCAGACAAAATTATAAATCACATTTAAATTTTGGATGGGTATTTTATTTTGAATTTTAGCTTTAAATAAAAAAAATAATGTTCATGTTAGCTTTTAAATGTATTTAAACAGAATTTAGTTAAAATACATATTCAAAAACAAATGTTAAACAAAGGGAGTACAGCTAGAAATGTTACTGTGATTGTTTTTATATATATAAAAGTGACTACCCTTGTTTACAAATGTATCTTATACTTACTAGAGTGGCATTGGGCTGGTCTTCTCTAGCAGCTTTGTGCACTTCCTGTTCTTTCTTATCAATGTGTGCTGCTTCTCTGGTGCTGGCCTGAATCCTTTCCCATTCTGCTTTTGAAAATACAATTACCTGACGAAGGTCTGTTTCATTTGGAAGGAAATATCCATCTAGAACATTTTTTTCTTTCAAATGATGTGCTGTGCAGAGGGAAGAAAAAATACAAAGGTTGCTTGATATCAGAAAATCCAATAATCAAAGGTGTATCAGGAWTGGAATTCTCACATGGTAACAATAYGAAATTATCCTTAGTATCAGTTAGTCCCCTATCCTCAAACCCCAGAGCTAAGACAGGGTATCTGTATTTGTAGTCTGCCTATGAGCAGTGAATGCACTTGGGCAGTGGTGGTGATTGACTGGTGTGTCTGTATATCCCCTTGCCTGTTTCTGTGTATGTGCGTGTTTGGTTTGTAGTCATTCACTTCCCAGACAGTACTTGGGGATGATTCTTGAAACAGCCRGGACCATTCCCAAAATGAAAGGGAGAATATTGATAAAGCCATTCCACTGGCTGGATGAGGCTGCAATTCGAGCACAAAGACTGTGCCTTACYGTCCTTGTCCTGCATACTCATCCTGTTTACTGAGATCTGTTGTAGAACAGTTTCTTGATTTGTTGGCAAGACTAGCATTTCTTTCTTGCATTAGGCTTCCATACGCATGTGCATGCATAAATGCATCTTTTCTAGGTTTTGTGAAATGCTCTTTCAAATGTAACCGCCATTTTTGAAGGGAATGCCACTCTACAGAGTGGTGTCCTGTATAAATTRTGTGATTTGCAGCAGGCTGACACGCCGTGTCTGAAAGGTAAGGAGGATTTCTCTTAGAGTGACACCGTTGTCAAAGTCTGTTTTCCAGATGCCGTTGCTGACAGGGACCAAACCTGATCTCTCCCTTTGCCCTAGGTGAAGACAGCCTTGCCTTTACAGAAGTAAAGGCGCACTGATGTGGCAGCGCCCTGCAAGCACCTCGGTTCCCCGCAGCTGTGCCCTTGGAGGTTACGGGGCCTGCGCTGCGTTCAGGTCAGTTCTCTCCGCTCAGTTCCTGGRGAGAAACAGCCCCTCTTGCTGTCTGCAGCTGGGGGAGCTTTGGGGAGAGTCAGGCTGGGCACCTCTACAGCCTCCCGGAGCCGTGCGGCCGCGGGGTCGGCACTGCCCTCCCGCCGGGTCCCGTTGCCCGCGGGGCAGCCGCACTCACGGGCGCCGCGCCGCCGCCGTCCCGCCGCCGCCATCTTCCCGGGCCGCGGGGCCGTTGCCGGGCGACCCGATGGCGCGCGGTCGTGTGAGGGCGCGGGGGCGGCCCCGGGTCCCGCCGTTCCCCTGACGGGCCCTGGGCGCGGGGCGAGCCCGTGAGSGGCGGCAGATTCAGCTTCGCAAACGGCTACATTGCATTTCCTTGGCTACGTTCATTTAGTGCGGCCTCGTTGAAGGCACGGGCTCCATCTGTTCGGCGGACGTTTCCTCTTGAAATACCTGTCCAGGCTTTTTGCCAGGAGAATCCCAGTTTCGTTGCACTGGCAAATAATGATGGAGAAATGTAGTATCYGCTCAAACTGATGGTGCGTGAGTACAGGAGCATTGGCACTGTGCTAGCAAGTATTAAAGTGCAAAAGGAACTCAGATGCTGTCACAGGTAACTATTTTAAACAGAAGAGGGACACTGAACTTTGGCCTTTACAGACTGCATGTTAGCTGCAGCACAGCTTCCCATCGCGGTAGTGGCCATAAATAGTTTGCTTTGTTTGGATGTTTTCTTCCAGAATTTTTCTCTTCTGAGCACAAGGTCAGGGGTAGGAATATAGTRCTTGTGTTTATATAAATAATTTTCCTTTTTGTTTGTTTTGGAAACTATTTTCTCACAGCTATGAAATTTCTGTTGGTTTTTGATTTTGACCATACAATCATAGATGAAAACAGTGACACCTGGATTGTGAGATGTGCTCCTGAGAGAAAACTTCCTAATGGATTAAGAAGCTCCTACCAACCGGGACATTGGACAGAATATATGGGCAGAGTCTTTGTCTATTTGGGAGATAATGGTGTCAAAGAAGATGAGATGAAAAGAACTATGACAACAATTCCTTTCACTGCAGGAATGATAGATCTTCTGGGATTTATTGGCGAGAACAAAGAGTTGTTTGATTGCATAATCGTTTCAGATTCTAATACAGTATTTATTGACTGGATTTTGAAAGCTGCTGACTTCCATAAAGTATTTGATGAAGTGTTTACAAACCCTGCAGCATTCAGCAGTACTGGCTATCTTACTGTACAGCATTTCCATGCTCACCATTGTGCAAARTGCCCTAAAAACCTTTGCAAAAGGCAAGTTTTAAAAGAATTTTTAGACAAACAGTTGGAGCGAGGAGTAAGTTATACACAAATTGTATATATAGGTGATGGTGGGAATGACTTATGTCCAGTAATGTTTTTGAAGAAGAATGACATTGCTATGCCCAGGCAGGGGTATACCTTGGAGAAAAAGATTTCTCAACTGGCCCAAAGTCTCACTCCTGTACAGTGTTCTGTTCTGGTTTGGTCATCTGCGATTGACATTTTGTCTTACCTGAAACTACTTATAAAGGAATGAGTAAAATGATAAAAGGAAATGAATGCAGTTACATTTTAATTTCCTGGGAGAGAAACATTGCATGTGTTTAAAAGCTCAAGATTGTAAAACTGGGCTATTACCTGAAATTRCATTTTTTAAAACACAACATAAATCTGTCATGTTCAATCTTGGTAATGAAGGGAAAGTGAAGTAAAGAAGACCTTCTAACATAGTACAGATTCCAAAATAAGTGGACTTGGAAAAGGACTTGTYATTATTTTTAGTCTCCAGCCCTTTACCAACCATATAACTGACCTTTGTACTCCTACACACTTAGAGCAAGGAGGAAATTCCTTACTTAGGAAACACTGGGTGCCAGGAGCATGGTTCTAGAGTTGTTGGCTTTTATACTTCTTTGATGGCAAATTATTTGCTTGTAATCTTGTTTAATCTGAATTAAACTTGTTTAATCCGATTGAAATTTATATTTTGAATCTACTAAATATTTTACCAAACAAAATAACTTTTTTTATAGTTTGTATTATCTTGTAAAGACAATAAAATTTGCTGTCATTGACAAATGCAACACAACTAATTTGTGTCATGTATTCTGCTGGCCTGTGTGTCATCAGGCACCTGTTCTTGTAAGGGCCTGGAGAGAGCWGACACAGGTTTAGGTGTCAGCCTTTGGCCAGTCAGACCTTTTCTCTTCTGGAAACCTGTGAGGATGTTGCTCCTTTGTTTAAAGAAAAGTCTCTCTCCCATTCTGACTACTTCCCTGACAGCGTGCTGCTGCCACTCTGTASAGAGCTAACAATGGTTTGATCTTCCATGCTGACAGCTCTGAGTCAGCCAGATGACTTTTTCTTCCTTGGTTTCTGCTGCAGTGCACAGGCCACAGAATGGTACCTATATATACTTGTTTACACTGATTTTACCTATTGATTCTCATCTATATCTATAATACAATCTCGTATAAGCTGGAAGGGAAGATCTATGTTCATTTTAACTTATAAACAGAATTGTTCTGTCTTTAAGTAGTATTAAGGAATCATTTGTGAACATGCGGCCTTTATCAGTGACAGTGAGATGAGCCCCAAGTGTTGGACTGTGCATACAAAGGTATTAAAAATAAGCCTCATTAAAGTTAAATAATGGGTTTTCATGTCAAACGTTTTYGTTCTTATATCTCACAAAAGGTTCAAAATGATTGTGTAGTCTGCTATTAGACTGAGGTCACTTTTAGCTTAAGTGCTCTAATACCTGAGAGATTAGTCCAACTTTCACAGCACCTCAGTTGCAGATGTCTAAGATGTAGCTCAGCAGCCTGCAGTTGCCATTTCTATCTTCTTTTGTTTCCTGTGCAACACTGTTCTCCTTTTCTTATGAACATTTGATGATACCACTACCTTTTTTTTCCTTAATTGAAGATTTTTAAGTGGTCTTGCCTGTTTTCAGTCTGATAGTATATATAAATTACCTCTTTGTACTTCCTTGTCTCACCTATTTTACTGTCGTGTAGAAGGTTGAAATCTGTTGCCTAAGATGTCCAAAATAATATATTTGAGTTCTCAGGGGCCTTGTTTTAGTGATGGATACTTGACTGGTGACTGAGATATKCATATTCAGGATCTTGCCCTATTGTTTTGTGCAAGGGCACGAAGACATCTAAGGACTGGTGTGTTTCAGGTTGTGGCAGGTTTAAGTTATCTGGTCATAAAAAGGAATGGTAATGGTTGTTGCATAGGGTAATTTCATTTTACTTTGGGSTTTTAAGTTGTTGCYRTTGTTTAACCCCAGCTGGYAACTGAGCTGCTTGCTCACTCCATCCCTCTGCTCAGTGGGGAGGAGAATTTGGAAAAAAATTCAACCTCGCAGGTTCAGATGAGAACAGTTTWATAATTGAAACAAAATAAAATACAGTAGTACTAAATTATTATAATAATTTTAATGAAAAGGAGAGAGGAAGGAATGATGTCCAGGAGAAACAAGTGYTGTGCAATACAGCGCTCACCACTCACTGATCATGCCCAGCCCATCCCCAAGCAGTGATCAGCCCCTCCCWTTCAACTCCCCCCAGCTTCTGTACTGACTGTGACCCCCTGTGCTATGGAAWATCCCTTTRCACAGTCSGGGYCAGCTGTCCTGGCCATGCTCCCCCCAGCTCCTTGTACAGGCCCTCAATGACCRAGCACAGGAAACTGAAAAGTCCTTGACTGTGTGTAAGCACCACTTAGCAACAACCAAAACAACAGTGTGATGTCAACATGATTCCCATAGTAAATCCTAAATACAGCAYTGAACCAGCTACTAAGAAGGAAATTAACTCTATCCAAGCTGAAATCCAGGCAGTTGTATGTTTCCTTAATTCTAGTGCTGCTGAATGTTCCAGATTCTGTGCTGGTCAGTTTTGTGTTTTTCAGAACTTAATTACAGAATAGCTTTCTATCAGTTTGTCCACAGATCTCAATTACTGCTTACTTAAAAACAAAGAAAATGTAGTATATTAATGATTACTCAGCTTTTTCTTCCCCTTACACTATTGGTTTTTTTAGCCTTAAGGGACCTATCTTGTAGTTTGCTRTAGGAGTGAGAAATGGGGTGAGAAATTGTTCTTCATGCTTAAAAAGGAGGTTTTTTGTGGTTTTGATGAAAGTGCTGAAGCAGCAGTTGAGAATAGATTAAGCAGACTACTTGAAATGTTAGCAATTATATTSTAATCAGTTCAAATAGAGGGTAGATCTGATGATATTTGCTAGACAAAGTATATGTTGGAGACAGAAGAAATTTTTCAATTCCAGTAGGCAGACCATTGAGGTATTAATCARGTCTTGTTTGGGKTTTTTTCCCCTCTTAGTAAAAGAARAGAGAGGACTTTTCTGAAGCACCACAATTACCAAAATTTTCCATGTTTGGTTACAGTGGAGAAGAGATGAGTATCTCCAAATGAGTGAAGCTGGTTTAAGGTGGTAACCCAACCTAGAAATGGAGAAGCTCCTTGAAGGAGACACTTGTAAAGTACTAAGYGTTGCTGACCTCCTGACTTGTTTTCTGGGAGGGAGATGACTTAGGTAAAAATGTTATGGAAAAAAAAGCATAACAAAAGGCAGGTATGTAATTATGTATGGTAACAGGTCTGCTATTGTACACCACTKCTATGAGAGTACTTAGCCTTAATATTGAGTGCCAGTAGGATAATCAAGGCTTGGAAGAAGTTCTTGCTTGTCAATAGGAAGCTGATGAAATGCAAAATGCAACCAAAACAAAGCTGTTGGCATGGGCTTGTGTGAAGACTTAGGGCTGTACAAAGCAATTTTCTAGAGAAAGAAATGGAGTAATGTAGCTGAGGGACAGGCCCATGTCAGCAGGGCTGTTCTAATTCCTGGATTAAACTACTAAACTCCAATTCTCAGGGGTAACAATGCATCAAGAGGGGTGATGTGTGAAGGTGTGGGGAACTTTTGATTTTGTGGGGTTTTTTTTTTTGTCAGTTTGAATCACTTTATTTTTGTCTCRTGTTACTATGCGAAGGCCAAGAGCCAGTTTGAATCCTGTTGCATGGTTAGCATGGGAGGAAGGATGGCAGAGGGGTATGACCATATACTTCTCCTGTTTGGATTTCCTTAGTTCATACTTCTGCTGGGCATTGTGGTAGAAGTACCACAATGTAATGAAAAGAAAAATATGCTTTTTCATCTGTGTCAAGTAGAAACTTTTAAAATTTCTCCTTTTGGGTACAGCTGGCACTTAGCTAATAGTAATATTCACCTCCTTTTGGTATAAGAAATTGCTGGCAGTTCTTTCAATCTAGGAAAGCTCTGGCAGGACAGGGAGAGCCTGGCTACTGGATCCAAAGGATCCAAACCCTGCTGCAGATGAAGGAGAGCCCAGAGTTGCTTGAACCCAGAGGATGCTGTGTTTCAAATAAAGCAAATGTGTTGCTAGCAGAGAAGAAAATTACTTCTTAAATTGTGAATCACATTTTCAGAAATTTTAAAAGCCACTATAACATTCTTCCTAAAAATTTATTTATAGCTGTAATCTGTTTGTCGACATAATTTGTGACTGTCCTTTGCACCCTGCCGGGTTCAGCTTGGTGAGAGCTCTGGCTGCTCCCTTTCGACTCCTGCCCTCCGGTAACGGGGGACCCCTTAGATCTTGCAGCTCTTCCCAGTATCGCTCCTCCGAGCCCCTGGGAGCGCGGGGCTCCTCTGYGAGAGGCGCCTTCAGATCGCTGACAGCGGCAGCCGAGGCCCCTCGCTTTGTTGTGCGGCTGAGTGACACCGAGCTGGTGACGCTCCCCAGGCATCTGCTTCTGTCCCTAATACGGCCGGGCCTTCTGTCACCACCGCAGACAGCCTTTAACCCGTGCCCCGGGGTGGGAGCGCTCGGGCGGCGGCGGCAGCGGTTCGGGCCGGACCTTCCGAGGCGAGCGGGCGCGTGGGGGCCGGGCTGGGCGAGGAGGAGTGCGCGGGGGGGTCGCAGGGGCACCAAAATAGGAGCTGTCGCCGCGGCCCCGCTGCTCCCTCCGGCAGAGTCTCTTCCAAAGACGGTCACGGGCCGCCGTGGGCTGTGAGCCCCCCTGGCCGCGGCTACGTTCCGCACGGGAGTAAGCGCCGCGCCGGGCGGGTCCGCAGCCGGAGRGCGGCCGGGCTGCGCGGAGCGGCGYGGACAAAGCGGCGGCAGCTGCGGGGCGCGGCGATGGCCGGAGCCGGGCAGGACGAGTACGCGTTTCTCTACAAGGACTCTGCGCACCCCGCCGGCTTCTTGGAGGCGTTCCGGGCGTTTTACCTGGATGGGCTGTTCACGGACATCACCCTGCAGTGCGCTTCGGGGGTCATCTTCCACTGCCACAGAGCTGCCCTGGCAGCCTGCAGCAGTTATTTTAAAGCCATGTTCACAGCCGATATGAGAGAAAAATCMAAAAAACAGATCAGCCTTCCCGACCTCAGCCATGCAGTACTGGAAGCCCTCGTGAATTACGCATACACATCACAGATACAGATAACAAAGAGAAATGTCCAAAGCCTACTCCAGGCTGCAGACCTGCTCCAGTTCGTGTCAGTAAAGAAAGCCTGTGAGCAGTTTCTGGTAAGGCACTTAGACACTGACAACTGCATTGGGATGCACTCCTTTGCTGAATATCATGATTGCTCGGAGCTAGAGAAAGAGTCCAGAAGGATATTGTTATGGCAGTTTGAAGAAGTGTGGAAGCAGGAAGAGTTTCTGGACATTGGCAAAGAGAAGCTCTCTTATATTCTCTCCAGAGAGAATCTCAATGTTCAGAAAGAAGAGGCAGCCATTGAAGCTGTCATTAAATGGGTTGCACACAACGTCGAAGGAAGAATTGAAGACATCTGTGAAGTGCTGAGCTGCATCAAAGTAGACCTAGATAACGTGTATTTGAGGTCAGCTTTAAGCCTGCAAAACAAATGCCGACTCAATGACAGTAAGATAAGGTCACTCATATACAATGCCCTGAACCTCAATCCCAAAGGTCTTTCCAGAAGATCCACCGCAGCCATGTATGTGATTGGAGGATATTATTGGCATCCCTTATCAGAAGTGCATGTTTGGGATCCTTTAACCAATACATGGGTCCAGGGAACGGAGATGCCAGATCACACCAGAGAGAGCTATGGGGTYACTAGCTTGGGACCAGACATATATGTGACAGGAGGTTACAGAACAGAGAGCATTGAAGCTCTTGACACTGTGTGGATCTATAACAGTGAGCGAGATGAGTGGACWGAAGGCTGCCCCATGCTTGACGCAAGGTATTACCACTGTGCAGTTTCCTTGAGCGGCTGCATTTATGCATTGGGAGGGTACCGAAAGGGAGCTCCAGTCCAAGAAGCTGAGTTCTATGATCCTTTGAAACAGAAATGGCTTCCCATTGCAAACATGATCAAAGGTAGGTAAATCCTTGTATGGTGTCTGCCTCCATTGTTGATTGTTTTGTATTTGCCATTTTTAAGTGCCATGGAAACATTTCGAGTTTGATCCAAGYTCTAGAGACATCCATGGGAATCTCCTGTTAATGTTCATGGGCTTTGGTTCAGGTCTTTACTAGTCAAATGACTGCAAAAGTAAGTGGTAGTTTCAGTTTAATTTTGCTTTCTTTCAGGAGTAAAATTTCTGTTAAAATTAGAAAGAAATCAGAAAACTACCTGGGATTAGAGTCCATTCAGTACATAATCAAAGTGCAAGCCCCAGTAAAGGGACTGTATTATTTTTATATAAAATTTTCTGCRCAGTCATTTATAAAGGTGTCATAATTTAAAACTTCTTGCATGGAGTCCTTCCTATTTTTGTGTATCATCTCTTCAGGATCCTTTGTTTAATCTTTAGTGTGAGGATAATGAAAAGCACTAACACCTGCCAAAGTAGTGATCTTCTAAAAATATATGAATCACAGCCTAACCRAAGGTACTGACCATGAGATGAGCTCAGTCAGAGCATGGTGCGAAGTAATGCCARGGTCACAGGTTTGATCCCTGTATGTGCCATTCATTTGAGAGTTGGACCTGATGGTCTTTCTGGGTCCCTTCCAACTCAGACTATTCTGTGATTATTTTGTAACAATAACAACAATACTATAGTAAAACATTTCATCATACATTTTTATTAATGAATGCAAATATTTACAATTAATTATACAAAATTACTTTGAGTTGATGCAACATAGTATTTCTCTATGTACATGAGAATTTTTGGATATGTAAAAGAAAAAAAAAGCATGTTTCTAGAACTGTCTCAATTTTTTGTATATTTGCCTCAAACATTTGCTACTGTTTTYTTTTAAATTCCTTCAAAAGTAGAAATGCTATGCTAATACTGAGTTACATATTCTATGCAGTTGTTCTGCCCAGTTTTCTGGGTGAAACTACTTATGTGTTCAAACCTCCCTTTCCTTTATTTAATTTTGTTGTCCTAGAGACAGAGTTAATATGGCTCCATTCTGTTTGGGTCCTTTTTTATACAATAGCTTAAATAGTAATACCATGAGAATGACTAAAAGTATCAGAAAAGATACCCCGAGACACTGAACAATCTTAACTCCCAAAATTGTCTTTGCTCTTGCCATCTAAGTGATTTTTTAACAGCTTAGTRAAATAGTGAAACCAATTCCCTATGCCAAAATCAGTGACTTTAATCAGTGCCTAAAARTTCTGTGAACTACTGTGTGGCTGTATTATGTGCAATATGTATTGGTTAATGCAGTTTTATTTAGTAGTACTTGACTTACACTGATGTCTTGATAAATCTGTTTTATTCACATTCAGTTAAATACTTGCAAGGATAATTTCACTCTAAAATATTAACAAATCATTTTAAATGGAAATATGGATGGAAGAGACCATGGTTATTACTGGTCTGAACACATGTTTGCAATCTGAACACATTTGACTTTCACACTGTATACAGGTGTTGGAAATGCCACTGCCTGTGTCCTGCATGAAGTTATCTACGTAACTGGAGGTCACTATGGGTACAGGGGAAGCTGCACCTAYGATAAAATCCAGAGATACCATTCAGATAGCAATGAATGGAGTATAGTCACCACAAGTCCACATCCAGGTAAATAATTTCTCTAACAATTGTAGAGCTTGATTTGATTACTTGTACCTGGCAGTCCTTAAGCCCAGTTAGGTGTTTTTGTCATATTCCTAATTAAAAAAAAAAAAACAACCTGTTTTTTTTAATGGCAAGCGCCAYTTCCAGACTCAAACAGTGGAAGACCTTCTTCAAGCATCTGTTCTGTAGAAATCACTATTCCAATTAAGATATGTCCACATTCTATTAAATAATATAACTTTCTGTAAAATGTAACTRTTCATTGACATCTGGCAAAAATCATTTATATTCATTTTGAAAGGGTTTTCTCTATGTTCTACATCTGGTAACAGTAACTTTTAAATGAATTTTTTGCTGAATACTGGTGCTGTAGTTTAGCAGAAAATCCTGAGGTGTCTCCTAAGCTCATTGAGGACACTTCCCTGCCTTCAGTGGTGCCTAATGTTGTCCGGTACTTGCAGTTTAACTTAATGTTATCATGCTGAATTGYACTGTATTCCTTTCTTTCTGAAGAATATGGATTGTGTTCAGTTACATTACAAAACAAGATCTATTTTGTGGGAGGACAGACCACGATCACAGACTGCTATGACCCAGAGCAAAACGAGTGGAAGCAGATGGCTCACATGATGGAGAGGAGAATGGAGTGTGGCACAGTGGTTATGAACGGCTGCATCTTTGTAACAGGAGGATATTCCTATTCCAAAGGAACGTACCTGCAGAGTATTGAGAAATACGACCCTGAATTGAATAAATGGGAAGCAGTAGGTAATCTTCCCAGTGCTATGCGGTCTCATGGCTGTGTCTGTGTGTATAATGTGTAAGCATTTAATTTTCATCTCGCTGTTACAGAAAACAGCGGATGCAGTATTCATAACAGTACTGATTACTTCATGATGAGCTGTCTAATATAGTCTCTTAGTGCACATTGTTAATAACTAGATGCAATTTGTTCTCRTTTTCACCAACTCAGAAATAGAAATGTGGTAACAAGATTTCCATATATTTTTAGTCCAATCATTCTTTGTCCTGGAAGTTCTCAAATTACTCTCTTATAATACTTTGTGCAGCTACATAGGAACTACTGTGAAAAAATGGATTTGTTTTTGTTAATCACAAGGTGAAACTATGATTTGGTGCTAAGATGAGTAAAGCCAAACAAAATACATCTCTARGGACTAATGGCCTTRAGATGAAATCTTTGAAGGTAGCTGTAGAAATGGATYATTGACACAAACTAAGTGTATGGTACATACATAGCAATATCACTTGGATAGCYATGTTATCAGATTCAGAAATGGACATTTACAGGATGTCTCCRATTCTACCTTCAAGTGCCAGAGCGAAGAAGAGCTGGAGTAGGAATGAGGAAAGAAATACCAGCAGTATCCCCAGAGCACAAGCCAAAAGTGTGCACTAGTATTCTGGAAGAAGTACAAGGGCATTTGAGGAAAGTACTCTCTTTGCCACTCACTTTGACWTTGCCAATGGGAAATTAAAAAAGACTCTGCAAGACTTTCCAGTGGGATCTTTGACTGATACACAGGTATTTGTAGTTTTGGGTTTACTGGGGTTCAGAGAAAAGTCTTAATGTGTTAATCACAATTAACAATTGTGATTCAAGATGTGGTTCTGTGTGGAGTGAAAGGAGGAAATGAGAGAGACTGAAAAATAGTTAACATCCCCCTGAGATTCAAACTTCCCTAGTTCGTTTAATACCATTTGATGTTTTCTAAACTGTGACTTGAGCAAAGGTCAGCAAAACTGAAAAATCATGTCAAAATATGTTTTGCACGGAGAAAAAAAAAGATCTCTGAAACTGATTTATTTGTTGTTTCTCTCACAACTTAATACAAGATCTTCAAATTCTATGTAGAAAGTGGATTTTTGTGAAGTGATATGTAGACAAACTGGTCACACTCTGAGTGGCCTGATAGCAGTGATCCAAATGAAGWAACGCTTTGGGGAACAGAAAAGCTTTTTCAGCACTGATCCCCCAGCCCAGTTTACAAAATTACTGCAGAAACAGTTGTTAGACATTGGTGTGAGAGGCAGGGACAACATAGGGCTGCTGTAGGGTGTGGTGGGAACTTCCCACATCAGCACTGCCACTTAAAATGAAATTTTGGTTTTATTGGATTTCTCAGATACAAAGGAAGGACTTTTCCAAGCAGGTAAGCCCTGAGTTTATAACATTTCCTTGCTTGATCATGAGCATTTTCAACTKTTTTTTTTGTTCTTTTGAATTTTTATGCTGTTTCTGACTTGCATCTGACTGCTGGTAGCAGGTGCTCAAAGCACTCAGCTTTGAGCTTTGATGTGAAGTTCTGCGGTGTGTATGTACAATTCTTTTTTTTTAATGTTTTTGTACGTCACTTTACTATGTCAGAAGCTCATGTGTGTGTTCAGTGTTTTGCTTTGTTATTCATCCCACTGAGAACTAWTAAAGGGTTCGACTAATTTGTTTAAAGACTGTAAACTCTAAAGAGGTGTGGAGAATTGAACTCTGAGGCTGTTGGAAATGTGTGGGCCAAGTAGGTGGACAAAAGAAATAAAGTGAATTTGTTTGTCCTGGAAATCTGCACAACTGAGATTTGCTCAAGGGCAGATAGAGATTTAAAGGACAACATCTCAAGAATGTGAAGGTGATMTTTGTATTGAATGAAACCAACAGAGAACTCAACATGTGTATGTAATTTTTCAGTGCAAATCATGTACCCACAGAGCTTCATGTTTGTTAAAAAAACATAAGCATAGAATAGCTGCTTGTGGCTGGCCTTGAGGTTTATCCCGGCCTGTATCCTGTCACCAACAGTCATGAGTCAGTGAATGCATCTGAGAACAAGGTGRGGACTAACAAAACCAAACCCCTCAGTGTCCACTTGTCCACTGCTTCTAAACTAGGTGTCMGATGTTGATGAAAGATGGTGCTGTTCCAGGGCTGGAGCACTGGCACTGGAAGCTGGACTCTGCTTTGTTCCCCTGGGCAACCTGCAGGCAAGCAAATGCTGCTTTTTGGTCTCAGTGTTAACTGCAAAGAGGAAAAAAGCCTTTAGTTCCCCCTGTCAGGAGAGCATTTCTTGGTCTGGCATAAACAARAGTCAAAGAAATTACTCATTAGGGCTTCAGTTAAATCCTAATTTTTCAGAGATTTTGAATGTATTAGAATAAATTGAGAACAGAATAAGTTCTGAGTTATGGTTAAATTTCAACTGGTGCTATTTTCCACAATAACCTACAATGGTCTTTTAGCTCATGTCCGTAGCACATCCCAAGAAGGTGTGTTGCAATCAGGTCTTGGATACTGGCAGGAAAATGAACTCAGCAAGAGAATCAGGGATTCTGACCTCTGGTCAGCAACCTACAGGAGGTGGGAAACTCAGAGCAGGGAATCTCTTAGCCATCTGTGTGATAAGTTTTTAAAAATAGTTGAATGTAAACACTGAATTATTGTCCTATTGGACCTGTATTATGTTAAATACTGTTTTACTGTTACACTTCTAGACTAGAAAAAGAACTAATGTGGAAATCAAATTTAAACTGTAAAGTCAATACAATTTCTTAAAATTTTCMCTTGTGCCATCCTCATGTTTGTAGCGCTATAGATGCCCAAAGTACATCTGTAGTACTTAAGTGAATGTTTGCAGTATTTAATAAATGTAAATATACAACCGCTGAACAAATTCAGGTTGTTCCTTTTTCTGCTCAGCGCGCACAAGCTGTGAACAGAGCGGGCGAGCAGAATCCCCGCGCACGGACAGGGGGCCGTGGATGGGAATCGCCGCTCCCGGCCCGGCGCGCGCGGCCCTCACCAGCGCGCTCGCGCTCCCGGGGGGCGGGGCCCGCTCTGGGCGGGGCCGGGCCGTGGCACCTCCCCCGCCCCGGAAGTGGCGCCCACGTGAGGGGCGGGCGGGCCGCGGGGGTTGYTGGTCCGCGCGGCGCCGATTCGCGGTCTCTGGAGCGGCGGAGCGGGGCCCGAGCGCGCAGGTTCGTGTGGGGCCGCTCCCGGCCCCGGCGGCGCCCGGGCGGCAGCGCTGCTCGAGCKTGCCCCGCCGGGCCCGGCCGTGCCYASGAGCGAGGGGCCGCGGCGTCCGGGCCGGGAGGGAGGCGGGGAGGGTTCCCGGAGCGGGGGAGCACGTGCCGCCTGTGCCCCGGCGGAGGCGCGGAGCGGGCCCGGCCGTGCCAGCGCGCTCGTTTCCCGCCGGCAGCGCTTCCCGCGGCGCTCGGTGCGCGCTGCGCTGCGGGGCTCGGGCGCTGTGGCATGCGGAGCCGCGGCACCACAGCCGCCGCCGGGGCCTGGGCCCGGCTCGAGGGCAGCGCTCCCGCTCCTGCCGGGCAGAGTGTCCGCCGGGCGGGAGCCTTGGCCACTGCGCCCGAGGGTGTGTGGAGAGGTGTCTCTTTACACTGCGGGCGTGTGATAGTGTCTTACAGCGAACCGATGGTGTCCTAGCACAGTTCAGGGGCCGACATTTCAATTGCTTAAATATTTCTTACCAGATTTTTTTCTTAAACTGATTCTATTAAAAAAAAAAAAAAAAAACAACAAACCTGTTAAAGTGTGAAAATGTGTGCTTATAGTTAATCTTTACCCTTAAATAAAACCTAGTCTCAGACCTCTTACACAGGAGTTCCTGAACAAGGCATAATACGAATAACAGTTCCATGTTGGGGAAGCTTTATTGGGGAAGCTTTCCTATTTTAAAAAAAACTCTTCCTCTATTACAGTAATGGTAGAACCAGCCTGCAGCTAAGCTTTGTTCAGAACTTGAAACTAAATGCTTGGTTAAGAGGAAAGTCTACTTGAAGAGTTCTTTTGGGATGACCTGGYTAATACAGTGTGGGATCTAATTGTTCTAGTTAAGGGGCTTGACTGCCTTTTTCTAGTTGTAATTTAAATCTGATGACAATCTTGCTTTATTTTAACCTGGTTTTGTTTTGTGTGGTACTGATACAGACTTTCTGCATATGGAAGGAACAAGTCAGTGTAGTTTATTAAGAAAGCCCTTAAAATATTTTGTAGGATTTTGCAAGCTGTTCGTTGGAGCTTTTTATCAGTCTTCACTGCTGCACAGCAACTGAAAACTATTGATCTGGAAGATGTCTAGTGCCAAATGACTGAGCTAAAGAGTCTGAAGTGAGCATGTGCAGACAAGGCTAGAATTTCTCTTAAATTAGAAGGCTGCTTCTGCTTTTATTCTAAATAGGTTAGAGCTCAATCACTGAACTGAATTCCATGCTTGGCAAGCTTGAGTCTTAGTCTTGCCATACAGTTTGTTACTTGCAGCTAAAAGGATGCTTGCTAGAAAAGCTTTTCTATATGTAAGACTTACTCTAAAGGACGTGTCYTAAGTCTTAGGTTGGTTCCTGCTTTCTGGTATTAGCCTTGAAAATACTGCTAAGAAAGTGGACTTTTCTTTTTCTTCTTAACAGTGGGGCTGAGCCTTATCTGGAAATTCACTTGATTATTCTGGGTATTTTGGTACCTGGGCTGAGGCAGACTGGGACAGTGGCCAACTGGCTGATCCCATAGAAAAAGCTGAGACTGCTCTATAGATTGCCATTAAATTAGACTAAATTTGGTATAACCTAAATTAGATCACTGGTTTCTCTCACAAGTCAGGTGTTGGGCAGAATGTGAAGGCAGCACCAGCACCTGTATGGTGGTGAAGTGTCAGTCTCCTGGAGGCAGCATGGCTCAYGTGGGACATCTCTGAAGGAACTGCAACTCTCAGCTTGGGTGCTCTGGCCTGGGTTTTGTCAAGTTGTTTTTAGACAAACAGRTCACATTCAGCATAGCTGGCAACTGACACTTGCTGGAATCATGCTTCAAAGAGTGTTAYAGTGTTAAGTACCCATAGTAGTAGAGGTGCACATTTCAAGGCTTTAAGTGCCAAAGATCTACAAGTAAGTCGAAGAACTGAATGTGGCTTTGAGATCAGGGAGGAAGTGGGAATACTTCAGACTGCAGTAGGCTGAACAATTACTGAGGAATTAAACTACTGAAATAAGATGAGGTTGCCAAGTGGGGAGGCTGATGAAGAACATGATTTCCTGTAACAAAGGGCACCTCGGCAGTTTTCCCTGCTTCTGTGTTGCCAGTCATCTTGGTGCTCTGAAAGATATTACTGCCCTGAAAATAGCAGAGGAGCAGAATGGCAGAGCTCTGTGGTTAAACCTTCCAATAAATCATGCAAGACATGAGTGCAAACCCATCTTCAGCAGCAGCCTTTGTGATCYCAGATGTATGAACTGGGGTAACAGTACCAAGAAGCTGCTTTATCTTCTGTAGCTGGATTTAACAAGTGTGTTCATATGCAAAGGAAGAAAGAAGAAGTCTGTATTTCGTAGTTCAAAACTGAATTCAAACTAATTTCTGACAGCTTCATAAAGCTACGTTTGTTTCTCAAGGATTAATCTTCATAGTCTATTTTTATCTGAAGAGCATCTACACAGGAATTGTTTGATCCCAGTTAATTTTCTGGCCAATTGGTGCTTTCCTAGTGATTGCATCTGATGCACTGGGATTGTAATTATTATAATTGCTGCCAGTTAAATAAAGAAGTTACTTCCAAGTTAAAATGTTTTATTTGTTACCAAAGATACTTGACTTACTATTCAAGCAGAACTGTAATGAAGACACATTTGTAAAGGAGAGAACTAGACATGTTTAGGATGTATCAGTAAATGCAAATATTTTCATTCCTTTCTCCAGAAAGCTCTCTGAACTTTGAAAGTTTAAACACGAGATAGAAACTTAAGAAATGTTTCTCATTAAACCTATTTAGGAATTGAACATATTTTTTATTCATGTTTTGCCTTGTGATAAGAGGTTGTATTTGATTTAGAGAAAAAAATGTTGGCTTTCAATTCTGTTGCTGTTGTTACGAACTGAGGATCAGTGCCTAGAAAAGATAAATAACAGATAACTGTGAAGTGCCAGCATTTTTTTTAATTTATTTTGACTGCTGAATGCCAAATGCTGCCTTAACAACTGAAGTGAAGTTTTTTTCCCAGTTGTTTCATAGTTTCCACTTGGAGTTCTGCAGTCATGTTAATAACCTGCTTCACAGACGTAAATGTATGGCTAATGAACTTGGGTGTTATCTTGCTTAGATGGGGCTGCAGTGAAATGCAATGCTCTATCAAGTGTGTAGAAAGTACTATCCTAMACTTAGTGCATTTGCTCTGTGTTCTCTTCAAAATAGGTGGTGAAAATGGCTGAAAATGGAAATGGTGAAAACATGTCTATCTTGGAAAACAAAATCTGTCAGCAAATTGAGGTAAATTCAATTTACAGTCTGGGATCTGGATTGAAGTTGTTGTGAAGGTATTCGTTTGCAGGGGCTTGGGTAATGGGAAGTTAATTTTATGGGGTGTTAAACTTGAATCATCAGCTATTAAAAAACGATACAAGTCTGTAACAGGTATTTAATACTTTAAGATAGTCATAATTGTAGTTTAAGTTGGCCATTACACTTGTTTAGAGCTGCTTGTAAGACCACCATTTAAACACAGGGAAGGTTTAATTTGCTAGCATTTTAGGTGCTATAGCAAGTGAATCTATCATTAAACTATTTACTACCATGCTTGCTGGGGTTATTCTACCTGTGCAAATAGGAGGAGAGTGCATTTTAGTTCTGTGTGCCTTCTTTTTAGCTGGGAAAAAACCCTCCTACTCAGGAATCTGCTGGTCAAAATACTTGCACAGCACATCGAATATCTTGCTACTATGATTTACTGCYTTGTAATTTATTGCTACAAATTACAACTAAATTTATATGCCTRCTTTGGATTAACTGTCTCTCTGGAGGCTTGGAGGGTTACTCTACAACAAAAAACCCCGAAGGCATTACTTTCCGTAGAATAACTGTTTTCCTGAAGGACAAAAATGTAGCTCCACGTGAATGCCCATTACCATACAAAGCCATTATTTATATAWAACAAACAAAACATAGGGATTGAGGAAAAATAGTTGACAAAACTAGACTTTTGGTAATATGAGTTTGRGATGTACTAGAGAAAGAGGTAGTGTTGTAAAACTTAGCAGTGACTTTTTAAAGCACCACAATATTGGTGAAGATACTCCAACTTCTCCTATGATTTCAAGTATTTGACCTTCATTAGATGACTGTTAGTCAGGGAAAGAATCTGATTGACTTGTCTGTCTCGAACTGAATTGACTTCCCATRCTGGACAGATGGAAATAAGAACATGATAATTAAATAAAATTAAAAATAAATATAAATAGTTATTTTATCTTATGGCGTTTTCTTGARTGAGACCTAGAAATTCTGGTCTATGTGTATGATTTCTCAGTTTGCAAATACAATATTCTTGCATACATATTCCTTAAATAAGGTCTACCAGCTGGATGTGTTGGTGACAAATTTGACTTTTGACTCTGTAGAGCTTGATAAAGTTTATGAATGCTTATCATGTTAACAGAATAAGCTTCACTCCTTTCCTAAACAAAACTGCAATCTATCTTTGCCTTATTAATTGTTTTGATGTGAGGTTTGTTTGTTTGTGTTTTTTTAGGGTTTGTTTCTGGTGATTTTGTTTGTTTTTACACCTTACACAYTGCAGTTAACTTTTGGCAAAGTATCACATTAAAGCAGGAAGTAATAATTTCAGAATTCCAGATTAATTAATTTTGGTATGTCTCAATCTACTGCAGTAAACTGTTAAAAGAAAAAGAGGTTTTAAGACTGAAAATTTAAAGATACATCTCTCTTTCCTYTCCCCCACCACCCTCTTCTTTTTTTGCAGTATTATTTTGGCAATCACAATCTACCAAGAGACAAGTTTCTAAAGGAACAGATTAAACTAGATGATGGCTGGGTACCTTTAGAAGTAATGATCAAATTCAACAGGTAAAACAACGTACAAGTAATGTGGATAAAAGAGTAACTTTCAGCTACCTATTCTGTTTGGGGCCAAGTGTTCCTGGTGTGCATGTCCAATTCCAATTGCTGTTTTAATATCTGGCTTCCACTTTGCCTGTGTGTTTGTAATAGCTTGTGTCTGCTTACYCAATAGGTTAAGTCGCCTTTCAAAAGATTTTGGTGTTATTGTAGAAGCACTAAGAAAATCCAAGACAGGTTTAATGGAAATAAATGAAGACAAAACTAAAATTAGAAGATCTCCAAATAAACCCCTTCCTGAATTAAATGACCAGTATAAAGCTGCAATTAAAAACAGATCTGTGTATGTTGTAAGTAAATTTCTTCCTTTATTTTGTGGTGTTCTGCATGACTTTGATTGATAACCATCTTAGTAAAGCTTGAATTAATACTATAAAGACTGTAATTTTTCAGAGTCAGTTTGTGGCATACAATTGAAGCTCATTGCTGTCTTGCAGAAAGGCTTTCCACTAGATGCCACACTTGATGATATTAAAGAATGGCTTGAGGATAAAGGTCCAGTCGAAAATATCCAAATGAGGAGAACATTGCAGAGAACATTTAAGGTAATGATGAACATGTAGACCTGATGCAGGGATTCTCCCTGGACAACATTCTTTCAGTTATTCTAACAATGTATTTTACCATTTAACAGGGCTCAATATTTGCAGTTTTTGATAGTGTTGAATCTGCTAAGAAGTTCACAGAGATACCAAATCAAAAGTACAAAGACACAGAGCTGATAGTACTTTTCAAGTAAGTTCTTTTAATTGATGTATGAACAGTGGTCAGGGGYGGATTTACACAAGAGCCTGGCTTGACCTGAGAAGTGTGAGTTCTTATGCTGTTGTACAGGCATTGTACAGGCTACCTTTTGGAGAGTTAGCATCTCAACTTGGACAAATAATTTCAACTGTTTCATGTCTACTGCTGTCTTACAAAGTAATTTTAACAATATTTTAAATTATATTAATTTAGCTAATATTCTGTTGAAGGGAGGAGTACTGTACAAAAAAGAATGAAGAAAGGAAACAAAACAAAGTAGAAGCAAAAGCAMGAGCTAAACAGTAAGTCATTGTCAAAGTGTGTGTTTTGCTTGCCTGATCATGCTTGAACTGACTCACAACTAATTTAACTTTTCTACAGGGAAAAAGAAGAAAAGCAGAAACAAGCAGCAGATGCTGAAATGGTATGGGTTTCTTAAATCCACCTACATTTTGTAAAGCCAACATGGAMTATTCTGTTTGAAATGCTGTAATATAGAGCATTTTCTAGCAAGTCACTTCAGCTTTTCCAGCTAACTTATAGTAAGACTATTCTGTCATGGATCTTATCTTTAATAGACTAATTTTGTTTAAAGGCTTATGTCCTGAATTTACATTAGGCATGTTTGCCTGTTCARAAGTGATCTTGAATGCATCATTGAGATGATTGTTTCTCTGTGGTATTCAAAGGATCCCTTAAGSATTAAATCAGTATTAGGTAAATTTTCAACCTGAGGTGTCAGCCTTCACAAAACTGTTTTGTAGAATTTAAAGGGTGTAACTCCTATGGGAAAGGAGTCCTAAGTTCCACGTAAGTGTATCATAGTAAGCAAACAAAACTTCAGAAAGGAGGGGGGACACTGTACAAGACTTGGACATCAGCAGAACTAGATTATGTAGGAAAAATTATTATATTACTGTAACTTCAATTGCTTATCACTATCATGTTTGATAGGACTGGGGGGAATATGAATATTCAAGCTTGACTCTTCAATGAAAATGTGGCTGTTTTTAATTTAATTTAGAAGTCTCTGGAAGAAAAGACAGGATGTCTTTTGAAGTTTTCTGGTGATCTAGATGACCAAACGTGCAGAGAAGATCTCCATGATGTGTTTTCTGGTCACGGAGAAATCAAGTGGATACATTTTGTCAGAGGTGCGAAGGAGGTCAGTAATCTTAGACAAGGACTTAAAATCTATGTATTGAAGTTTGAAAATAAATGATTAAATGTTTGTTCTCTTATGTTATCAAGTAAATTATTGTGAAATTGCACAATATTTAGAGAATTACTTTATTCCATTAACTTCTTTCAAAAGAACAAATAAAGGTTCCAGCCTTGTTGATAAGGTCAAAACTGAGAATGTTGAATTTGCTGAAGGGACTCAACAGCATATGTTTATTACCATTCCAGCTGAATGTTTTTGCAGTAAGATTAAAAGGTATCTACCACTCTTCTTTTTAAGGGAATTATCCTGTTTAAGGATATTGCCAAAGATGCTCTGGAAAAAGCCAAAGCAGCACATAACGGAAATTTGCAGCTCCGGAACAAGGATGTTTCATGGGAAGTGCTAGAAGGAGATGCAGAGAAAGAAGCTCTGAAAAAAATACTGGAAGATCAGCAGGAATTGCTGAAACAGAAATCAAAAGGTTCTCCCTCGTTTTTTTAATTAAAGTCTTTATAGTGTCCTAGAGCTGGGGTGCGTAATTCACCCTTCAGTAGGGAATACATGTTAGGTAATGATGTGTTAACTTTAAAGCAATCCTTGGAGTTTGCCAGTTAAATGATACAAAGTTTCTGATCTTGTATCTCTGCAGGGCGCAAAATTAAAGGCAAAGGAAGAGGGGGAAAGATACCTCAGGGTGCACAAAAAGGAAAAATACAGTTTCAGGGCAAGAAAATAAAGTTTGAAAATGACGAAGAAGATGGTGAAAATGATGCTAAAACAGGTAYGTCATTCTGTGCACTTGATGCAGCTTATTCAGTACTTTTATAGAAAGTAGYTCCAGGTACTCATGTTTCTCACAAGTGTTTTGGATTTGGCTYTGCATTGTAGTATTTCTGCCCTCCTGTCAGTATCAGTAAAGTAATCTGAAGAGTCTTGTGCTCGATTCCTTCTGCAATTGTCCAACAAGCATATTAAGACAATTACTTGATGGGTAAAGCTATACTGCAGGGCTGTTTAAAGCATTATGCATTGAAAGATGGTGGTTGTCAGCAGCATTACACAACTATATAGACCCAGTCTCTTCAGTGGTGCTTTTTTTTTCACCTTAAGGATATAAGAAGACTTAATAGTTCTGCCTGTCACTACTTAGTTTGGAAAAGAGGAAGAGCTAAGTTTCTGTTCATTAGATACAGCTCCTGCTTTACTAAAACCCAGTAAAACCTACTCCTGGGTAGACTGCATTCCTTCCATTTTCTTACCTGCCCTCCTGCTGTAGAGTTAAGCTCTTCACACGTGATATTTCAGAAAATCTAAAAGCTTTAGTCACCATAATAAGCAATCTCTCTACTGTACCTGTGGCTGTAGATAACTAGGACTCAAATGATGGGAGGAGTGKTTTTTTTCACAAGATTTCAGGTAATGCTTTCCTTTACCCTAAATGACTATATATTCAATCTTGCAGAACCAGCAAGTCCCAAGAAGAGACCACTAGAGGAAATGGAAAAGGAAGAACCTGCACCAAAACAACTCAAAACAGAAAATGGAGATGGCAATCAGTARTACTAAAATAAATAAAACAATTTAAAAAAATAGTGGCTTTATTGTTCCATTTTAAAACCTATTGAAAGACATGCCTCASTTCAGGACTTTCTTGGCAGAAAATCTAATGAAATCCACTTCAATGTCAACCTACAATTAGAGAAAAGATTCATTTTATTGGGTTACAGCTTTGTTTTTTGTTAAAGAAGCATGCTTACTCCTAACATAAAACCCTGGAAAACTTTTCTATTTATAGTTTTGTTTATACTGTCAGATCTTGTCAATTTTTCTGGCATCTCATTCCAATGTAAAAGGTTTTGGACTTTGTAATCTTAYGGTTATGTTTAATAGCAGCTGGCAATAAATTCAGAACTTAAACTGCTTTCTACTGAAGCCTGGTTAATGTAGTATAATGTTGCAACTGTAAAGTAGCCAAGGACAGACCTATATTAAGTTCAAATCACCAAGAGCATAGATATAGCTGATTAAAGCCTCTGTTCTTTACTGCTGAACATACCTACCAGTCTTCAACCCTTGTCCAGTCTCCTTCTGTTATGGCACGGGATGGGAATACATGGCTTCCAGCATTCAGTACCCAGGAACTTGCTCTAGGCTTAGGCTGCCATACTTAAGTGTCCTGACTGTTTTAACAGAGGAGCACAAGCTCCACTTGCTGCCCCCAGGATGACTCTGCAGCTGGCTGTAGCTCTTTGCAGTAGAGCACAGATTAATGAAATAATGCTACTGCTGTAATACCCTTGTTACTGTAGCCTTCAGCACTTCAGTCAAAATCCCAGCTGCAGACAGGACTGAATAAATAGCTTTTAGGAATTGAGTCAATGAGGCTACCCYTAGCTTTATCACGTCTAATTGGAGTGCTGGCTTCAATCTTTGTGTATAGCTTTGACTTGCATTATGATTAGTTTCTTTAGCTACAAAATGTAGTAACAGCAGTGATGTGAGTGAATGCTCTCAGGGATGTGAGCATTCTTCAGTATATATGGCCCTAAAACTTTCATTAAGTAGAATTTGTTTACCTCAATATKTTCTCCGTTAGGTTTTATACTTACTGATTTCTTCTTATGGAACTTRTATGATGCTGGTAAATCAAATCTAAGTTCTGTGGACAGTAGAAAGAATGCGTTTTAGACCAGGATGATTATCAATCACTTAAGCCATACAGCCTTGCACTTCTGTTTCTAATGTCTGCATCTGTTGTGGCCTGTCATGATACCTGTTTTATCTCTGCACTAGATGATGATTAAACACTGAAGCTGTCCACAGACAGTTAAGTGGGTGGCTGAAATGCAGTCCTGTTTTCAAGCACTTGTGCAATTTCCTATCTCTAGTTCAATGACTGTAAAAAGCATCTGGCTAGTGGCATTGAAAACCTGGGAAGATATTTAACTGTCAAAAAATCTGGGTGTCTAAGCACAGGGTGCTTTTTTGTGTGTGAAAACTGACCTGTGCTTCACTTTCCTTTTCCAGCAGCACTCCCTTTGAAGCAGGAAGGGAGGTAACTTCTGCTCGAAGACAAAAACTTAATACTGCACAGAGTATGTATTCCTTGCAGCTTTATTAAGTGCCTGCTTGTATTCTTGCRAGGTAGCAAAATTTAAAAAACTTAAAACAAAAGGACTGCAAAAAAAAACAGGTCTGGGTAATTTCCATGTTAAATTTTAGTGTGATTTACCTCRGGCTCTTGTGACTGGCTAGTAGTGGTATAGATGATACCCCAAACCAAAACCTTTTTTTCCGKTTTTTTTCTGTTATCAAGAAATAAATATTACCTGCTAAGACTTCCATCTTCACTTCCCATTCATCTGCTTTCTTCTGAATGTGCTACAATATTAGATAGTGTAGAAATGAGCTTTTAAAGTGATGTTTTACAAACTTCTATATCCTTGTACTTAAGAAGCCTCTATGCTTTTGATTTTCAAGCTGAAGCACCAGATCACATAGTTATCTTGATGTGAGATGGTGGTTATTTGACATAATTAGTATTTACCCCAAACATACCCCACAAAGTATTTAACAAATTGGTGAAGCTACAGAAATCTATATAGCCAGTTGTGTTATCTGGTTAATTGCTTACCCTACTTAAATGAAGCACTTACCTTTCGTGTTGAAGTTTTATGAAGGGAATATACAGCTGTTTTTGCCATTTGTAGAGCCGTTTTCAGAAAAATCATATCAATTCCTAAAAGCATGATGATATTATTCGAATTATTAAATGGAAGCTCAAAGATCTGTTTATTTTTTTTTCTGGAAGAATAGCTATTTGCATTGAATTCATTAAGGTACAGAAAGTATTTCTAAAACACACTYAATTGTTTTTAATAAAAGAAAGATGATAGGGATATGAAATAGCTAGTATTGSTTATTTCAAGCCCCAGTGATTGTTAGTTACAACGTTGGAGTTGTTAATCTGTACTTAGGAAGCTGATTCCACATCAACAAAATACTAAGTAATTAGAGTACGTAATTAATGAAGAAGGTAGATGTTCTTTCATTAAAAGCATTTCCCTTGCTGTTTTGTTTGTAATAATTTCTGAGTTTCATAATTACCAACCTTTATTATGCTTGGTACCAAACGGAGGGTTCATAATCACTGTATCAAAAGTATCTGACATGCTGTCAGATAAAGAACAGATATCACACTGAACCATGTCGACATTTATGAGCTCAAAGTCTTCAATATTGCTATTAAATATTYCCAGTGCATCTGCATCTATGTCAAGCCCGACACAGAATCTATTRAAGGAAGGAAAGTGTCACATATTAGTCTCCTACAAACGAAAATGGTGTTTAAATTCTACAGTAAGGGATCTGGGTACACAGTTTGTTTTATCTAGGAAATGCAACAAGCATACATTATAGATTCCATGCTGATAAAAATGCTAGTAGTTCGGTTGCCCTTTCTCAAGTATAAATCAAAATTTTGTTAGCTAAGATTCKTGTGTTCATTTAATGGTTCAGGGGAAAGCAAATGACTTCCAAATTTGTGACAACTTCCATCACTTTCACAGTATGAATGATTATTCATGGTCAAAACTTGGTAAATAGCCTGACTGTGCACCAGATTATATACCTAAAATGGTTTAGTTCAGCATTGCTATGTTTTAATCTTACTTTCTATTATTTTATGCTAGAAAAAAAATGCCAGAATTTAATATTAAATACTTACCCTGCTCCTAACATTGCACTTCCAATGCTGAGCATACCACAACCACATCCTAAGTCTGCAATTGTTTTGTTTTCAATATCATCAAAAGTACTGTGAATTGTATAAAGCATACATGCTGGGGGAAAAAAAAAACAAACAACCAAAACAGGTCAATAATATCAATATGAACCTAATAAATCCTGAAAAGCTGTTTGTGCCTTCAGAAAACTCTTAAGTTCACACTACAAAAACCCTTTAGTTAAACTGATGTTCTCACTGCTTGTAATTGATTTTCATTTATGTGTGAAGAGTCAAAAGCATTTTTACAAATTACAAAATGTGGATCTTTGGTGGAGAGATTACACAAAGAGCTCCGAGCATTGCTTGTGGAAAAAGTAAGCCTTTAAATTTTTTTGGGGAAAAACAATACAATATAAAGTATGGGAAAGATCATAATTAAGGTATGAGTGTCTGCATATACACTTTACTCGTTTTGCATGTCATGACAACTCCATTTCAGCTTATACTTTTACAGATTAAGATGTTTCTATGACAACATTATCTTTGAAATACATTTATTTGATTTTTGGATTGTACATTATCAGTATATTTCTAAATACATTCCTGTTGGATACACTTTCTTAACTCTTTTAGTGCAAAGCCTTCAAAGGAAATAAGGCAGCAGAAAAAACTTTTTGAATTAAAAGTGTTGCTGAAAAACTGCCAAAGAAATAACAGTGCTGTGGGTCACCTCTACCTGCAATATGAGGTCTTGTTGGATACTGTTCAAGGAGTAGTTTTGGACTTTCAAAAGTATCAACTTGTTGAAGACAGCTTTCCAGTTCTTTAAGCTTTAATTTCTTCATGTTTATCGTTCGACTAAAGAAAATAACGTGYGATCAGTTACAACAATATAAGTAAACTACCTATTATTTTATACTTAAAATCCCCAGGTAATCTTCAGCACCTGCGGGGTGTTTTCAGCGTGCCGTCTCCCGGGACGCAGCTGGCGGCGCACCGATGCCGGGGAACGAGCACCGACCAGGGCAGCAGCCGCTCTCCTCACTGCTCCCGGAGTTCAGGCCCTGGGCCCGGGGCTCCGCTTCTGTCGCCCAGTTCTARGCGGGGCACGAACCGAGCCCCAGCGACCGCCACCACCCACACCGTGCGCTCGCCCCTCAGTGCCGTCCCTGCTCCGCCTGTCCCCGCTCGATACTCACCGCAGCTCCGCCGGGCCGGGCCGGGCCGGGCAGGGCCGCACCGAGCGCGGCCGCGCACTTCCGACGCACCGCCCGCCCCCTGCGCGCACCGCCCCCTGCCCGCCCCTGCCCGGGATGACGGGCACCTGCGGGAATGAAACGCCAGGGGATTTGTGCGTGTTTCGTTAACAAGTGTGGCCTTTGGTGTCCTGTATTATAAACACGAGACATTTTATTTCAGTCTAACGCGTCACTGCTGCTCGGTGCCTGAGAAAGCCGGAGGACACACCCGGCAGACCGGGCTTTCTCGGTGGTCCCGCTCCTGAATGCCCTTAGGGACAGAGCAAGGAACTGGATTTCTGCTGGTGCGGTGGGAAGAGCGGTCGTTGACAGAAGAGTAATATTCACCTGGACGCACAACACGACACAAGCCACCAGCAGACGGGCAGCCATAGGAAACACAGGCAAAGCCAGAAGAGAGGCAGCTGCCTTGGGGCCCGAAGCTGACGGGCAGAAGGGTCCTATTGTCTAACAAATAGATTTTTTTGGTACAAGGTTCTCCACTGCACAGCTTAAAATGTCTTTATCGAGGTTTAAAGCCGCCGCCGGGTGTGTAAAACACGGTAACTTGCATCTCAAATGCCTTCTCTCCTGCTGGGAGCGCGCAGGCAGCCGCACGCTGGTACCCGGGGCGCGGCTCTGCGGACACGTCGGGGTGCGGTGCTGCTGCCGGAGCCGGCGCTGTTCTGGACCCCCAACGGGGCTGCTTGATGGCAGCGAGAGCAGAACCGCCCGCCCGAAGCCTCAGAGCTATCTCCCGCATCCCCCGCAGTTGCTCCTGCTCTCAAAGCCGTCACCGCCTGAGCCGACGGGACCCTTGTGGCCGGGACACACCAGCGGCAGCGCGGCGTCTCATGGCAGCCGTTTCGCTGCGGGCACGGCTCGGTAACGAACGGGCTCCGCTGCCGTCGGGGCCACCGGCCGGCCCAGGTGCGCCCTCCACGCTCCCGGGCGGGTGCCGGGACCTCCGGACGAACGCGAAGTTTCGGGCCAACGGGCGGCGACACCTCTGCGTTGGCGGCGCGGGGCGCGCACCTGCGCGCTGGGAGGGTGGCGGGAGGGCAGAGGCGGAGGAAGAGGAGGGTGGTGTCAGGGGAGGGGAGAGGCGGTGTCGGGAGGGGGGCGCGGGCGGCGGGCAGGGCGCCGGTGCCGCGGCTATCGCGAGAGGGCGGCGCCGCGGGGCGGGGAGCGAGGCCGGCGGAGGGATCGCGGATCCGGCGCCCGGCGCGGCCGTAACGGCCCCTCGGTGTCCCGTCATGGCGGGGGCCGGCGCCGGCAGCAGGGACAAGCGGGCCACGGCGGCGCGGCTGAAGGCGGCGCTGGGCGGCGAGACCGGCGCGGCGGCGGCGGCGGAACTGCGGGCGCTGCTGGAGCGGGTGCTGGCCCCGGCGGCGGGCCCGGGCGGCGGCGAGGCGGCGGGCGAGGCGTTGGAGTGGTGCCGCTGCCTGCTGTCGGGCGGGGAGCCCTGGGACAGCTTCGTGCAAGCCGTGCGGGCCTACGACCCGGCCACGCTGTGCGGCCTGGTATGGACCGCCAACTTYGTGGCCTACCGGTGCCGGACGTGCGGGATCTCGCCCTGCATGAGCCTGTGCGCCGAGTGCTTCCACCAAGGCGAGCACGCCGGGCACGACTACAACATGTTCCGGAGCCAGGCGGGGGGCGCTTGCGACTGCGGCGACAGCAACGTCATGCGGGAGGCCGGGTGAGCGCGGGGCGGCCGCGGCGGGGCGGGCGGGCACCTGCCGGCGGGGGCGGCCCCACGGGCCGGAGCTGTGCCCGGACTCCGCGGCCCGGAGCCGCCCTGACGGAGGGCAGCAAGTGGGGCTCCTGCCGCCTCCTGGGCCGCCTCCCTCCATCCCTGGCTGAGGTTCGGACCACGGCCCGAGCGAGGAGTCCGCCGCCGTTCGGCGAGGTGGCTTGGTAGATGTGTGTACCTTTTTTTCAGGACGCTAATTCAAATCTTGTTGTCCTTGCACCGAGTGCCGGCCTCCAGGGAAGTTGATAAGGCAGACTGCTTGGGAGGCAGTACCTGTCAGCTTCCAGTTAGCAGTCTTGGCCTAGCGCAACTAGCCGTGAAGTCAAAATACTTTGGGACAGCATGTGAGCAGATAAGCTAAAGTGAACAGATTGAGTAAGAGGGAGCCATTTTTGTGCGATTTCCCAGTCTGCAGTTCATTTTCCYACCTTAGCTTTAAATCAAGGAGTGTGGTAGTGCTTGGATGASTGCAGCAGGGTAGGGTTTTGGGGAAGTCAAAGGTCTTTTGTGTTCTTCTGGAGGCAAGACTGAAGTGCCTGGTCGGAAGAAGAGGAATTGGGTACTTCATTAAATCCYCTTTTGTTCCCATTTGTGCTCAATGGTGGACAGAAGAATCAGTCAGCCAATTGCTGGATGAAGGTGATACCTAGCCAGTAAACTTGAAATTTCACAACTGAGAGTCTTTTGGAGCTTTTTGTGTTCCTGTTCATTCACTAGTGAGCGCAAGATTTCACTAGATGACAGTTTGAAGTGCTTGAATGAGGATTCTCTTCTGACAAGYTTTCTGGAATAGTCTGTCTTTGACTCTTCGCCTGGATGAGGTGGTATGTTGTTGAATCCTAAGTTGTTGCATACTTACATGCCTAGCAGAAAACTCTAGAAACATACRGAAATTTTAAAACATTTTTCTTGGTTCTTTTCTTGTTTCTGTATCACTCATTCAGCATCTTAAGATTTCTTCTCTTTTTGCATTTCTACTTCGARATTTCATTTATTCTTTCATTAATTTCTTGAATGTTGTTGCCTTGACTCCAATTCTTTGCATCTGACCACCATTCTCCTGCTCTAGGCCTTGAAGTGTCTTCAGTCTTTGTTTCTTATGTTTTTCTCACTTTTTTTTYCTCTTGCTAGCTACCTTCATGATTTATTAATTCTTTTCTGGTGGAATATTTTCTTATTGATAGACTTCCTCCAATGGCAGAATTATGTCCTCCTTTTGTTTTCAGTAATCTTCAGTGGTTTCAAGTGGCCACTGCAGAAGTGATTCTTTATCGGTTCTTCAACTTATGGTGATTCTGTTTTCCTCACCTTCACTTGAAGTAAGCGTTTTCCTTGATCTTGAGAAGGAGGAAAAAAGATTTATACTACTTCTTCCACTGTTCATTGTGGAATAGACTTAGGGCTCCTCTTAGTGGCAGGATTTTAACAGAGCACACACAAATTGTACTACTTCGGGGTGAATATTAAAATGACTTGTGATGTTGCTCTCATCGTAGAGTGTGTAGCTTTCTTAGTTTTCTTATTTTAAACAGTCATCTTGAAGAAAGCTTGTTTAATAAAGAAGAAATAAAAAATGCTGTCGAATTTTCAGTGTAAACAGATGGAAAACCCAAGGGAGTAAGAATCTTCTCATTTCTGTGTACCCTACTTAGTACCTTTAATGGTAGAATTTGAAAGTAAATTGTCTTGTGTGTGAGATAGGTCCCTCCAGGAGTTTTGGTCACTAAAGAATTGCCTAATATTGGTTCAGAAACAGCACTCTGCATTGAGCAGTAGATTTTCCAGTCCTCTTGCACATGTAAGGAGGACAATACATGACACCATATGGGGTGTCTGCATTTAACATGAGGTCACTTCTGCTTATGGAGATAAGAACTGATGTTAGGCCATTGCAGTTAAGTGAACTAGAAACTTTGTTTGCTGTGTAAGACAAAGGAAATTAAGTTTAAACCAATGTAAAAACATTAATGTGTGCAAACACAGAGTTTTGCCTATTGACTTTAATTGCTTCAATGTGGCATGTTTAGATAGTGTTTTAGCTTTGTATTTACAAATCAATTGCACAATTACCAAGGTAATGCTTTGCATGTTCGATTTTGGAGGCCTTCATGGTGGACTTAGGAAACTGGAGTGTGTCTAGCCCAATATAACCTTGGCCATGACAGCCTAGGTTTCTATTAATAGCAAGGGAATCAAATGTGGAGCCTACTTACAAACTTTACCTGCCATCTGTCTGCTTAGATAAAATGTTGTATAGATGATGTGTACGAATGTCATAGTAACATTCTTTTTTCTGTTCGTGTTATCTGGTCTCTGTATTCAGAGTTTATTTATTTGATGCAGCTCAAAAAAKACTTTACCTGAAGTCTTAGGTAACTGATTTGCTATAACAGAAATCTCTCCAGTTTAGACTCGGGAATATCTCTGCATTGCTTTTAGAATGGCTAATGTAAATCTGAAGAGGGTTTGTTCTGGAGTATGAGGATAGGTATGTTAATCTTGTAGTATTAATTAAATATATAATTTGCTTTATAGGGATACCTCAGTGTTAGTTTTTTATTTCTGGTGCCTTTATAAAAAGAAGCTGGAATATAGCATAATAGATGGATGTTGATTTGCCTTGGGTACCTTGACTTACTTTAAGTGCCTTGTGTAATTCTCATCTGTTTTAGAAAAATCAGATTGTCACATTTTTGAACTTTTTGATTTCCATACGGATTCCAGTGTTTCTGATGCTTAAGTTAATTGCAGCTGGTCTGATCAACTGGAATATAATGCAGACTTTAGAAAATATGTAAGTTTGTAAATGTAGCTTCTTGTGAAAGTATTAAAAATTCTAGCTGGGGCAAGGTTGAATAGATTTGAAAATCCATTGATATATCAGGAGGTGGAAATAATTTGTAGTTGTCTTCCATATGGTATCTAGCTATTTGCAAATGAAATTTAGCAGCYCCTTCAGGGGTAATTAATAATGTTCTGAAGAAGGCAAAATTTTCAGATCTAAAGCATTTCAAGTAGACATATGCTCATAGTTCAGTTGAATTAAAAAAAGAACCATGCAGCTGGATGGGAAAATTCAGTATTTTTTTGAGTATATTTGGTTGGTAGATGGTCTTGTATTATAATGAAACTAATAGTTTATGAAATAAGCTTGAAGAAAGATGTATGTCATATGCTTATAATAGAGCATAACTAGTCAATAATCTGTTACTGACGAGTACTGTCTTCTTTCTGTGGCTGTGTTGCTCTGATTCCCCTCTTAAGTCTGTMGACAATAACCTGATATACCAGAGAGCATCAAGATTTTGGCTATTGCATTTCGCCGTGTCCTGTTTCAGAGTATGTCTCACTGTGTGTTGACTTATTTGTTAAATTAATCATGTGGGAAGCAGATGTTTCAGTGCTTCATTACAGTACAACAGGAGTAATACCTCCATCAAGGGTTGCATACCCTGAAAGGCAAAAAGCCAGGTTAAAAATTTGATTAAATAGGCTTTTGCTGTGATGTTTGTTGTGTATTTCTTGGTATTTGTGGCAGCGAGTGGCTCCACTGACATAGAATGTTGCCTTCTCTTATGATTTAAGTCAAAGGGACTAAGGTGTTATCCATTCCCACTTGCAACATTAGGCTGCTGTCTCTTTATCGTGTGAAAAATCCTATAGTTAAAAGAAAGATAACTCTCACAGATTTATGGTGTATGCTGTGTGTTCAAAACCACCTTCAGGTACCTAGCTCTAAACTTTCTACAGTTCTGTCTCGACTGATCCCTGCTTATCCTTTAATTTAGCTCTGTACCTGAAAGTGTGAATCAGTGTAGGTTTCATAGAGATCCTGTCTGAGCTACACAGTAGAAGAGACTTCTGTCTCTTTTCTTTTTTTTCATTATTATGTCTCTCTTTGGGACAGATGTATCTGTCGGATCTACYGTGATCCCCTTAGGAAAAGGCTGGACAATTCTCTTTGACTTTGAAGTATGAAAAGTATATTCTTAATTTCTAAACTGCTTGGTTTTTTCCACTTTAATTTATTTAGAAGTGGCCCTGTCTTTTTCAGTGTTTTAAAATATTTCACTTAGTAAAGATTATTGAGTGTTTCAGTTACATTTTGCATGGTAGATACCTAATATTGATGACCGGTGCTCTTCTGTCCTTATAAAATTTTTCCCCTCCTTCTGACTAGTTTCCTTATTTTATTTCTTTTCCAACATACTTCAAAGAGTGGAAGCTGTGGAAGATTACATTCTGTTTCTTTTACATTCTGTAGCTGAGTGAAGGAACTTTTTCAATATTCTAGGCTTGTGAAAACTTTACCAAAAAGAGTGACAGTCAAAAAGGAAGCTTGCTCTTGAGAAAGCTATTATTATTAATTATCTTTGGATGCGTTCTGTGCATGCTAATCAGGAAAGGTCTCTTTTAGCATCTTGGGTTGTAGCACAATTGTCTTGTTTAACATTTATCAACGAGTTTTCAGTTCTCCAGGACCTGAGTTAGGTTTGGTAATGCAGCCTGAAAGCGRTAAGGGTGCTCATTTGGAGCTCTCTTCAAGAAATTGGTGAAACAGRTTTTGTGAACAGGCTGAGAGCTTACAAATAGGCAATTTTAATTTAGTCTTTGAGTTTTATAAAACCACGTAAAAATGTCTGTGTGTTCAGGGTTGTTGAGTTGATACAAATAGTGTTTTTTAGGATCTGTGTCAATTCCATGCATCTTTTCTGTCTTTGAAGTGCTTTGGGTTGCCAAGGAGAGGCTGAAGAGAAGTCTGAGCTGTAGTGGTTGTTAGCTTAGCGTGAGAGTCTGGATAAATTCATGGTCACATATATCTGACAGATGTGACTCTTGAGAACAAAAGCTCCACCATGTTCATYCTCATACAAAGTAAAGGAATTCATACTGGGATTCACAATAACCACAGAATTTGAAATTACCATGCATTTATAAATAATTGATTTCCTCTGTCCTTCTTCATGCCTCACCCAGACATAAAGCTCAATATAATGATTGCTTCTTAGGATTCCACAGTAACACTGAGTAGTTTACATAGAGCTTCATGTTAGGCCTTATTCTTGGAAAGCAAGACATTGCAGATCAACATGTTGATTAAGTCCATCATGTCATACAGTCAGCTCTCAAACCTGCCTGACTTGATTGCTTTTAAGAATGTCTCTAATTAGGACCACATCAGCCTCTAAATTAGTTGCTGAGATGTACTCCAAATGGTTAACAGCCAGGTGCTAATTTTGTATTACTGCTTTTAGAACTGTGACCTGTCAAGATGCGTTGTTACTTTATCCTTCCTCTGGAATAATGTACAGTTGTTTTAAAATCATCAGTAAGATGCTGAAACATATCAATATACATAACTATAAATATTCAGAAGCCTGAACTATCGCTGTGTTAGTTACTGAGCAAACTTAAATGATGCTTTTACCCCAAAGATTTTGCTGATAGTGCCAGTCTGAGTTAAAAAACACAGCAGTACTGTGAAAGYTGAGCTCACAAGGTATGACTGCTATATATCCCGCCTTGCCTGAAATTTGGCTTGTTTATTGTATGACTTGTCTATTGCTGTGTRATTGGCCTTGGTGTATATTCAATTTAAGAAGAGCAATGAGACAGTCACTTAGATTTGGGCTAATCAGTGTTGATTTTCCTTTACTTTAGTCCCACCAAATTCTAAARCTGCTTTTATACCTTTTATGGTCCTATCAGCTGCCCAGGATTCTAWGTTCACTATGTCAGGGTGGAGTGTTATTTGTTCAGTACATATCTGATCTACATGGAGCTGTCAGTGGATCTGTTGGCAATGGAACAAATGTGATTTTGGGAGTTTGTTTAGGGAACATATTCCTGAAGAACTATTGTCTCTTAGATATTTCTTAATTATCATATAGGTATAGGTTGATTCAGATTTCAGGCCATACTTCCTTACCACTTGTAGATTAGCAGGAATTCAATRTTTTTAAAAGATCCTGGAATGGTATCTGACAGCTGCATGTGATTTTAAATAATAGTATCTTAGGTGCCTTCCTCTGTAGAGGGTTCTGGCAGTAAGCTTTGAAAACAACAAATTTTCTTTGTATTGAATTAATGGAGATACCCAAATGGCTATTACAGTAACAAGGACTAAATGAACTCTGTTGCCTTCATCATGATGCACCTCTTTGTTTCTGCATAGTGCCTGCATTTATAATCGCTCTGGCATAAAACACATAGATACTTTCTAAGAAAACTGCAATTTACTTATAGATACACCTTGTCTATTGGAGGCCTGGCCAAAGCTTAAGCTGATACCTATTATCAAAATTCACACATCTTACTCAAATCTTGAAGAAATGAGGAATGTTTTTGCATTTGTCTAGCACTGTGTAGTYGCTTAGAACTTTATCAGATGAAGTATTTGGGTCAAAATACTACATGCTGTATGTCTGACCTGTTTAAATTCTCTTGGGAAAATTTTGTTAGCCAGAAAATATTTTTGTTAACTTTATTTTGAAAACTTGATTTTTATTCTTTTGAGTAGATGTACTGTCCATGTATTTCAAAGCAGATAATTGATGGGATTCCAAAAGTAACTGGTCAGGGAGACTGTGCATGAACTTATAATGGTTTGGGAAGATTGAGGGCCAGGCAGACAGGTCTCTGGTGGGGACTCAGGACCAGATATTTTATTTGCTGATCTSCTTGTCTTTCAGGTCTACTTGTGAATTCAGCTGGTAATTCTGCTTTGTGAATGCTCTTTAAGACTAAGAACTCTGCAAAATCAGATCCTAAGATCAGATGCTATTATTAAGCATCCAGAATTAGCATATACATTATATTTTAATTCCTCTATCTTTAGTTCCATAGTTGGAGGGRAAAAAAAAGATTATACCTTGTTGTGAAAGATTTTGAATGTAAATAGTCTTCTTATGTACTTTTTTAATGTCAACCTTAATTAAGATTGCTTTTTAGAATTGAGTATGAAGAGTGTTCTTGTCAATGACTTCTTCAATACGGTGAAATGCTAWATTTAACTGGTCCTTTAGGAAGTTTTTTTTTTTCCTCAACTGAAAAGGCTGCAGTTCCTGTTGAAGACTGTATTCATACATGMAAATGGATGAATTAAGATAATTTAAAGAATCTTAATATTGGCATTAATATTAATATGCATAACTGAAGCCCTTTTAATTTGTAAGGGCTTCACTTTACAATAATTGTGATGTTTGAAAAAGCTGCACCAGTGAGACTATTTGTAAGSTATCTATTATCTATCTGTTATTGTACAAATAGATTTCAAATTGCATGTAGATTGAGGATTTTCAATCAACCTAGGTAAAAGTAAGTTGTACTTAGATGCAATTATAGTACAGTAATTCTGTTCCAGAGCTTCCACCCTTTCTCTAAAGAACTTTTTTGCAGCAGCAGATTGTATTATTCTCTGGAGTTACTCTCTTGGTTGTCAAAGTGCTCAAATTCAACAACTTTGTGGTTCCATTCAAACATAGCTCAGTACAGCTCTCAGAAGTCCATTCCTTCTCATYCTTACTCAATTTTTCCTTAAAAAAGACCTTACGATTTAAACTGCCAAATCTACTGTTTCTGATTGATAATGAGTACTGTATACTAATGGAACTTGTAGTAGTTTTGTCTACTATATAAAGTTTGTCTGAGGACTGACAGAGAGTAATAGAAATGCTCTGCAGAGCAGCTTTGTCTGCTTTTTCTTTGAACTGGTGTGCTTCTTCACTAATTGGAGCACCAGTTGAGCACCAAGAGAGCTTCTAGTGAGTCATTTCCTCTCCTGGCTGTTCTGTAAGGATTGGAGTAACTTCTTAGTGTCCACTCTGTGATTTTTAGCCTCCTAACCTGGCCAAATAACCTTGTTATGAAAGCTTAAAGCCTGAAAAGATGTCCTTTAAATACGTTTTTTTCAGTTTTTCTTGAGAAGCCATTGATTATTCTGCTGTGTTTCAGTGTCCTCCACTATTGATGCTATTGTCTCTACTTTGGAGATTTTCTGGTTAGAAGAGTTTGACTTCTTTTCAGTTGGCTTTGCCCCTAATAGCAGAAAYGCAAGTATTCAATTTTGTCTATGAATTCTGTAGCCTGCAATTTTCATAAAGAGCAGAAGAGCTCTCATTCCTTGAAGTCTGTACCACATTGGTTCACTTTTGGAAGCCCATTTTGCAGGTGAAAGGAATTTAACTAATGAAATGTACTTATTAGGGTGTAGGGAGCAAACGTGCTGAACTTAATTTTAATAGGGACAGTAGGTTTATTTCTCTGCATTTCCTCAGTTACCATTGTTGGCGGCAGTGGATTTACATAAAGCAAAGCTACAATATATCAAAGCCCTTTTTCRTCAAGCTAATCTTCAATCTTGATTGTGCAAATTTTATTTTGTTCTGAATTAACATTTGGTTTGATATTTGAACTSCAAAAGCAGAAAAGCCATTTAACCAGTACCAGTACATTAAAAATGACAAAGTGGTTTTGTAAGAACTCAGAAACAATTGTAGSACTCAAAAAGTATCTTGTATCTTGCATCTATTTTGTAGATTCAGAGTATGTAGGAATAGTATTTAGTTATTAGTTTTACAGTGGAGACAGAATACATGCTTTTTAAAAAAGTTTATGTTGAATTCTTATTTATAAAACTTCATTTGAATACTTTATGAACCATTACATGGTATCAGTCATGCTAAAAGATTGAATAAGAACTGTGGGCTTGTTGGAAGAAGTATTTTGCAATATTGAAATCAAGTTAAAAAGCATAGATCAAGGTGATCTGTCAGTTACCTTGTCAGTCTACTCTGTCAGTATTTTTGACCTTCTTCAGAAAAAATGCATTTATTACGTAGATTATATCCACATTTTATTGCTCCCCATTAGAAATTCCCAGCTGCTGCAAGCGGTGGATTTCTGAGGCTTTATTGTACCAGGAGTGATCTAGGAAATGTTCCTTTTTGTTGCCTATTAAAGTCTATTTTGATAGTCTCAGAAGCATTTTGAAATGTATGTTTATGTAGATGTACTGTTCTTTAGCTGATGCTGTGGTAAGGAAGTTCTTTCAGTAGTAAAGAAGGAACTGATTATGGAATAGCTTTGGCTGCTGTGTCCAGTGACGGTGTAGCCCATTGAGGAGTTTGTCCAGGTATCTCTTTTAACCTGCATTAGAAGTCTCAGCTTTTTTCTTCCTTCACACAGCTTGGGTTTCAGTCTTCTTTAGTTAAAACGGCTGTTGTCTTAACTCTGAAGACCTTCCAAGTCATTGTTTGTCATTTTTGTTAACATTTATATAAAAATTGTATAACACTCTGTAAAGACAGTAGCTAATTTGAGACATTACTTTAATACTGTAGCCTTTGAACCGTAAATACAGAGTATGGTGCCTATTGTAATATTACATTGGTATTCCTACTTTAATGTTCAGGGCCTGGTATATAGAAATTGTTTGCTGTTTGAACCTGCTCTGGTTTGTCCATGTGACAAGGAAAGAACTTTTTCTTACAAGGAATCGAATTTGGGTTCTTTATTGGTCTTCCAGGATCTGTATTAATATAGCAATAATAGCACTGTTTATAATTCAGTAGTGCTTTTTTGAGAATCTCAGGAGAACACATACTCATAACTTTCATTTTCAGGGTATGTAAAATTTGGGATCATTAATCCACGACCCTGAGATTAGCACAGTTGGTTAGAGCATGATGTTAGTAATGCCAACATCATGGGTTTGGTTCCCATATGTGCCATTCACTTAAGAGATGGACTTGATGATCCWTTTGGGTCCCTTCTAACTCATTTTATGATTCTGTCACAATGGGTTCAGAACTGGCATGTTGACAAGGCCTTCCTGGGCAGCAGAGCTTATTCTCTGTGGAAGGAAGTCTTGTGCTCAGCAGACCCTGGGATTCCAAATTATCTGTGTTCTTTGTTACAGTGCTTCCTTGGCTTGTGATCATAATCAGTGAAAATATCTTTTGACAGCATGCAAAATATATAGGGGGAATGCTGTAAAAGATTTTAGAATACATTGCATAATAATTCCTTCCTTCTGTGTCTTTTAGGTTTTTATTTACCTTTGATCTCATTTTATTAAGGAGAATGGTGAAAAGGAAACCAATTTCTTTTAAAATATGAAATACCATATTTCAGCATATATGAAGCCACATTTGTGATTTACAGAAGCTCAGATTTCTGTATGTGGAAAAGATAAAAGTGGATGACCAGAGAGGAAAATTTGAATGACTTTTACAAGCCCCTTTGATTTCCCYGTGGTTGCAAATTGTGCTGTTTATCCATACATAAACAAGGAACATGGAATGAYTTTTCATAACTTCTGTGAATGTAATATCAAAAGTGGAAGGCAAAAGTGAACAATATTTATTTGGACATAAATTAAYAGAAAGTTGTCAGTCATCACTGAGCTCTTTCTGTCAGGCCCTTTTCCTCCCAGGGATATATTGGTTGTATATACAAACTGCAAATTGACTGACTAGTGCTGTCATTCTATACCTTTTCTTAATAAAAAGTGTAGTTTGTAATGTGTAAAAGCAAAGGAGAACCTCTTTAATTCTGTGAATTTGCTAGCCATTTTTGTGAGTTGCCATTTTAATTGTATTCTCTTTTTTTGTTTTTGCCTTTTTTTTCTTGATTCATATACTTGCTTTGTGGCTTTCTTCTGTTTCCTTCTTCTCTTGAGGGCGATTCTTAATGGTCCTCAAAGAAGAAAGGCTTAAGTTTTAGAAAGTAACAGGCTGCTTCTGGAAACTATGGCATAAATTTGGAAAACAGTTTTGCTATTCAAGCAGTATTTTTTTATGAATTTTTGTGTTGCAAAATTATTGGTAAAATCTGGTGAATCTTTCCAGTAAAGTTTATTCTTGTGTGATGTATTTTTAGGCTCTTYTTTGTTTAGTGTCATTTTTGACGTGGGTAAATAACTCTTTGATGTTGGTAAATGTCCTTTCTAAAAATAGCTTGGGAGCTGAAAAGTATTCAGTGTMTCTTGAGTCAGGCTCATGTTAAGTGAGTGGGAAATCATTCTGTCTGCTCTAATGGGGTTTGGCTCAACATCATGTCACTCTGCATTAGCCAAGCCTCAGCTACTACCATGCAGGAATTTTCCAAAGAGTAAATGTTTGCTTTTCTTTTTAAATGAAACAATTTTGTGCAGATTTTGTAAGTCTTAGTTGCTGTACATTTGAAATACACTCTGATCCTGCTAAATTTTACTCCTTTTAAAGTTGTTTTTATTGTCAAAAGACATTTTTTAAAGTCATTATCTCAGTGAGAACTTGAAAAATCAGTCCAGCCATGATTATGTCACAGAAAGGGTAGTCACTGATCTTCTATTTGTTCAATGGAAGATACTTCTGATATGTATGGGAAGAAGTGGGATKTTAGATATGTGGACTTTGAGCAGCAGAAAAAGAATTGGCACCTTTMTAGTTTTCTGGCCTCAGAATCAGAATGGGCTTGAACATAAGTTGGAATTTCACAATACCATTTCTATACCCCTTCAGTGTAAAAGCATATACTTTCTGAAAAGTAGAAAAAGTAATGTTTTTCTTAGTATATGTTAACACTGTTGATCTGWACTTGGCTAACATTTTTCTCATCTGTTTTATAGGTTTTGTAAAAGACATCGGATTAAATCAAATTCCAATGTTCCATGTGTCCCGAAAGACTTGTTGATGATGTCAGAATTAGTTCTTCCACAGTTCATCTTTAGTCTGATTCAGCACTTAAGAGAGGGATACAATGAGCCTGGTATGTTTCAAATTTGTGTGTATCTAGCATATCTTATCATGCTGTTATCTCTTGCTTTGCAGTCTGTGAAGATACWGTACATGAATGCTATGTGTAGTTTATATCATTGTATTTTGTACCCTTCTTGCTAACAAAATTACAGCCTGGCTAAGTGATTTTTTACATGCTGGGGAGCTTAAATRTGTTTTTAGGGTTACCTAACATTGTGCTGAGCTCTTCCAGAAAATGAAGTTAGGTATAGTTTGAAATTTGTATGTGTGAATTTTAGAACATTATGAATRTATAAATTATTTTCATTTGTGGTGGTAATAACTGTTCTGCTTGTGACAGCCTTGGCCAAATTACATTACATTTAGACCAAAAGTTCTTCTTATGTGGTTTTCAGCKCTTGATCTGCCGTCAGAGAAAGACCTTCATAAAATCCTCCAGGTTTTGGAGCCTCACGTTTCCTTTCTAGAAGACTTGACCAAAATGGGAGGTGCAATGAGATCAGTTCTTACCCAGGTTTTAACTAGCCAACAGTTCTACAAAGATCTTAGCTCTGGTATGTTTGTGTCATTTCTAATAATTAAATCTTCAAACTGTGAAGAATTAATGGAATGAATTTTGCTTATAACTTCAGTTTCTGCATGTTTTTATTTGTTGTCTCAGAACACAGAAAAAAAAGCATATTTTAAAGGATATTTTGTTGGTAGGAGGGTGAGCTTCAGGAGTGACTAGAAGGATTTGTTTTTAAGACCTGTAAGAGTAAACATGTGATATGTGCCCCAAATAAATATATAAAGAAACATCCTTTCAGGAAATTTTTATAAGAAATGCATTCTCTTCAAAGTGATGTGATTATGGTAGCTTAGTACTTCCAAATTAGGCAGGTCAAGGTTATTTAGAGTAGAATATGTCTGAATTATTTTGGGATCGGCTCTCACAGAGGTTGTTGGAGGAGACCTGAATGGGAAAAAGGCTGTTGTCTGTCCTGCATATCTGTGCAAAGCCTTTTTGATCTTTTATTCTTAAACATTACCTCCTGCTTCATTATCTGTTGCATCCTGTACCAAATCACGACTCTGGAAATGTTGGCCAGTCACAAGTAACCCCAACCCCCTAGTATAAATTAACTCCATTTTATTTTCTTGTGATTAAGAGTTCTGTGCATAGCTRTGGAACAAATATTAATTAGTCTTAAGTTGCCATGTCTGGCTTGGGCAGCAGCTAGTTGAACAGGCAATCTCCAAATCTTTATTTGAAAGGAGAAATAGTAAAGCTGCCTCAGGAGCAGTTCTCTTTATTCTTTCCTTCCTTTTTCTCTCTTGTTACAATATTTGAATGGGAGTAATTTAATTAGTTCTCTTTTCCTATTATGATGGATTTCCTGATATAGAAATATGGAAAGRGAATGGAAGGTAAGACATGCTTATCTGAACTCTTGGAATGGAGAATGTGTGTTACTGAATCAAAACATTGTGGGTYGTTTTTAGATTGCTTGCATGGAGTGGGAAGTATATGAATCAAGGATCTGCTTTTGTGCTTTAATGCTTTCTTATGTATGTATTCAAGGTGTTGGAGAGAATGCATGTGCAAAGAAAAGTCAYGAAAAGTACCTAATTGCTTTGAAAGGCTCTGGACTGGCATTTCCTGAAGATAAAATTGCGTGTGGTATGCAGGARCAAGGAGCGGGAACAAGCACATTGTCTGTTCAAGGTTTGTGTAGAAAAATACTTTAAGAGAAGACTTGATGGGTTTTATATAAAATGTTCTTTAGCTTTATTTTTAAAAAATGYTAATCTTAATGAAACTTAGGGAATTAGTTGTTATTTATTGCATTACCAAATTACAGGACTCTCGCTTCAATCAACTAAGCTAAATATGTTAACTTCTTGTTGCTAATATGCTAAGCACTATCTTTTCAGCCATAACATTAGTGGAATTTGAGTAGGCAAGATGAAATTGCTCGTAGTGGAATTTTGTCACTGCAATGAAGTGATTATCAATCCACAGCACCTATTTGTATAAAGGTTCTGTGAATTTTTCTTTTTTTTTTTAGTTGTTTAAGTCCATCAGAGGCTTTTTTTTAGTTTCTGAAAGAACGCTTCTTGGTTAGCACCTTGCATTGAAGTTCTGTTATGGAACGTACTTGCAAATCCCTGATTTTGTGTTGCTTGGAAATGTTACTCGAACTTCTCAGTCCACTGCTAWGTATCTTTTAAAGAAAGTGAATGTAGTGTTCCATTTCATACTGGCTCGTTAAATATCTTAAAATACARCATTTTCAGTATAAGACTTACGAAAGGAATCTCTGAACTTTTTTATTTCAAAAGGTTTAGCAGGGGCTACGGCAACATCAGGACAAGGAGATTCTTCAGATGAGGTGAGACTTTTTTAAAGACTGTCATGAACTGCAACAGAATACTGAAGGGAGAGAATGCTTGCAGACAGATCCCCCTCATCTTAAGTCTTCTGTCTGTCCTACATTATCCCCATTTTGGTAATGAGGAATAASAGAGTGTAAAGGAATAGATCTCTTGCCTTTGATTTACTAAGGACCTCTTGAGAAATCCTGATTTTTGCTAATACTGTTTCAGTTTAATTTGTATATGTAATGTAGAAGAAACCTGTGTAGGTATTCCAAAAATCACTGTCAGGCAAATTTGGCTTCATTAAAGCAAACTTGGAGCATGTAATGCTGTGAGTGGGGTTAACAGTTTTTGGTACTTGGGAATCCAGCTGAACTGGTGATAGCAACAATGAGAATTTCTCTGTAGATAAATTCCCATGTGTAGACTTGACCTTACTTACCWAAYAYRWTGAGTGGGAGTAAAARGAAAAGAATTTCAATTTAGGTTKAGCCTTAATGAMTAAGTGGAATGTAATGAGGAAAKTTAAATTCTGGTAGAGTAACTTTATCAATTTATTCTCATATTTTTTTYCTCAACTATTTAAAACCTGAATTCAACTAGCAAGCCTTAGCAGACATTTTGGTAGAGTAACATAACAAACTTCAAATAATGTAAAGAGACCCAATATAAAAACATTTATTCCTCAGTGTGTCATAAAACACATGGAYTGTGTTTTATTTGATTGCTTGAGACATGAAATCTTATTAAATAGGAYAGGTTTAGAGCCTTTCCTCTCCTGTTGCTTAGAGGACAACATGAGAGAAATAACAGCCATCCTTCAGATTTATTTTTTGCTTAGAACAATCTACTGTTGTAGAAGTAAAACTAAATACTGAACTATACAAAACTTTTCAAGCTGTTTAGCTCCCTGCAGAAGTACTGCTCTGATCTGTAGTCCATGTAAATTTTGTAATCTAGTGCTCCGTCTATGAAACAATGCTACCATTAGATCTCGGTATGAAAGAGCATTATTAACCTTTCTAGATTCATTTTAAATACCACAGGAAGAAAATCCAGTTAAAAGTGTACTCTTGCCACATTTCTTAAATGTAGCATAGTTTTATTCTGCCCTATGACAGTATAATAAGGTATTAAAAACTAACTGTACATGTCCCTTGTAACTCACATGGAAGTACAGAGGAGAGGAACATTAWTTTTCTAATATGCATTTCAGCTTGCCACCTGCACAGTCTGTTTTTACTTTTGGATGAAAGGAGTGGACTTCCTTTTCAGTAATTGGTATTTGTCAAGCAGRCTGTGATTAAGAAGATTATAAAATAAAAAAATAACTTTCTTCACTGATGCTGAGACTTAAGTTGCAGAGTCCTGCAGTTCATAGTAATATCCCAGCAAGTCTGATTTTTTCTTGAGAATACTTGGCCCCTCTGAGGACTGGGCAGTAGCAACATCCTGAAAASTTAGTGACTCATGCCTGATTGAAGTACCAAAGAACTCTCTGTTCACAAAGACCATAGGACACCTAAGAGTTCAAATGTGTCTATCTTAAAGTGAATTTTCAGAGGGAGGTAGTGAAAGCATAGGAAAAATCAGACCTTRCATTTACACCATACTTTTGGTCCTTAGATATCCTTAGATATGAAGTATGAACAACCTTCTTCCTCGTGAAGGGATAGTAACTTCTTGAGATTCAAGTTCTGTATTACTCCARTGAAGTTTGCAAGTAAAACATGGCATTTGTTTAGGGGAGAAGGATATTGATTACTTACTTTTAACAGTAGATATGTGCTTTAATTATGTCTCATTTTACTAGCTTCATTAAGAATCTTTATTTCTAGTTTCATTAGGATTACCTGTGTTAGTAAGATCCACGCAACATTTAATATAATCCTGTCATGTCACATTCTTTTTTAACATGCAGTGTTAGATTTTGTGAAGTGTAGTGGTGCTGTTTTTAACTTGTATTACATTTTGGAACTTTTGCTGTTTAGTTTGTGGAGTGCCTTGAAAGCTTCAGATRGCAAGTGCCTGTGTAAAATGGTTCCATTATTTTGTAGGGTGCAAGCAGTTAGAATTGACCTCTTATAGGTGTCAAAAATACTTTGTTCTTGCATCAGAARTTTATATGGATTAGAAAATACATAGCTAATTGTCCATGTTGCAAACTTGGATATACAATATGTTGGCTCATATTTTCTCTGAAACAAAACCCTACAAACCCTGCAAGTGGATAAGGTAAAACCTTAATGTGCAAATGTTAGAAATTTTGTAGTGTTAAACTATTTTGTAGAAAGCAATTTTAGAAATCAGAGCAAGTAATCTTAACTAATGGAATAAATGCGGATGATAATGTTGCCTGTAGGGGGGAAAAGAGGCARTTTAAAAAATGATGTTTTTCTCTAAAGAGTTGCATACAGTACGTCATTTCTATAAGCAGTAGAAGTGTTTTTCTTGTAAGAATATATTGAAGGCTTCTCTGTTTTAGTTTGGTAGTTAAACCAGAATTTTGAGAGCATACCATCTCTTGGCAATAAGATTCTAAGTATACGATTATCAATTTTTAAAACTCTTCCCCTACCCCAGGAGGACCAGGATGGTGGCCAAGGTGTGGGAAAGCGCAAGAGGGTGAAACTAAGCAGCACCACCAAAGGTATTTATAATGAAGTACTGATCTCAGTTTATCATGTTTGCTTTTTGTCTGTCTTAAAAATATCCAGGGATACCCAGTTCCCTTCCTGAGCACTGTAGTGCTGTATGTGACAGGTATTAAACACAGCRAAGTCTAAAATAGAATAGCTAGTGAAATTGTGGTGATTGGCAACGTAGATTTCCCTTGAGTAAGTGCCACTGTCTGGGACTCTGACCATTTTGTCACCTCTGTGTTGTAAGCTAACCTCCAAAAATTCATTCAGTTTTCTTTGTGTKGCTAGCAAGGCTGCAGTGTCGCTTTACTAAACAAGTGTTTTGATGAATTCTTTCTTAACAAATTTTTTTGATTGTGCCACCAGACATTATGATTATGTTTTCAGCCATGAATGGTTCTCTCTGGTTCTGGTTGGTCTTTCTGTACTGTTTTGGTAATGTTTAATATAAAATGCTTGAATGAGGTCTCCCTTGAAACCACTCCATTGTTTTTCCAACTTCATGTCAGTCACTTGGGCAATTTCTAGTCCAACATGAGCAGCACTGACATTGAGGTCARTGCAAGTTTTAATTGAAGAATAACCATAGGCTGGAGTGAAGGTAGTTCTATCTTGTGCTTGATCTGTTTTTGCACTAAAAASTGTTTAATAATACTTAAATGATACCTTTTTGGTTGTGGTTTTTTAGTATGAGTATGTGGAGACTGAAATAGCAAGACTTGAGAAAATAATATTTGGGTTGTAGAATTGTGGTGAAAGTTGGAATAAAGTTTCTGGRAGGTCTCTGAAGTGAAGGTTTGGAGCTTGAGTTTTAAATACAGAGGTTCATGAATTAATAAAATARTATGATGTTGTGAGGAGTGTGGCAACGTGTGATTGTTTCTAGTGTTTTCAGATTGAAGGAAAAAGAAGAAGCTGAAAAAGCAGAGAACTAAATGTTTTGGCAACAGAGTTATTTAAAGATGATCTTAAAAATTGTGTGATCTTAAAGATTGTGCCAGGGAATAATAATGTGGAAGAGGCAGTAATTTTGGAGAAATGTAAAGACATCCAAGCAAAGTTCTTTTWCATGGATTTAAGAGGCTGTTAGCTTGTCTGAAAGATGAGTTAGTCAGGTAACCCAAGAAAAAATTGCTGTTGTTGTGTTGCATARTAACTAATTAGGGAAAGAGGGAGAGAGGAAACCCAGATTTAGAAGCTGTCTGATCAGAAAACCAGTATCAGCAGTGGCATTTCAGGAAAAGTGATACTTGAATTCAACATTTCATTTTCCCCCAGGATTGTAGTCTTCCCCCTCTGAGGCATCCCAACATGGACTGTGCTCATGATGTTGGTAGCTCCTAATATCTGCCCCAGAGGAGGGAGTCTGCCARTGGGGGAAGGGTAAGTATCTGTTTTTATTAAATATCAGATAGTTTTCTGAAGTTTTCAGTATTCATATTTTATGTCCAAAAGGGTATAAAATAAGAGTATGAAAAGAAAATTTTAGAAAACTGAGTATTGAATAAAAACAGATTTACCTTTTCTCCATGTAAGCAGACTCCCTTTCCCATCCTAGCTCCTCAGTGGCACTGTCTTCATGCGGGGTTATTTATATACTGGGGATATCTTGGAATGCTAAGTCTCATATTGCAGAGAGATATTTACAACACTCCATGAGGTGTTTTGTRGCACTAAGAAAGAATAAAATGTTTCTTTAAAGAAAGTACAGTTTTTATGATGAGGTTCACTGACACAGGTGTGGGACTGAGTACTGAGTTTTTTTTTTACTGTTTTAAAACCTCATCCTGCATCCATCTGAAATACCAGATGYTTAAGACAATYATAAACMCATAGGCACTGTTTAAAATCTAGCATCAAGGCCAGATTATGCTTTTGAGCAGTGGGAACATTAGTCCCAGTGTTCTTGACTAATTTTCCAAGTTCGGTAAGGGCATTCTACATTCTTAAAKTATATAGCAGGGGTTAGTGGATATGTATTGTTCTGTCCCTGCCTGAAACTGCTGCATAAAGTGTTGGATATGCACTGTTCAGCTGTGACGTGTGTCAGAGAAAGCTGCACATCAGCAACAGATACGGTGTTGTGTCACTTGTCTRCATGCCTGGTGTTCTCACTCAGAAGCATTTGCCATGTACCTGCGTTTGTGCTCTCTGTTCTGCGGAAAGAGGACTTCAGTTTTGCATGGTTACCAAGCTTTCATTGGCAGTCAAATCAGACATGCAATTTCATAACAAGAGGTGAGGAAAAGAATGTAAATGAGCATCATATGTTAGTTGAGTAGGTGGTGTCCAATACRTTACAAAATATTGTAATATTAGTATTACAAAATATTATAATAYTTTAGCATCTTTCATTATTCTGTGAAAGTAATGTTACATCAATGCTTGTATAATACATTGATTAAAACATATTTTTGCCTTTTTGTGGCGTGCTAGAATCTTGAGGAAAGCCCTCAAATTTAAATCTGGGCCAATTGGTTACTTGCCCTGGGACCTCTGACATTTGGTAATGATGGAAAATGGAGGTAATTCCTGCTTAGGAAGAGCACAAAGACTTATTTTGCTTAGATTAGGCACAAAGCTATCCACTGCAGTGTGTAAAGCTGTCACACTTGAGTGAAGATGTGAGTCTTCAAAGCCAGAGGATGTTAAGTGTAAATGTGTGCCGGTGGGAGCACTTCATACACTCCTGTTGGAGTATGTGATTTTGTGTAGTTGCATATCCTCAGGTGCAGTTGATTTTTAGATATAGAGAAATAGTAGTATTATTATTTTCTTCTTTAGTCTTTATATGTTAATGAAATTAACACCATCTGTTATAGTTTTAAAGCATAAATAATCAACCACTTTATGAAGATGAAGAGTCTTTCTATTTTATTATTTTTAAAAACAGTTAATAAGGTTTATGCTCCATGAGGTGATAATTTCATGACTAGTTTATTCTAGCAAAGGTCAGTTTGCACCTTTGCRATCAGGAAACTGATCTGCTTGAAAACATAGCTGACAAAATGGAACAGTCCTGGACTCGATTCCTATGTAGGTCCCCCACAGGAATCTACTGTTGGCATGAGTAAAGGGGCAGAGTGAATGGACACAAGCTGAAAAGGGAAGKACGAGACTGTCTCTCCTGCTGCCATCAAAAGCTAGTGCCTGATTATCTGATTATGGTAMTTTCTGTATTAAAAACCCCCAACAAACARCCAACTTAGTGGYTGGTCAATCATGCACATATTGCTTCAAAAATCAGARTAATGGATACATTATTGCTTCTATWTATTTTATTTAGAGCTTAGTTAAGTGTTCTTAGGTGGTAGAACTCATCACTTAATCATAAATTGCATTTTATTGTTTTGATATTTTAGTTTCAGTTAAGTGATAGTCTACATTGTTTCCCTTGATTAAGTGGTTGTGTAAATATCGTGCAATTTGCTGTGATGCATTATAATCAGTGCAGCTATTTCAGTGAGGTAATATGGTTCAGTGCAATCAATGAAGATTGGACTCTGTGGTAGAATTGTACTGAAAACTTTCACTGCTTATCTGGGAGGTCCTTTTTATAGTTGCAGACTCTGACACTGCAGTGTTGGTGATGTTCATTTTTCCATTGTTTAAAAGTTATTTATAGAATGCACTAAGATGTTCTTAAATTTTTGTTCCTGCATTTTTATATGAGTGCAACTGCACTATCGTTGTTCTTAGTTTTAATAGCTATTATGTTACACATGCTCTGCTTCAACCTTTTATGCAGATCAGTCTATCATGGATGTTTTGAAGCATAAATGTTTTCTAGAAGAATTATTATTTTGGACAATAAAATACGAGTTTCCACAGAAGATGGTGACTTTCTTACTCAACATGCTACCAGATCAAGATTATAAGGTACTTGGCCTTACTTCATTCAAACCTAAGTATCTTTTCTTATTCATATTCTTAGTGTGTATTATGCCTTGCATGAGACCATATATGGTTATGTTTGAAAAATACACTGTAAAATAATGCAGGTGTTTTACCTTGTTTTGMGTATTTTGTTAGAAGTTCTAAAGTGTTTAGTATTTGAAAAGCAATATGAACAAAACAGTAATTCTGAAGCAGCACTATTAATTTTGATTTCATGGTTTGTTTTCCTTTTTGTCTGTTAGTGCATATTTGCATGTGTTGAATTTTGTTTAATTTTATTTTACTTTGTAAATTGTTTTTTATCACTGAAGACATATGAATTGGCACTGTATGACTCTGTAGTGTGGTATGACAACTGAATAATTGCATTGACTTCATTCCTGTTTCAATGATTGTRGTAGGCAGTAGTTTCTCCTTACAGGCCTTTACAGTGTGAGTGTTCTTGCTGCAGCTATGCCCTAGGTGATTTTGGCAGCCTTCCAGGTGCTTCCTTACAGAGTTTTGCAGTTGTCCATACCATGTATCTCCTGGCCTGGAGTTGTGGAGACTGGATGTCATCTTCCTGTTTTAAATCTTGGTGTGCAGCCAGGTTTGGTTGTTTGCTCCACATGGTCCCAAGACCTGGTATACATAGCAATCAGGCTTAACATTTTGCTCTGATCATGTAATACCCTTGAGCCATGCAAATATTTTGAAACTTCTCAATCCCTGCTGGGAGGCAAAGATCAAGAAATTCTGAAGTTCAGGCATGCAGATTTCTTCCAAAATGTCTGTTTATAGTGGTACGACCCTGTATTTGTGCCCCCTTAAAACCTTGCTGTATCAAAAAAAAAAGGACATGAAGATAACTTGCAAGGAAGAAAAAGATAAGATTTGGGCCTTCAACACTACTGTGTCCATGTCAAGACACCATTTTGATTTGGGATACCAGCATAGATTYGTCTTGGTCTTAACTGCTGATCCATTGCCATGAAGCTTGACTTCTTCTTGATATTTGGACACCCACAWGGACATCCAGTTCACTTGATCCATTGCCAGCTAAATCCCTGCCTGTAAAAAGAGACAGCTGCTATCAGCATGCAGAAGAATCTGGTAAGTGTTGCTTTGCTTCCCTTTTTACTGTACCATGTAATAACAACAGCTTTTAATGATTGTGGGCTCTTTCTTTTTTGGCAATGAGCTACAGTCTTCAGTGACTTTCTTAGTTGTATTCATCAGAATGGAGATCTCTGTGTATTTGGTCTCGCTACTGATTGCCACCTTTAACTGGAATAGTCCATTTTCTGCCTGCTAATATTGCATGCTCAAATTGAAAGGTTTTTTAAAACTTTTCATTGGTTGGTTTGTGTTTTTTGTTAGCAATTACATATTGTGCTTCATTAAAACAGTTGATTCCAATGTTAAAGCTTTATTAGAAGCACAAATACCAAGTATTTGAAATTTTTTTAGAATCTGTGTTTAACTGCTGTGGTTGTCTAAATGGCATTTTTAAGTAGTAAGGAAACGGAGCAGGAAATGTATCACACAGCAGTACTAGGGAGGCAGTAACACAGGTATTTTTTTGYGAGATACCTGTGCTTTGTTGCAAAACTGTGTTAATGCTGCATGAATTTTAAAACATGTTTCTGAGGTCTGTGGTTAATTTGCAAGAAGAGCCTCTGCCTTTTACATGTAAAAGAGAGAACATAGCATTTTGGGATKAATTAGAAGAATGTTTTATCATATATGCTTCCATTTAGCTTTTTTGAAAGAAAAACTTGTATGCTGATTAATCAAATTGCATTCTCAAACAACAGGAATACCTCTAGGSATATAAACTGTTTCAAGGGATCTCAGCTTTCTGTTACTTTCTGTCATCCCAGCTACCCTACGTGTACTCTACTAATTTTTTCTGTGTCTGCTGTTGTGCAGTTTATARGATTCTTCATGAGGCAATTTAGCTCATTAAATCAGCACAATTCTGCTAGGTTGGATTTCTGATAAACTGAGGGAGCTTGCCAGACACAGATCACAGAGCTGGCTATCTGTGTGTGCTTTGAAATTGTTGAAATCTCTGACCTCCRGCATAAACATATTAGAATCCATCATTGCTCTGTATAGCAGTCACTGAGCCAATATCAATCTCAGTTGCACAGATTTTTTTTTTTWAATAGAAAAACAAACTTCTGTTTTAGGATTCCCAGTACTGAAAAGAGGTGTTGAAAGGGGTGGGCTAAAATCTTGGGTTAACTAGCTCTTCCCTCTCTCCCCACTTTGGCATGTGCAAGAGATAGCACAACAAAAAGTGTGGTCTTTGCCTTACAGATTTGTGCTTGAGGCATCCCTTCCAGCACTCTCTGACATTTGAAGCTTGGAAGACTTACAAGTGAAGAAAAAGAAAGCAGAAGAGAAATTTGTTGAAGCTTCCAAGAAATTAAAGATGTTATGATGTGGACAAGAGGAAAAGCAAAAGGCCTTAGAAACAGACCTTCATGTGACCAAGAAGGCAAAGAATGTGTTGGCAGTGAACAGGAAGATGATGGAAGAGYGTTAAATCATCCAAGAGCAGAGCCTTGCTGAAATCTGGAATATTGGAAATACAAAAACRCAAAAGTATCTGGTAGACATAACGAAGCAACAAACAAAAATACCAGAAATGCTATGCTTTGTCAGGCAYCTCCCAAAGTGACCCTTGAGGCGCCTATTACAGCAATAGGACTTCACCTGGATATGCTGCTCTACAAATTCTGTAGAACAGTTTTTCTATTGGAACCCTAATTTTAGGGCAGCATTCAGCAGGCAGAAATACCTTCCATCTTAGCATTGAGAATATAAACATGGGAGATGTGATTTCTAACTGAAACATGGGGTTGTCTCCAAAAAGGTTTGGGATTGTTGAGTGGTCACCAAGASCCAGTTGAAAAAAATTAACTTTTATTTGCCATAGGCTAGAAATACAGAAGCTGCTCAAGATCATAGAGAGTAAGTCAGTAAAGATAATTAGATATACAGAAAGCATATCTGTTTTAGGAACCATTTTCTTGCAAAAGGTTGGAAGCTGAGTATTTGTAAACATATTATGACAAAAATTGCATTCTTGTTCCATTCTGTATTTTTCCTTAGTTGTGTATATAGGTTTGGCCACCRAAAGAAAGCGTACATGGATGGACTGATTTGGCCTATCCTAGCTGATTTATGTACTGACTGCAGTTTGCCACAGTATTTCAGCTTTTTAACTTCTGGAATGAGTTTATTTTCTTCCTCTCATAATTGGAAAGGGTTGTATTTGTTTGTTTAACTTACAAGTGAACGTAGAAGTAAAGCTTCTCTCTTTAAGTGTTTTATGGAGTCTCTACCATTATACTGTATTGAGTGCAAATTTACAGTACTTTCAGTAGTTCAGTATTGTATACGAGTGAGGCACAAAAAAATTTGATGCATGTCGATATAAGCTAAATAAGAAATAGTCCAAAATTTGTCCTTACAGAAATACCTTGTTTTTACAGTCAACTTCAATTGACCGTGCCGGGTAAAACAAATAACATGTAGTTTCTACATYACAGAACCCAAAAATCCTATTTAAACATAATACAGTATGAAGAAGTAATATATAAATAAAGCATACTTTTTTAGTAGCAGCATTAATATATTAACAACTTCTTAAAATACCTGGTACATCATATCTGTCTGAGGCTTAACATTAATAGTGTGAATGTCTTGATGATAAAAATTGTGTCATGCTTTTAATTGAAAGGAAATTATATGATGGGAGTATCTGTAATACCAGAATGGTATCGTATCAGCTTTGCTCAAGTAATGTGAATATGTTGTGCCAGGAAGGYTTTATCTGAAAACAGTTACCATTGTGCTGGGTGCTCTATGTGGAGCACACTTTCAGTTATTCTACAGGTTTCCATCACTGGGGACCAGGTAAAGGAAGGCAAGTTAAGTATTCTTGCAGTGTTTCTTTCAGTGTTATCCCCGTTCTCACCCTGGTCCATTTTTTGCATCAGCAACTTTATCTTTGGAGGTATTTGCAGGGAGAAGCAGTTTCTATGCCCAGCAGCACTATTATGTCATCATATTTTTGGAATTATTTTCCAAGTGATATTAGCATGATAGTGCCATAATAAAAATAGAGGAACACTGAGTCTAAGGCAGGTAAAATAAAGTAGTGATSTGTATATAGCCTGGTGAAAACTCAGCTGCATGAGGGTAGTTCTTAAATTTCTGATTCTGTGCTTATGAAAGGTTAATACTTCCACAAGKAACCGGCAAGGGATTTTTAGACTTTGATCTGAAAATTTTTATCACTACACAGCTTGTCTTCTTACTAAGCCAAGGAAGACCAGATGGTGTTAATTCAGAACATAAAGTGCTAGGTGAGAAGTGATTTCAAAGCTAGCAGATATGTTCATGTATATGCAGTGCAAAAGGGTTGATTTACAATGCATTTTGAGGCTAGTGAAGTGTAACAGAGAACTGTACTAAGATGTATGTACATATGTACAGTACATTTAAATACTGATCTAGTTTAAAAAACAAACAGTTGTATGAAGAACAACAAAGCTGGCTAATTAATTTAGTTATTGAGGGGAAAGCACTAAAGGTTTCTTTAAAAAGTGTAGAATGCTATGATAGTAAAAATGAAAGTCAGCGTGGAAATGTCTTGCTTGAAAAATAGATGAAAACGTTACTCACGGGTAGATGGCTGCAAGTGATAAGGCAGCTTTTTAAGGCACTACTAAACTCATTGTTTATAGTGTATCATTTAGGACATCCCATTGTAGCACATATAAATTTAGGATAAAATAATTATTAGAACTTTACTGCTTTCACAGGCATGCTGAGACCTTATATTTCTTGTCTGAAGATTCCTGGGGTTCTTTTTTTTTAGTGTGGAAAATATAGAATGAGAAGATTAGATTCTGGGAAAAAGTAATAAAATTAGCAGCCTAAGATATCCCTCCCTGTAACTAGGTCTTTTCATTTTGGCTGTTTCTAGAAACAGTCATCAATTTTGGTTTGTCATAGTAACTGGTATTTCCCAGGATATGTTGATTATTCCTTGTTGAAAGCACAATCTATAGTGAAAGACAGTTACAATTTTTGTATGATGCTGCTTATTAACGTCAACATTTCTTTATAATTTGCAGATTGCTTTTACAAAAACATTTGTTCAGCATTATGCTTTTATTATGAAAACACTGAAGAAAAGCCATGAATCAGACACAATGTCTAATAGAATTGTACATATCAGTGTTCAGTTGTTCAGCAATGAAGAACTAGCACGCCAAGTAACAGAAGAATGCCAACTGCTGGATATTATGGTCACTGTCCTGTTGTACATGATGGAAAGTTGCCTTATAAAAAGTGAATTGCAAGGTAGGTTGAGTTGTTTCTTTCTATGGCTAATAAATTGGTTATAGGGGAAATTTAATCTTTCCTTGGTAGTCAATCCACCCCTCTGATATCTTTCCAAAAATCCACAGAATCTAGCAATATGTGGTAGGGGCTTAGGATCAATATTCCCTTGAAATTAGATAGTTATCAAGTGTGATACTAACATTTTATCCTTTGGTTTGTAGTTTTTTGTTGGTTTTTTTGTAGGAATGTTACATAGTATAGMATGCAGAGTATTACCTTGCAAGTACTAATTTGTTGTGTAAAGTGCATAAACAACTATTTGAATTAAAAGTTATACATGCACATTATTMATTAAAAAAATTCAAAGAATTTCACTGGCTATTTGCAATATTTAAAATTGTTTCAGGTTTTAAAATCTGTGATTGCCTATAATTAGTGGAGAATAATTTCATACTTTGCAAATACAGTAATTTGATCAGCCTTTTGTTTGGCAGAATGGCAGTTTGAATTCAAGCAAGTGTAGACTGTATAATTTCTGTAGTGAAAAAAGCTGTCCTGTAGTCACCCTCCTTGTTTTACCTGTCCTTATGTGAAAATGGCACGATTGAATTTTGCTGACTTCTGTCATTCACCCCTTTATGTGTCTAATAGACTGGAGACCTCTCAGACCTCTTTATCCTAGTTTGAATCTGAAAGGACTCCCTAGACAGGCTGAGTGGTGCTGCTTGATAAGTATCATGAACTTCTGCATGGAATAGTTTTTTGGTTTTTTTTCCCCCCAAGGCATCCTTTGTCTCAGAGTCTAGTCTATAGCCTAAACCAAAATGACTGTGCAGAAATGGGAAATTTTCACTCATCTAGCTGTCAAGAGTGCCTTCATTCAACAGCACTTCAATATGAAAATTTTTTCTGGTGCCCTACATACATTGCTTTACATTATTAAAAGAAAAATGCTGACTATATAATAGTTTGTGTATCAAGTGATTTTTGCTAAATCAGTGCCATGTTGTTGGAATGTAATTTAAATATACTTCAAAGCATCTTCAGAATGTTAATTTTTGGTCAGGATGGGATATTTCGGACATGGTGGTAAGGTTCTGTAAAGGGTTAGAATTGCAGTCAAGCAGAAAAAGGTTGWAACTGTGCTTAGTCATTTTCTGAAGAAATGTCCTGGTAATTAATGGATGTAAACCAGAGCTGGTAAGTTAAATATTGTTAGATATATTTGTGATAAATGTGTGAGAAAAGACTTAACCTTGGAGCAGCTATTCCACTGTTTCCTTTTCTCTTTTCCCAGCACCATTGATTTCTCTTAGCTAAGATACCATTACATAAGTATAGAATCTTATAGGTTGGTCTTCTAAAACTGCCAAGTCCACCACTGGGATATGTCTGGTACTTTTCAGTATTTCACATCTCCCGCTCATTGCTTTATATATGAGGGGTTTGGCATAYTGTAAATGGACAGAAAAGAAATCATAAAATATGTTACTGGGGTTTTGCACTTTTCATTCTCAGTGGCCTTCTTTTGCCGTTCTTTGGGCTTTTATCTTGTGTTCAGTTTTAAGTTTTCTCATATAATGCTGCAAATAGTGAGAAGTCTGTGCTGGTGAGATAAATCAAGAATTCTGTTTGTGCAGCTACTATAAAACAGTAGGTTGTTTAATATCTGAATGAGACAAAATTTACAAATCCAACCAATGGATAGGTGGAGAAAGCATGTTTGAGAGGAGAAAGAAGAATATAAAACAGGAATTGTGTGTGCTACAGTATGTCTTTTGAACAGCTGACACCCGTTTAGAGTATACAGTTCACTGACAGTATTTGTGGACAAACTGTTTTAATGAACCAGAGTTGGCCTTTGTTGGTACCAACTTTGTAAGTTTTAATAACTTGGCTTAGCTCTCACGATGAGGGGTAGAAATGTAGATGCAGATGATAAAACTGGCTCCCTGAGAAGATTTATGTCCGTGTGTTCCTRGATAATTTTTTTCTCTCTCTCAGCATTTTCCTCCCAATGAACTTTATATGGGAAAAGAATTATATTTATAGCCCCAAGGAAAACGTTCTGGTAATGGTTCATCCTTTGAAAAACCAACCTCTCTAAATGACTTTGCATTAACCCTGGATTGTACAGTACTCTGAATCAGAGCCAATGCCGCTATCCCTTTGAAGTAACTTTGGATTTGTCTGATCTATAGTCGGATAGATGTAACTGTTGGTTCTTCGCAAAATCCTTCAGCAGATTCAGGCAGAGGTGTTACCCTAATCTGGGATAGGCCTAAGAGAACCACTCTKCATACAGGTATAGCTCATCAGCCAGACCCTGGAGACTCCTAACAAGTGTCTTTGGAGTGCAGCTGTGCTGTGCTGCTCATGATTCTTKCACTTTGTAAAGGGCARTTACAGGGGTCCTTCAGTGCACTTGAACTGGAATAGAGCCATCCCCAAGGCTGGTCTTCAGGTGCAACAGATGGTCTGTTGTTCTTTGTTGAAATAGGGTATTAACTGACATGTGAGTGCTGGGAGTTGTTTTACTTGGATCGTCAGTTCAGAACCAATTCTGTTTCCCTTCTGTCCTTTCCAGGAGTCCCACTTMTGAAAAGGAAATTAAGAGGTTTTCTTGAGGATGAACTTCTGTGATTTCGGGGTGGGAGGCAGAGAACACCCCCCAATTTCTTATATTCCTGTTCTAGTAACCTTCTCCTGCCCTAGTCTTGGACAGGCTGCATAAACCCTCTCTCTGTCCCAAATTCAGAGTGGAAATGCTTTGCTCTTCTCTTCTCAGACTCAGCTTGCCAGTGTAGGTTTCGATCAYCAGATTTCTTCTTTAAGGCTGTAARGTACCTCACTCACTGGGGKTATGTTGAATTCAAAGTAGAATTCAGGTGTTTGTAATAGGAACTGTATTGTTTGGTCATTTTATACTTCTTGAAAATACTGRGAGAGGCATAGATGGGATGGTTTTGTTAATGTGCTGCTTTCCAAAGGTTGTGATGATGTTCAAAGTATAAGTGACTCATACTGAGTGGGATCTGTGTTGGTGAGTTGGTGGAAAAAGGGCCTCAGGTATCACAAAAAAACCATTTTTCTTTCTGCAGTTTTCTCTGTGTGTCTGGCCACAGTGTTACAATACACTCTAATTATTATATTTGGTTTCTTTTGTAGTTTTATTAATAAAAAAAAACTTGGTCTTCTCCTTTTGTTTTGCTTTTTCTTTTTTAAATCTAGATGAAGAGAATAGTTTACATGTTGTGGTGAATTGTGGGGAAGCACTACTGAAGAATAATACTTACTGGCCGTTGGTTAGTGATTTTATAAACATACTTTCACACCAAAGTGTGGCAAAGAAATTTTTGGAAGATCATGGTCTTTTGGTAACATGGATGAATTTTGTATCATTTTTTCAAGGTATGTGACTTTTCTAATCAGTACTAATTAAAGATGTTAAGACAGSTTAATGTTCAGAGTAGCAAAATCCCTACAATAGTGTATGGAAATATTTCTTAGTATTCCCTTAAGATTGTATTTCTTGAAGAGAACAGTATATTCCAGAAAACAGATTACAAAAATTATCTGATGCATCTTTGTCTTGTGTGAAGTGGTTAAAGAGCAGTCACATCACACTTACTCAACTGAAATTCATGGTGCAAGARTTCTGAGATTGTACTTAAAATACTGATCAAAACCATAAAACAAACTGTTACACTGGTGAAGTTCTAAATTTAAATATATGGAAATATCTGGTTAATATGGATCTTTTTCTTAGTGTTTCTGTGAATAATTTTTTTTTATTATATAAAAAAATTTAAATGGTGTTCTTCTCAAGACTGATAAATGTTCTGGTTAGAAAGAGGACCAGCATTCAGATGTTCTGATTAATGAAGTGACATTCTAAGTAGAAGTTAATATCCCCCAAACAGCAAGGACGGCAGTTAGTAGCCACTCTTTTTTTCTGGTTTATTTCTGTTCACTTTGTTGCTTCTTCCAGTGTTTTACCACATATTCTGCTGCTAGATAAAATAGATTCTTAACCTTTGTAGAGTTGTTTTTAGAGGTGTGTAAATGCATAATACTAATAATAATGCATTCCRTTTAGCCCTAGTTAAATCTTAGGTTGTATAACTCTGCTTAAATYTTTGAAGGTATGAATTTAAATAAACGAGAATTAAATGAGCACGTGGAGTTTGAATCGCAGACGTACTATGCTGCCTTTGCTGCTGAGCTGGAAGCGTGTGCCCAGCCAATGTGGGGTCTTCTGTCACACTGCAAAGTTAGGGTAAGGCTGACATTTCCCTGTCATGATTCTTGGTTTTATTCATTACTTATCTGAGAATTCTGAAACGGGAAAGGTCTGTCTTTTGTTTGAAAAGACTTAGATTTTCCTGTCTTTGTCTATTTAAATCAAATAAAGCTCCAGCTCAGATTCTGTGTATAGTGAGTGTAGAATTCATGCTTGTACTTCACTTGTTGTCTCCAGTGCTGGGCCTACAAGTTCAGGTGTGTGCAGTCATTTCATTAGAACAAATTCTAATCTAATGAAGAACTTGATAGATGTCTCTGAGTCATTTGTTCAGTGGGAATGGATATACGTAAGTTGTCCYAATGTGGTTCTAATGTTGGCAAATACATACTTCATTATGATGGGGGATGGAGTAAKTTACAGGTTTATGTGGTTCTTCTGTCAGTTTGAGGTGAAAGTTCTGATGTTTCATGTCTCAWGGTCTCCAAACTAGAGCAAAGACTTGTTGCTGTTTGCTACATTAAATTATAGCAAAAATAGAATCCATCAAGTTTTAGGAATACTTAACATCTGAAAAAACTTTTTACTGTTTTTCTATGAAATAAATGCTTATATTAGAAATGAGCTTATTAAGATACATGATAGTGTCAATGAGCCAGTACTGCCTGAATTGAACTGCGCACTGGAAAACTGCACAAACATTCCATGCGATTTTAGAACAGGCAGCTGCAAAAGCCTTTCCATGATGTAATTTACCTGATGCATTATCAGTTTGTCAGCTTATGAGTCTACATTAGTTTTTGAAAACTGAATTACAACCTCTGGCTGTTCGAAGTGTTCCTTTCTTTTTAGGGCTGGGATGGGATGTTCTCTTTTTAAGGCCATGCTCCTCTAAGGCTGTCTTGTTAGTTATGTCTTCAGCCACATGTTTGAACCTTTTGATCATTCTCAATAAATCTGGAAGTGTTCAAGAAATTTCATAGCTTAATTATTGTATTTACTTAGTGAAACCTGATGGGTAGGAAGARATTCCAGCTCATGTCTCACAGGATAGGAAAAGCCAGCAGAGCCTGGCCCTCCTAGAGAGTGGAGCAGCAGGATGGGAGCATGGCTGTTGTATTTCCTGATGAGAAAAGGTGCCTGACTGAAGTAGTCGCCACTTGCACAACTTTTGACTTTACATGATTTAACCTGARATACAGTAGTTTTGTGGCATTGTTATAGAATTATATCATACAATTGTAGCAGGGTTTGCTTACTGTTAAAATCTATCCRGTATTGTGATGTCATATCATTTTGTATCAGGTATCAGGGTGTTTTGTGTTAGCCAACTGTATGGACCTTTTAAGTAGATAAAACTTGCAGGACATTAGGTATTCCTTTTGGTTGCATGGAAAGACTTTTTTTTTTTGTTCTAACAGCTCTAAATAATGGTAAAAGTAAAYGGATAAATTAAACAACAGTAGGCACTGGATCCAGTTGGCTGCTCTGAAGGTGCCTTAATTCCCAGCACTGGAATGGTCATCCTTTAGAGAAACAATGAAACAGTCCTTTATTTGTAGTAGGAAAACAATGACACTTAAAATTGTTTTGGCTCATATAGTAYGCTGGTTTCTCTCAACTGCAGGAAACACAAGAATACACACGCAACGTTGTCAGATACTGCCTCGAAGCGCTTCAGGACTGGTTTGATGCTATCAACTTTGTAGATGAGGTAAATATTCTTCGTGAATTTAAGCAAAGTACTGTGAAAATCTGATTAAATTACAGACGTGATAAACTCCCTATGCTCAGCCCCCTCCTCTTAAATTAAATGACTAATCAAGAGGTGATCAAAGTGATTACCTTACTGAAATTAGAGTTTGTAGTTAATACTTACCATGTTATGTCCTAGGATCCTTTTTTTTGTTGTAGAGTCTTGGTGATTTAGCTTTGAGGGTGCAAGCTTTRGGTGTGTGAGTTTTAAAAGGGGTGCTATGGATACATTACTGTTGTGCTGAATGAAGAGCTTAATGAAGCAMTGGCAAAACAGAAGTCCTCTTTTGCTTTGGTAATGGGGAGCAGCTTTGCCACTTGGCAAGCAGTGCTTCAGTCCATTTAGARTGCCATTMGCTTCTGGGGAYTCAATAAGAAATTAACTACAACTGTCTGAGGAAAACGTCTAAATAATCAGAAAGACAGAATGAAGCACYACTAGGTTAGTGGGAAGTAAGTGCATCAAATGAAGACATAGAAATGAAGRCATATAAGATACTGTTCTTGGTGGTTGTGCCAAAGATAGTTGTGTGGTGTTTTCAATAWATTATATTAAAAACCTTTGTTTTACTTTCAGCCAGCGCCTAACCAAGTTACTTTTCATTTGCCACTGCACCGATACTTTGCCATGTTTTTAAGTAAGGTAAGCACATGGTATAGTTTTACAGAAGATGGAATTTCCCTGTTGAATGTGATCATTCAGTACAGCGTGTGCTTGCTTTTGTTTCTAGGCTGTTAAATGCCAAGAACTAGATCTGGATACTATCTTGCCAGATCAGGAGATGCTGATGAAACTAATGATTCACCCACTTCAGATTCAGGTATGGACAGACTTCTGACTTAACAATAGGAAGAATGTCTCAGTTGTGGGATATAAAATAATCAATATGGGACAATAAGAACTAGACTATACCAAGTAGTTAGGGTACTTTTTTTTTTAGTCTTTTTTTTTCCCTTCCTGTTTCTAAAATTAAAAATGTGGCATTAGTTATACTCTGAGAAGCATGCAGTAATAATAWTCACTAAAGCATTTCCAAAATGGTAGGAGGAACCAATCCTTTGAAAGCATAGAATTGTAATGTGAATAGAATGGAGTGCAGGTTGACACTTTTTAACCATGAAGAATTAATTTTTGGTTCATTTTGGTTCCATGATACCTTCATCTGGAGTACGTTTCAAGATTTTAATAAATAACATGTGTAAATGAATTCATTTGTCTTTGATCATTTTCATTGTCTGAAATGTGCTCTCATATGCAAGTATGTTATCTATTTYATAAACGTGCAGTGGTTCTCTTCATCTCTCACTCTCCAGGAGAAGTAAATYAGTATAAAAAAGTCTATGGTTGTAGCACCTATGTATGTATGTGTGTAATGATAATAAATAAAATGATGAGAGGGCTGGAGCACGTCTGCTGTGAAGACAGACTGAGAGAATTGGCATTGTTCAGCCTGGAGAAGGCTCTGAGGAGACCTTAGAGTGGCCATCTAAAGGGGCCTACAAGAGAGCTGGGGACAAACTTTTTAGCAGAGCCTGTTGCAATAGAACAAGGGTAATGGGTTTAAACTGAAATAGGTTGAKTCAGATTGCCTGTAGCAGCATTTTTACTGTGTGAGTGGTGAAACACTGCAGCAGGTTGTCAATAGACGTGGTAGATGCCCCATCCCTGGGAACATCCAGCGATAGATTGTATGGGGCTCTGAGCAACYTGACTTAGTTGAAGATGTCCCTGATCATTGTAGRGGGATTGGACTYAGATGACCTTTAAAGGGCCCTTTCAATCCAAACTATTCCACAACTCTCCAGGAAAGTCTCAGTAGAACATTTTACGATGGCATGTAGTGACAGGACAAGGGGCAATGGCTTTAAACTGAAGGAGAGTCGTTCAGATGAGGTATCACAAAGACATTCTTTACTGTGAAGGTGGTGAGATACTGGAACAGGTTACCTGGAAAAGTCATGGATGCCCTRTCCCTGGAAGTGTTCAGGGCCAGKGTGAATGGGGCCTTAAGCAAACTKGTCTAATGGAATGTGTCCCTGCCATGTGCCATATAGGGGTTGGAAATCTTTAAGGTCCCTTCCAATCCAAACTGTTCTATGATTTCTGTTTTCCTATGATAATATACTGATGATCTGCTAACACTGAACTGAGTAGCTGAACACCCCTGAAATGTTCATAACTCTGTTTTCCCTGAACAGGCAAGTCTTTCTGAAATTCACAGCAATATGTGGGTTAGAAATGGTCTACAAATTAAAGGCCAGGCTATGACTTACGTGCAGTCTCATTTCTGCAATTCAATGATTGATCCTGACATTTATCTGCTGCAAGTAAGTTACGTTTTCTGAGAAGCCAAGCCAAAATTATTTACAACAAAGTATTGAATATAATTAATTTAATAAAATTAATTTACTCTTTTTCTACAGGTCTGTGCCTCTAGGCTAGACCCAGATTATTTTATTTCATCTGTTTTTGAAAGGTAGGACTTAAAAGATGAATACTCTTGTTCAATGTCATGCTAGCCGTCGTCTAATTTTTAGCGTGTAATAGAAAAATTGTGCATCTGATACATATCAAACCTTCAGTGGTACAACTCGGCCTAGCCAAACCACATTACCTAAGGGCTCTACTGAAACAAATAACTTTTGATTAGAAACAGCATTGGCTTTTGATTTACAGTGGAGTAGTAAAGCTTCAGATATTTGTTTTCTGAGCATCTTTAGGGCTTTTAAGTTTCATACACATTCATGTGCTGGGATATTCTGTCCTAAAGTAGATAAATAGAGCTGCAATAGTAAGAGACGCAGGACGTTTGCTTTTCTGGAAAGAAAAATCAGAGTTTGAAAACTGATTAATATGCATTAGTCTTTATATATTGATAAATATAAGGTGCTTTCATRTGGAGTGAATATCACTATAGCACATTCCATAGATAGTTAAATAAAACCCAAAATTTAAAAAAGAGAGGCTTTTCATCTGGGCTTTTGTATTGCATTTTAGGTTGTTGTGAGTGCTATCCTGAGTTTATCAGTACATTTCACATTGGTGTTTCAATGTTGGAGAATGATGTTTCTGACTTTACTGTTTGCTGTGCAGATTTAAGGTGGTGGATCTGTTAACGATGGCATCACAGCATCAAAATACTGTTCTTGACTCAGAGCACGAAAGGTCCATGCTGGAAGGAGCCTTAACCTTTTTGGTCCTTTTGTTGAGTCTTCGTTTACATTTAGGTAAGAGTCACTGCTTTAGGAATACTGGTATGTATATRATATTATTACACCTTCATTTATATTCAGCACATGATAGCTGCCTTAAAGCTGTTTACCCATATAGTAACTTAAGCACTCAACACTTGGTTTCATCTSTGCCAGTAACTGAATTCTAATCCCCTATGAATTAGAAATAGACATAATGCATAGAAATGCAGAAAAATGGCTTTAATGGAAGTGGGTGATTTGTGTAGGTGATCACATGAAGTTTATGTGTCTTTTTCAGAAAGACAGCAGTTTGAGTTTGTACTTGTATTTTCTGGTTGAAATTGTGCCTTTCATAACATTTGCACAACCCCRTTTTTCTCCTGTATTTTTATAGCACTGTATCATTTCTTAATTTGTATCTTGTTTGACATGCTTTTAACGTCAAATGAAAACTGAATGTGTGTTTTAAAATGGTGCTATTTTAACATCTTTTTACACTTCATTGTCCTAGGCATGACAGATGATGAGATCCTCAGAGCGGAGATGGTAGCCCAACTCTGTATGAATGACAGGACACACAGTTCATTATTGGATCTCATATCCTTGGAATATATTAGCTAATGTGCATGACTGAGAATGACAGGTGACTGAATAGTGCAGCTTGAACAACGTTTTTGTAGCTTACATTATTGAACTGTGTGAAGGTGTGTTTGCATATACTTGCTAGCAAAAGCATTTGTTCCAATTTTGGTTTTTCTTAAATATAATACTTTTTAATAATTTACATTAGTTTTGATACAAAATACCATACCGGTCTTTTTATTATTTTTCTAACACTGCAGAAGTCTTTTGGGTGTGAGGTAAAACGTGTGTTGTATTGGCTTTTGCTATCAGTATCTGAAAATGCAAATAATAGCACTTCCAAATATTGCTTTGACATTAGAGTGAAGTGCATGTGTTATGGGGAGCAGAATAACAAACTCTACGTTGAAGTCCCTCTGCACAGACATACAGTTCATGTCCCTGGACAGCTGACTACAAATACAAGGTTTTACTGCTGTCACTCTTAGGCTGTGTGAGCAAATTAAATAGCTGGTTGTGGTTGCATAAAGAGCTTGCAATCCAGGGGTAGGCATTGAACAAAAATACTAAGAAAATGAAGATGGTAAAGGAAGAGATTGAAAGTAACAAATACATAATAAGAATTAATAATTAGTATGATATGATGTAGTAACCCAGTCACTTAAGTATGTAAAATAAGTGATTACTTAAAACAATTCACTTAASTGAATGACTTAGCTATGTAAAATAAGTGAATCATTTATATAAGTAATCTCTTACCACTAAGCAGAAGCTTATTTACTTGTAAGTGCTGCTTGTGTTTTAGGGTAAAGTCTGTAGGTCAGTTAGGTATTACTACCAGAAGGAGAACAATCCAAAAAGAACTATCCCAGATGCAGAATTACTTACTATGTTTATGGATCCTGAACTATTTGCTTGCTTTTTCTGCACTTAGCTGTAAATGCAAAATAATCTTCCCAAGAAGAGAGGTAAAGTGTTTGCAAATAAAGGCAATTCCAGAAACTACATACACCACAGATAATAGGTTTTATTTCTCATTAAGTGCTAATGTCTTGAGCCAAGCATGAAGTAAGTCTTGCTTTAAAATGTTTAATGTCCTAGCTAGAAGAGGTAGATTCTCTTTAGTRTTAGTTACTGTTCCTAGCAGTGAGAGCATACAGACCTCTTGTGGTAAGCATGGAGCACTGCTGAGATGTGGTCTGAAATGACTGAAAATGTCAAGAGGGGAGTGAAATGCTATGTCCTGCAACTAAGTTAACTTTGCTTTCCTTAACACAAACATTACATTCCAGAAAACCCCAATCCTAAAAGTGGTATTATTCCAGGGAGCTTAAGCTTTGAATCAGTCCTRTCATCAGTTGCTGACTTTAAAGCCCCTGTTTTTGAACCTGGAGGTTCCATGCAGCAAGGGATGTATACACCTAAAGGTATGTTAGTCAGTGTTTTCTTGTGTTGTACTCATTGGTGAGATGCCTGACCAGACTTTGTTTGGTTTTGTTTTAGTGATCTCTTCCTTAAAAACCCGAAACTGAAATGCAACCCACCAGTGTTGAAAACCCCACCACATCCTCCCCACGAAAAAGCCAAACATACCACCACCACCAAAATCCACAAAACTTGTTTGACGTTTTCATTATTGTCTATTGCTTATATGTAAGAGCATTGCTAAAGACTATCAATAGTCTTTAGTGAATTGGTTTTGATCTAGAGTGAAAATGARCTTCTCATATTGATCAGGTACCCTCAAAAAGCAAAGGAAAATGGAGAATGAAAAAATCTTATTTGTATTTTACTGATTTGCACACTTAATTATTTTAAGACTAATTTATGTAAATTGTTTTACATAAATCTGATGTATATATAGTAGAGTTTAAAACTGTTTACACTAGTGAAATGTCAATTGCAATGATACTTTCTTTGAACTTTTCCACCTTTTGATTAATGAAGATATTGTGATACATAATTGCTTTATATTGCTTAACCATAGTGGTATCCTATAACACTTTTTGATGTCAGTAGAGAGGGTCTAGAAAAAAGTTCAGGCCTTGACTTGTTACAGAATATWGCTCTATAATTCTCCAGTGCATACAGTGCAAAAATACGAGTTTCTTTCCCTGACCAGCTTGTCATCTAAATTCAACTCAGCACAGCATTGGTATATCAAAGGAGAGAAAGAAATTAAGAACTCAGTGTTCCATTAGTGTTTCCTGTCACTGAGCAGATAAGTCTGTAGAAATCTGAAATGCTCCATGTGCTCTGATTGTGCTTGAGGCTAATGCAAAGCTGAAGAGGGATTAACTCCTTCCTCCCCCACGTAGTTCCCTTGAGAACTGGGAAGGTTAGAGTCTGACCATTTTGTATAATCTTTTGTGGATTTTTTTGGGGGGAAGAGGTGATGGGCACTAATATTGTAATAACTTGTKTGCCAGTTTTTGTATTGGAGGATTCATGTGTCAGTAAAGCTTTTTTATACAAATGAACAACTAGTGAAGTAATTCCATGAAGCCAGAGTTTTGGGAATTGATTCATTAGTTCCTTGATRTATAATTAGGCAGCTTAACATCTATKTGTCTAAAATAAGTTTATTTTTRTGTAATGTGAACTGCATTTCCTTATGTCTAGTTTCTGGAGCTTATGACATGCTGGTCTTTTTCATAACACAGTGTGAAGAAAAAAGAGATCAGATTATGCTTTCTTAAATCATAACAATTCATATTTAAGAAATCTAATGCTAGATTACAATGTCTGGAGGCTTTTTGTATCTAGATTTTTTTTTTTTACTTAGGTAAACAATTTATTCCAGAGGTAAACTGTGTTAAGTATCTCATCTATAGCCATGAATATTGAAGTGATTTGTAACACTATTCAGAYTGCCTTTTTCTTAAAGTAATAAAAGCTGAAAAATCTTCTGCAGGAATAAAAGCTGACATAGCTTTCTTTACCTTTTAAGTGTTCATATTCTCTGTAAGACTACATAGATTCACRAACCCTTTGCTTTTAATAATTGTAGTTCGTGGCCAGTCACAACAAAGCAAGTCATGATCCAATCCATTCCCTCTAATCCTCTATTCCCTTGTTTCCCTAAATTTGAGGGGGCTGGAATCTACTTTATGTTTGCAGATCCCTAAATTTTGCTTCGATTAGCAATCATTTAAAAAAAACAAAGCCATCCCAAACCAACTTCCAAAACCAATGTCTTTCTACACTCTGTATTTTGTGTGCTGAAGATGAGCTGTGTGTGCATTTCCACCATACAGTGTATGGTTCACTCAGTCCTTTTTTCTCATTATGCATWAGCAGCCCAAGCAAGCTTGATGTGTGTTTCAGATTGCAGTACTAAATTCTGTCCAGAATTTTTCTTCTTTTWTTTCACAAGCTAAATTTAATCATATTTCATACATAATGGAACCTTTACGAAGTGTTCTCTCTCAGCAGTCTGTGAGGATATCTGTAGAGCTGTTAATCTTAGCATGGGTTAATATATAGAGCAGAGACCGCTACATAGGAGTAGAGATGCATGTCTTCCTGCCTGGGGAAAATTAATCTCAGGAGTGTGGTAAMGCTGCTTATTTCTGGCTCTGGAAACTTTGAAGAATGTTGTAAGCCCCTGTGTTGTGTTACGCCTGCTGGTGGAGCTAAAATTCTGTATCCACTGGGTTTCTTCCTCGTTTTGAGGTCATTGAATCTTGCCTTCATTTTTTTTGTGTTGWGAGAGCTAAACACTTCAAAACAATTAATGGAATTGATGACTTCATTTGGCTTTAGATTGGAACATAGTTGTTTTTTAATAACTTGTAAATAGGAAAAAAAAGGCAGTTAAATGAGATATTTTTACACACTGTTTAGACTTTTCTATGTGTGATTGCTYAAAAGCTGATCTGGATGTCACTTTAGAGCTACTAAATTAAATAGATATAAATAAGATTTTAATGCTCAAATAATGCATGGATATTAGTTATGAAACAAAGGCATATTTGTAAAGRATTGATCAGAAATATTTGATACAAAGCTTGACCATTTTTGATACTGAACACAAAATTATGTTGTAGCAATTTTGTTCACTACACTCAAAGTATTATCTACTGATTACTGCTTCAAAGTCTGTATTTCTTACTTTCAAGAGGGATATCATGTACCAAGTGAAAAATAATGTCAACCTTTTCTTACATGTACTTGAAAATGAAAAAGAGCAAAACAAGATGCATACAGAAAAGATGTTTTGGGGGTTGCTTAATAGTGTGTTATTTTTTTTTGTTTTGAAACCAATTACAATTTCACAAAAAGCATTTTCCTATTTTGATAAATATTGGCAATTATTAATATACAAAGTATTATTAGTAAGAATTATTATAAATTGCTCTAGTTTGATGGAGAAAAWGATATAATAGAAGTGACATAATTAAAGCTAGTTAAGAAGAAAACTGGAATGAGCGGTAAGGTCTTTAAAGAGAATGTTAACATGCGATTTCTTTTGAACCACAGCTGAAGTTTGGGATAAGGAATTTGACCCTGTCATGGTGATACTTCGAACAGTTTACCGTAGAGATGTRCAGTCTGCAATGGACAGATACACAGCATTGTAAGTTGGATCATTTTTAGAAATGCAACATCTTATTGTTGCTCATTTCCACTACAGTCTTTTTGTTTTCACTACCTGGTGACACTAAATTTACAAGCAATATCAGGGTATGTGGGTTATTTTAATTTGTTACTCTTCCATAAATGTTTAAAAATACATCTGAAGGGCTGCATAAAATGTAGTGAATGTCATCACAGATATCACAACCAAAGATAGTTTTTAAAAATCAGTTACAGCTTATTTGAAGGAGTCTTACYTATTTTTATTCATTTTACTCTTAGGTACACAAAGCAAAATTTATCTRTAGCAGTGGCAGAAGTCTACATTATTGCAGTGTTTAAAAGTACTTTCAACATTTAACATTTGTTTCAACAGTTTAAAGCAAAGTGGCAAATTCCCTGGAAACCCGTGGCCTCCTTACAAGAAGAGAACACCACTACACCCAAGTTACAGAGGTCTCATAAAGCTTTTGCACTGTAAAACCCTGCACATYGTGCTTTTCACACTTCTTTACAAGGTAGAGTCATGATTCTCATTAAGTGCATTGGTTTACTTCCATGTTTTTACAAATGTTCTTAGCAGTATGATTTTTTTAAAGTTTATTTGGAGTAGTCAGGTTCAATTTTATATAATGGTTTTGGTTGTATTTTTTAAGTCTACAATGAGGTTTTTTCCTACCACTTTGATTATTTCATGAACGATTATTTCGTRTATACACGCACTAAGTCAGTACCCAAGTGTGTGAATGATCCTGTTCTACTTTAAGCAAAGAGCTGCTGTTCAGATTGTTCTTCCATGATGGTTTTACGGAGCACAGTGCCGTGAGTGGTGTTCTTGGGCTCCTATTACAGAATGTGAAGGCACCAGCAGTGCGTGTTTAAAGATGCATAACTTTGATGGCTTTAGATCCTCAACGTCAAAGAAGTCTCATAAGTGCAATTGTTTCTAACATCACTTCCAAAATATATTCTGGCTTTTGATAATGTTATAGCAATTGTTTTTCAGGGCTAATTGGTGCCTATAAGTTATGTTTGGTTTCATCTTTGGCTGCTGTCTTTAAGAGCAGCCCATCATTTTTGAAAAGTCCATTAACCAGAAAGTGGACTTTGACTCTGTCTTTCTAAGTACAAAGTGTTTTCAAAGTAGTGTACTACAGAGGCAGGTGAGGGACTATAAAAAGTGGTTTTGTTTGAGTAGTGTTTTTTCTGGGCAGACTTTTCCTTTTGTGCTCTTTTAAGCTCTCCCAGCTTACCTGAAACTCGTATTTTGYTTCACTGTTAAATTTCTGTTCAATAGAAAATACCTGTTGTAWGACAGGAAGGCTGGTGAAGGAAGGGAGTGCTTGGGACTATGTAGARGATCAAATAATTTTTGACATGGAAGAAAAAATGGAGAATATAGAGAAGGAATGAATCATCTTYTACTGTCTTGTTGGGGGGTCTTTGGCCACTTTTTCTCTTTGTCCATTAAGAATCTTCAAAGGCTTAAATCTTTAGAATCTTAACCATTATTGGATGGCAGTTTTAGCTGGAATGCCAAATACTTTTCCACCAGATTTATGGATGGTGGAAAATACATAGTGGTTGGTTCTGTGGGTTGGCTTAAATAATGTCTGCTCTGTTTGTGAAATGCTGCCAATTTATGCTGGCCTTTATTGTATCTTTTGGCTTTTGCAACTTCCTATGGAAGAAGAGTGGATTATATCTGGTGATGTTACTTTTCAGAATCACTGGTCAATATGACTTGATTCCGACTGGTACAATTGCGCATGCTCTTCATATTAACATAATRCCAAGTTCCCTTTTTGATTAAATCAAACTCTTGTCATCTCAGATTTGATTGGGTTTCATTWAGTCAGCTGCTCTACTGTTTTTTAGAAAAGCTTTTTTAAAGAACTTATTCTCTCTGATGGTCCTAGTGGCTTTAATCTACTTAGAAAATTCATCCATTCAAAACCAAATCATATTTAAAATTTTACTAGGCTACACTCTAAAAATACTAACTTGTATAGTAACCTGTCTACAATGACATTTTAAACATTTTTCACCTACTATTTTTGGTAACTTGCATTTTTTTGCCATTTTCTTTCCTTTGATTCAGAATGTTCTCAAGAGRAAAGTTGTCCTGGTTTTTAATTTTAGCAGTACTGGTTCTTCCCCTCAATGCATTGAAAGCTGTGTCAGAAGAAAGATATGGCCATTTATTAATTTAAAGATAAGGTCATTTATTATTTGTAACTAAAAAAGATTATGTGAAGGTGGTTGTGAACTAAATTAATGTTAACCCTTATGGTGTTCCCAGTTATGTTGACACCACTTATAGGACTAGGGCCTTGGGAGGCCTTTTGGTGACTGACCACAGGAAAAGGGGAGAGAGGCTGGGGGCTCTTTGAATGGAACTGGCAGGAGTGGTGTCTATGAAACTTCATCTGCCACTCTGGTGTTAAAGTAAATCACAGCTTGAGCTAGTTACAACTTTAAGGGACAAATTTGTTTGATTGGAAAGATGTAAAATTAAATTTTTCTTTTGTGGTGATCATCAAAGGTTATGTTTTTTCTAAATTTTAAATCAATTTTTAGTCAAATTTTAAAAAAGCAAAACAAAACAACTCCCACAAAAACTGAAGCRTCTAAAATGTGTTATGCAGAACACTCTTTTTAAGGGTTAGATGTACTGAAGCCTTAATCTTCTATGAYGTGATATTCTCTTTTGCTACCTAGATATTGATGGATCATCAGAATTTATCAGAGCATGTGCTTTGCATGGTTTTATATTTGATTGAGCTGGGGCTGGAAAATTCTCCTGAACAAGAATCAGATGAAGAGGTAAGAATAAATACCAACTTTTCTTCAAAATTCAAATTCATTGTTTAATGATTCAACATACTTTRAAATTAGATTTTACCATAGGAGTTAGAATAAAGAGTCTTTATTTACTTTTATAGGGAACAATATAAGTAATAAAAATATAAGTATATAAAGTATATAAGGTTCTAAATCTTCTAAAATATGTGATTTAATCCGAATTTTAATTCTACTTTTGATGACATTTGAATATAAAGGGCCATTATTTTTGTGATTCCAGATTCCCTTATATTACCATAGTTTTTGTAACTGATCAACACTGCTTTTCGATTAAGAGTTGCTACATTTTTTTTGCAGAGATTGACTTCCGTGTAGTTCTGACTTTTTGTATTAATCTTAGATTGCACAGCTTTGGATTACTCTCTGGAGTTCCTTTCACTTCTRCTAGCTAGCATTAATGGCTGTATTTGATTATATTCAAATAAATTATTTASACTCGTGTACTTAACATGTAAATTTTATGAGAGTTATATTAGCTTTGTTGAGGTATATAATGTTCAGCATACTCTTCCTATCTCATGGAGGTATTATGGCCTTTGTAATACAGTTACAAAAGCAACACAAATKGTTTTACTACATCACAGAAAGTATACTAGAGTTTTCTTAATTGTTTTAGGAATCTGCAGGTGGACAAGAGCGCTGCCATGATAGTTGGTTTCCAGGTAGTAACTTGGTTTCTAACATGCGTCACTTCATTAACTACGTCCGAGTAAGAGTACCAGAAACTGCTCCTGAGGTGAAGAGAGAACCACCTGCAAGTACAAGTTCTGACGGTTTAGCTTCATCACAAGTAAGTAGATAYAAATGCTAGATTTTCTAGGCTAATTTAGGTTATTGCCTGTGTTGGCATTTTTTTAAGTTTTGTTACCGTTTTCATGAATTTCCTAGGATATTTTKTAGAAGTTATTTCAAATGATACTTCCTTCCAAATGATGTATTTAATGACTTTTTTTGTCCTCAATCTACCAGAGTTCAAGGCGGAAGAGCCTCCAGAGAGAGGTAGATGTGTGTGCAGTTTGTTCTCCTAAGCGATTAACTAGCAACATGGCTTTAATTGTGCTCACATTAACATTCCGTGGAATCTTCTAATTTTCCTGAATTTCCTTAATTCATATTGCAAGGACTGATGCTTTTCTCATGTTCTTGATCRTAATCTGAAGTAGTAGGCTTTAAAGCAATAAAATGCCTTTACATTTTTAATAAGGATTTGTGAATGAAAACTTTTTATGGAATATAAATGTCATCAATAGCTTACTGCTTGAGCTTTGTGTTTAGACCTGTTTGGTTTTGCCAAGATACTACTAACATATAATAATGTAGAATAGYCTTAGCTTTCTTGAGTCTAGGTAACTTTAACCTTACATTGAAATTGCATTTGAAATATTAAAGAGCAATTTTTTGTTGTTGTTTTTGTACRTATCAAAGGAATGTGTAAATGGTGGGATCCTGAAAGACTGATAGGTGGTAGATGCTATAACGTTTGTGTCAGTGTTGCTTTTATATCTATAATGTACAGTACTTCAGATAACTGTGAGCCAGATTAGTGAAATACAATTGGTATTTCTTTTGTGTGTTCATGTCAGAAAAACAGACAAATTCTAAAAGTAGGGAGATGACATGAAATAGATTAAAACAAACAAAGTAGGTGAGATGGTTTTCAGAATCCCATTTTTATATTTGATGTCTGAAGTATTTGATATCTGTTAATTGCCCAGCCTTCTTAGAAGAGGGTAAGATGTTAGTGTGCTGAATTTCAGTTAGTGTGTTCAAAACATTGAAAAAATCTTTTTCTGCTGGGGATTTGGTATATGGATCCTTAGTTTGGTACTGCAAGCAAGAGTAGTGTAAGATAGAGAGATCTAAATAGRCTCTGTCATTAATGAAGCTGCACTCATATGCTCATGTGCCCTGGATAGCAAGTTCTGCTGGCAAATGGGAGTTTGTGGCTTCTGGATCTTAGCTAGTGAATCCACACAAAATGAGCAATGCCCATGGGCATGTGTGGCCTCACCTGGATTCACCTGTGTGACATTTTGAGTTACATTGTGCAACAGTGCTCAGCACAMTTGAATAAAGGCATTTAAATGACATAAAGATATTGAAATTATTACTATTGTAAAAAAACTAAGGAAATATTAGTTGGATAACAGAATTGTAAGTTAGAGTAAAACCAGTTGTTAATTGTTTTGGTATGGATGGTTTTCATGTAGTACTTGGCTTTTTATGCACTCACATATAAGAGACTTGTATAAAAGTACGATATGTAGGTTTAGTATTTCACTATCCTAATTTTCAGTAGATTTTGGGAGCAGAGAAGAATCTCTAAAAAAAAGAATCTCTTTCATGCTTTTCTTCCTAGCTTCAAATATTTTTCATAGTTTTAGAAATGTATGTTGTTYATACTTGTATTTTTGCAAACCATTCATGATAATTTTTTTCCCAAGAACTCAGGGACAGCTCAAGTGTTCAGTTTGGTCGCRGAACGCAGAAAGAAATTTCAGGAGATCATCAATCGGAACACCAGCGAGGCAAATCAGGTGGTTCGGCCCAAAACGTCGATGAAATGGTCGGCACCCGGTGCAACTCCACAGTTAACCACAGCCATTCTAGAAGTCAAGGAAAGCATACTGTCTTTGCTGATTAAATTGCATCACAAACTCTCAGGAAAACAAAACTCTTATTATCCCCCGTGGCTGGATGATGTGGATCTTTTAATCCACCCAGAAATTCCAAGATACTCTCACGGAGATGGAATGACAGCAGTAGAAAGAATTTTACTGAAAGCTGCTATACAGAGCAGATTGAACAAACGTATAATTGAAGAGATATGCAGGAAGGTGACACCTCCTGTACCGCCAAAAAAGATTAGTTCTGCAGAGAAGAAAACTTTGGATAAAGAAGAAAGGTAATATTAATTACAAAATGAAGGGGCAGTAAAAGGACAGTGTATGTTGTGCATCTGTTGATTGATCTTTAGTTTTTTGTGTTAATTACTTACTAAAAGAATAAATCTTAATTCTACAGTTTTCTTTATCTGGTTTGAATATACATGATTTACATGGGTACTGAGGAAGAATCTGCACCTTGCTCTTTTAGTTCCTTAAATTAGAAAATTTTAATAATTTTAATTGATATACATGTTCACCCTTATGTTGCCATTTATAAAACTCATGCATGCAAGGGTGTAGAATTAAGGTTGTGTTAGCTTTTGTGGCTTAACCTGAAGATAAATTAGGATTTTTATTAGTATTGTCTGTTCATTCACATGCACATATCACCCTGTGATTGTTTTGGGGTTTGTTTACTATGCATGGGTTTAATAATTCTTGTCTGACCCATTCAATTTTTAAAGTATGTTTTGAAATTTTTTTTAATTCTGTTTTTTAAAAGTTTGTGTTTTGTTATTATGTAGCCGGAAAACCCACATGCCAGATGTCTGTCTTGGGCTGAWTTTTTTTGGGGAAGAAGCTTGGACAGTTTTGAGTTGAATTTGGGGCATAATGAGTCCTGAGAGCCCCCAGAATACKAGCAGTGTGGAAATTGAAAGCAGAGTCCCTGCTTCTCTTCCACTTTCAGCAAATGCTGTTGTTGGCATGAGAATCCTATGGAAGAGGAATCACCTAGGGGACAGCAACAAGAGCTGAGAAGAGAGGTGAAAACTAGAAATGACAGGGATTATGATTATGATTATGAAACTGGGACTGGAAGGAGAAATCTTATAGTCAGTGTACCAGTGAAAAAAAGAGARGATGCCAGGGCAAGTGATTAGTTGATGTGGGATGACTCCATCTGGCAAGTGAGGATGTTATGAAGATAAATGAAGAACTGGGTTAACAGGACAAAAATACTCAGAGAAGTGTAGCAAATTTAAAATAACCCAATTTTTAATGAAAATCTCAGTGGGGAAGAAGGGGGTCTTGAGAGTTGGTAGAAGAAGGAGAATGTTGAATAGGATTGCAAATGTCTGGAGTGTAAGACAGAGATTGACATTTGGGGATGTGGACTCAKCTGGAAAGAAGCATTGTCTGGAGTGGGAAGAGAGTGACTCTTGGCTTGTGCAAAGGACTGGAGCATGGTATTGGAAGGGAGAGCACGGTGYATAGTGTTAGAAGGTTGGGGCCAGGAAATGGGGTCAGAACACTTATTACAGTAGCTGAACTAGTGACAGCACAGGCTGGAATGGACAAGATGATCGAGTGCTTGTTCATGAAGTATTTTGAAGGGTTTATGTAACCAGAGTATGTAGTTATGGTTCTAGAAATTTGGGTAGAAAAAGTGCAGTCATCTGACTCCACTGGTTTCTGGATTTTCTGCTATTTTTATTTGTTTGAAAATAAATTTTTCATTAAATTCTCTCTGATATGTCCAAGACCTACACTATTCTGGAAAATTACACATAAAAATATGGCAAGTAGATTTAGTATATTTATATKTTACAATACTTTACGAAGTAAAATTATTTCTGTCTTGCTAGTGTTTATTTARTTTTCAACATTGCTTCTTGTAATAGTAATGTAATAGTTCATTCAATGAAAGAAATAGTCAAGGTTTACCATGTAAAATTGCTAATCAGACCAAGGCAGAATGAATAACTGCTTTAGATAAAACACAGCTACTTCTTGGGCACCTAATCATTGTTGTGGTACTCAGTAGATCTAGATTTATGTGCAGGAGATGCACAGGCATTGATGAAACAAGTAACTGTTCATATAGAAAAGGGTAAGGTCATTCCTTTCTCCCTGTTAAGGATGTGATATTTTCAAGGATCTGTTGGAGGCACTTGAAGTTTTCAGCTAAATTTGGGGTCTAAAGCAATGATGAAAACGAATGTTTYCCATTCTTCATTGTTCTGAGTGATTATCTTCCTCTCAAATTTGTAGAGGTATTGGTGGACCTGTGAAGTTTATTAATGGACTGTGATAACTGAAATGACTATGTTCATCAAGTGACATGCTGTATTTTTTACTGTTTTGATTGCTTTGTTTTAATTTTCCCTCCAGTTCTGGTTTTGTATCAGTGAAGACTAAGCAGACTGTACACATTAAGTGATCACCTTTTTTCAGTGTATCATGGCAGCACTCAGGCAAGGGACTGTTGCCATAGAAACTGAAATACAGAACTAAAGCGAGCTTGAGCTGCTTGCAGTATTTTTTCAATTGCAGTGTCATATTCCCATGGGCCATCATGGAAAATTACTGAGCTGTACTGAATCTGTCAGAGTTTGTTTATGTCTTCTTATTAAATGCATCTATTTACAGTCACTGCTTTTAGTCAAGGTGTTTATTGAGAAATTTCCAGGGAGAAATAAATAAAACCAAGTGTAATGAATGCCCTGGTCTGATCCTCAGAATAATGGATCTTAGTGATGTTGTAAATAGAAGTTATTTTGAGAAATGGTGACTGTATGAGGTAGCAGATAAATGAGCAGAGATATTTGGGTCTTTAACAAAACAAGTTAGATGCTTTGGCTTATAAACAGGCCATGTCAGGTTGCACTGGATAACAGGTTACACTGCATGAGCTGCTGTGGGCCTGTGCATGCCACTTCCTGTGCCAGGACACTGATAATCAGACAGTGCTTGAGACTGAAGAGGGCTCACCCATCAGGCTATCAGATGCCAAGTAATGTTTTTAAAGTCCATATTAGTTATCTGAATCATCTGTGAGCAGTGAAAAAAATGCRTTGTAAATGCTGATGCACAGAATTTGCAGTGTGATAGAACTTCAGTGGCTTCATTGGGGAGGTGCTGTGTGAACCCCTCAGCTKAGGGCATGTTCTGTGTGGTGAGCAGCTGTGCTGTAGGGGTTTTGTTTGGTTTTCCCCCTTTCACTATCTTATTTCCTCTAGTCAAAGTCGTGCTAAAGTAAGGAAAATTAGTATCAGTTTTCTTTATATTTTTCATCAGTATTCCTCTACCCACTGCAGTATAGAGARTTCTGTATATAGGGAGTTATATAGCTGGTCATGCAGCCTTGTACAGGTCACTGACACAGTTTAAATAGAAGGATAGACAAGAATGAGTCTCATTTGTCTTCTGTTTGTAAATCCAGAGCTGTGACAATGAGAGAAAAGTTAGTGAAGTCTACTTGGCTTCAGGAAGATAAGGGCTTTAAATCTGTACGCAATCTCAAGGTTCTTTAAATCCAAGTATAAAAAGTGTTGGTGGCCACTATCTTGGGTGGAAGAGAGGGTGAAGGAACCACTGTGAGGAGCCTTAGCTGGAAAATAAATTATGAATAATTGTTTCCCTTGCCATTAAGCTTGATATCAAAAGGGAGTGAGGTAGGATTTTATTATTATTGTTATTATTAACTTGCAGATGTTGGTGTCTCACAGAAGTGCTTGTTTTTGTACAAATGGCATTGCACTGTCTTTTTCTTTCCATGTGTAACAGATACAAAAGTTCAAGACTAAAGTCTTGGGTTCCTTTTCTGGCCATGTTATGGCCTAATCTGTTAAAAAAATCCTTTGGTTTTTGAAGGGTGTTTTAGGACAGGATTTAATTCTGCTTTTAGAGACTCAAAAGAAAGYAACACTGACTTTTTAAAAAACTCCACTTTTAAAGCAAGAGATATCATTTTTTAGGCTTGGAAATTATTCTTTCGTTATTCCTTTATGTAAATCTTAAATTGGAGTGATACTGTTTAAGGTGATAACTGTAATCAGCCTAACATTATAAAGTTCTTTTTTTTTGCTCAATTATGTATACTTATTTTTTCTTCTTCCCCCTTCTTTCACTTAGACGACAGAAGGCTAGAGAAAGGCAACAGAAATTGTTGGCTGAATTTGCCTCAAGGCAGAAAAGCTTCATGGAAACTGCCATGGATGTTGGTACGTTTTTGCGTGGTTGACTGTTTGCTTTTATTTCTTCTCCCACATGTTAGTACTAAGGTTTTTACTCAGTTTTAAAAACAGACACACAAAAAAACGTGAAACATCAACCACCCCARCCAAACAGGAAACCCTTCCCTCAGATTCTACTTTTGTATCACTTGTTAACTTTATACTTCTTTAGAAGTTAAACTTTGTTTTGTAGGACAGATATCACTGAATGCATAATTGCTAGAGAATACATTTAATCTGTAGGRTGTAAATTTATTCCTAGTTTTTCTTAATATGCAGTACATTAAATGATTGTGTGATATGTTTTTAAGTAATTGCTTTTAATATAAAATGTCCCAAAAWTAGTTTTGTCTTTTAAAGACTGTATTTTCTTTTATCTGTAATAATAAAATWTAAGAATATTTCTCTACAGAGTCTCAAAATTTAATCAGGTAAAAGTTTTGCCTTTCGAATTTATTTATAGATCTAAGGAAAGCATAATTTTTAGATAACATCAGTTCCTATAAGTGATAACATTGTATTCTATTTCAAATACTGGCTTTACAGCACAATCATTTCTTGTTTTTCTTGAGGCTGAGTTCTTTCARATTCTGCTGTGTAGAAGCACATAATCCTGATTATTTTGTTTTTAAATTTAGTTTGTGTTTAACTGAGGAATAGAAAATATTTTTGTCATTTGGGTCAATCAGCATTTCTGAAAGATGAGAAAAAGCAAGAATCTTCCCCCTTCTTCCATCAAGAAGAAGAATAATAGTTAATAACTTCAGATGCCTCAGTGTCAAATGTAACATTTGTTGTCAGTTAGACCAGGTCACACACAGTACTAGATAGAATCAATTTAAGGAACTGCATTTTCATAGAATTATTCTACATAAAGGTATTTGGGAACAACTTGAAAGAAATCCAGATATTGTATTAACTGATAATTAGTTTGCCTTTTCACTGATTGTTTTCAGTGTCTTCTATGTTGTCATTCCATTATCTGACTTTTTAATGAAATTACTCTGATTTAGTACTATAGTCCAATATTAACTAGCTTTTATGTTATGATTGTTATTAAAATAACTCGCAGAAAGTAAGTACATGTATACTGTTATAGTGCATGGGGTTTGCTTAAAACTCTAGATTAATTTTTGCCAATTTTTTAAATATTTTCTTCAGTTTTTTGAGCCAAAGTGGTTTGTTTAGTTGGGAATGCAGTCTCTATAAGTTACAGAAAATTACTGAAAATGTTGCAGAAACTATTGTTACTCTAGTTTTAAAGCACAAGACACAGTAAGATTTCTGAAACTAGTCTTTCTGCTGTGATTCAATTTAAAACTATTCTTAAGTAATTCATAGGTTTACCCTATGCATAGTAGCATAGCAGTGCTGAATAGCCATCTGAAAATAAAAAAATCCTTCCATACTAAAATTAGTCATAATTCATTCCACTCTCACACCCAGTCTGTTGCCTATTACTGTACTGAAGAGTGAAGTTCAGCAGTAGKTTTGTTTTTTCATTTTGTTCACTTGTTTTAACAGTAATAATACTGTCAAAAATGCAGGTTTGGTGAGGCCTCAGCTCCCCTGTTTTGTCACTGTTTCAGTTGGTGTCATTTGGGCAAATTTATRTTATTATCACCATCATCTTTTAAAATTTTAACTATGAAAAGTAGATGTGATTCAGTGGTAAAATGTGAGAACTCTGTAGCTGGTTTTGTATATAGCACTTAAAAACATAATACCTTTTTATTGACCATGTAGAACACTGAGAATACTCTGAAAACAAATGTGTCTAAGAGGGGATAGGAATAAGAGASAATAGCCAAAGCTTGAAGATTATTTTATTAAAACACATACTTCATTGTTTCTAAAGTGTTTAATAAAGTGCACAGAGTCCACTGTTAATTTGATTATTCCACTGTTCTTTCATTGTTGGGATGCTGCAATGAAACATGGCTTTAAAGAAAGTTACCTAGTTACATGTTAATTATTCAACAATAAATGTGTCTCATTTTGCCAGTAGAATTTATTTATTTGAATTGAAATGCACGACTTCATCTGAGATTCTTGAAGGCTGGCATTTTCTTTCACAGTTACTGTAGAAAAAAAAATCCAATTATGTAGCACTTTCCATTTGTGCCCCTGTTACTTTCTATTTATATTCTGTGACATCTGCAGAACTGCATTGCCATTCAAGCTTGCCTGGAAGTAATTAGGTGAAATTTAGAAACAGTTATGTTAATGAACTAGGATAGAACAGCATCCACTGTGCTGTCTTTAGCTGTTTGACTGCAGGATAAACAAAAAAAAAAGGAAAAAAATAAACCAAGAAAACCGTTCTAAAAAGGGCAGATAGAGCTCTTGAAATGTCTGAAGAGGCTGTCCAGAGAGTCAAAAAAGTGTTGTTGGTTTCACCTCCAGAGGCCTTCCCAGCTCCTGGTTACAGCTCTTGGTTATAGCTCCTGGGAGCTCTTAGAGGACCCTGCCTCCATGGTTTGTCTTGTGAGGTATATCTCTGTGCAAGAGATTTTTGAAACTTCATAAACTTCAGGAGGTACTTGATAAGAACAAAACTAAACCACTCAGTTCTAGGTTTGTAGTAGCCCTTAACAAATTACCATGGTATTTGTAAAGATCTGTCTATCTGAATTTTATATAAACAAAATACGATCCATTCCAGGCAAGCTGCTGAACTGCTTACCATATAGAAAATTTGAAAATTGGTTGTTGATTCTAAATATTAAGGTATCTTTCATTTCTTCAATAGATTTGTTGGCTCTGAAGTGCCCGGTGTGATTTTTAAACTTTTTTAATGCATCCWGATAAGTGTGCAGATGATCTTTTGTGTCTTTCTTTCAACGTGTGTCTTCGCAGGATGTCATTTTGTCCTTCATGCAACATTCCTTAGCTAGACTTAAGTATTGCAAGGTGACACATATTTCCTAACACTCAAAATCTTCTGAACCCAGATAGAAAAATAAATTAGGTACTGATCTCTTGAGAATATGTATGCTGGGTCAGGGCAAAGAATATTAGCATACTAATGGTTGCTTTGATAGCCAGGGGCCGCTTTGACACAGTGTGTACAGCAGGACAAATGTTGACTGCAGTCAGTGGAGATTGTGAATTATGTTTTTCTGTGTTTACAAGGCCCTTTTGGTTTGGGGGTTTTGCTGGGTAGGGGAAATAATGGAATGCATCCTTAGCTCTGGAGACTGGAAATGAAATTAAATTCAGGGAGCAATGCATTCTGCAGTACATCAGTGTGCTAGATTTTAGCAGACTGATCAGTATCTGTTAGTGGRTAGGAAGTGCTAGGTTTTTGGAACTTTGTATCTATACTTCTTTTGGTATGAAACTAAACAAAGAGATAATTAACTTTTTAAAAAATCCTGGGAACTATAGGGTTTGGTTCTTCCCTGGATTTCTGTCAGAGTTTAATTTTTTTTTTTTCTTCTCCTTCACTGTTTTTAAGGTTCATATTTATTCAGATTTGTAAATAATTCACAAGGACAAAGAGACGTTCCAGAAACCACTGTAAGGGGATGAGGTGTATTAGAGCAGCAGACAAATCTCATGGGAGAAACTTGGTGAACAGATACCAGTACCATGTGTCTTACCTTGCATTTTCATTGACTCTTTCACACACATTGATACCATTAGGACAAGTCTCTGTGAAATCAATTAAATCTTTGGAGATATTTTAAGTGAGTAATTGAGGTTTATCAGAGTCTATTCAAAAAGTAGTGGGCAGTTTTGTTTGGTTGGAGTTTTTCTGCTCTGCTTAAATTTCTTGCCAATATCCCTTTATTTTCTTTCACTAGCTCTGGTGCAAATAATTTTTTAGGAAGTCTTCCTTGGTGCTTGAAATTCTATTGCTTGCCAGAGTAGCCAGCTACATCTAAGTAGTTGTAAAGGAAGCATGTGCTTGATCATTGAATTCTAAAATTAAATTAGCCTGATTTTTATGTGCCTGTTCCTCATAGGCAATAAAAGTATAAATCACATATRTTGAAGCGGTTTTAAACATGTTTTAAATTGTAAGTTCTGGGGGTTTTTTTCCCTCAGGTTAAAAATATGCAATTTATGGTGAATGAATGGTATTTTKTAAACTAAATATTGATAGATTTTGATTACTACGATTGAATTGTTCAGAATCAGATTGATACACTGTATTCTCTTTCTGCACTTCTGAAAGATATTGGATGGATGCATATTTGCTGTTGTATTGACAATATTTTAGAAAAAGAGAAAAAAGAAAGCTGAAACTAGTCCTTGTCATTTCTTGCATTTGATATGTAAGTGCACAGGAGTGTGCATTACACAGTTATGAGGTGATGTTAAATATTAAAATGTAGCATTTAGTGTTTACTTCCTCCGTTCTGTGCTACAGTTTGCTTGTAGGTTTCCTGGATGTTTTGGACATTTGCAGTTGATGCGTTGTGCTTTTTCTTTCATTGTACATYTGGCTGCCACTAGATGGTGATAGACGTGTAAAATATTAACTGCTCGTCAGTGAGAATCAGGGTTCATTTTCATATGACCTCAATGACTGACTGGGAAATCAGCAGTTACTGAAACGGKGTCATTTTGATTCAGCCCTGTGAGCAAAAGCATTGCATGAAGCTTTTTACAGCAAAGAAACAACGCTGCCTGGCACCCAACACGCCTCTCCTTATGGCTGGCAGCCTCCCATGCCTAACTTGTAGACTTTCAGAAGACAGCAGCTCTCCTAAAAGCAATCTGCATGAGGACTGTTGCTGCACTCAAGGTTCTTTGGATTCTCTATCCAGTGCCTTGACCTACTTAATCAGAGAGATAAAGGGTGTGGYTGAAAGCAGGGAGGAAGTGTTCTCCTTTGGAAGAATTATCTTCTAGGAAAGACACAAAGAACCCACATATTCTAGATTGAGAGGCTGACTGTATGTGTTCCTGAGCAGTCAGGAGTGGATCATTTAGTCCTAAGGTGCTTTTATTTCAAGCTAGTGAAGAATTCTTACCTTTGATTGTAACATAACATAAAATGGCTTTCCCTGAAATCAGCACCACAAGTGTCACGTGATTAAAGCTACGTCAGGTACAATGGCTTTGMTATGTCAGAGCTGGTCCTTGGCCTTGAACCTTTCTGTGCACCGAGGAAGTAGGAATGTGGACTATTAAGAAAATAGATCTCTGGCATGTCTTGTACACAGTAAATGTTACGTTAGGCATCTGCAGCATCACAGCTGTTGCTTTCTTAAAGCACCCCAAATTCTTAAAGATTTTCCAAGTTTCATAGTGAAAAAAATAYTTTCTGTTGTTGTTGCATATTTCATTCACCGTATCTGAGTATCTTAAAATTATTTCTAAGGTGTACAGGTTAACTTTTTCCTTCTAATTGTTTCAGTCAACAATGAGCAAATCTGATTGTAGCAGAAATTCATATCCATTGGCCTTCATCTCTCTATAATCAAAGTTTTCACTATAATATCTAATGAAATAAAGTTAAATTTCTATTTTATAAAAGTTTCAAAGAGACCATGTTTAATACAAAACTTGAATGAAGCATTTAATTCCACAGGGAGTAATTTTGCCTATGGAAAGACATGTGCTCTGTTTTGTACGTGTCTTTCTCTGAAGCAGAAAGGTTCGTTTCAATCAACTGACAAAATTTTGGCTGTAGATAACTAGAGAAATTATTTTGTCTTTTTTTTTTATCACTGTCTCAGTGCAGATGCAATTGGATTAATTTACTTCTGTTTAATATAAATTTTCTTTTTCATTTTTAGAATCGCCAGATGCTGATATTGCCATGGAAGTAGCTTCATCTGAACAGCATGTTTCTGAGGCAATATATGATTGTGTTATTTGTGGACAAAGTGGTCCTTCTACTGAAGACAGACCTACAGGGCTAGTTGTACTATTACAGGCTTCCTCAGGTATGAATGTGTGATGTAGGAAAAGCAGTGTTTCTGCAGCTTTTAGCATGTGTCCATAAATCCTGTTGTGTTTCGTGAAGTCTGGAACCACAGGGTTTCCTGTTTTTTTTTTTTGTGGATGGTCCTCTGTGAGATGCGTAAGGAACTTATTAAATGTTTGGGGAAAGAAAAATCAGTCTAATTCCCTCCTACTTCTATTMGCTTTTGCAAATCCAGCAGATTATTACAGTCCTACAGGAAAATCAGTATTGGAAGGAAAAGAAAATTCAACAGCCATCAATGTGTTTGCATGTAGATAGGAGCATTTGTCTGTATTGGTGTGTATATATATATATTTTATGTAAAAGTGCAAAAGCAGAACTTTCAATATTTAGATTCTTTTTAGTAAGTTTTTACTTTTTGACATCAGCAAAGCACATTATAGTTACAAACCAAAGCTGTCTGATGGTTTTTGTAATTGTTGAGCCTGTTGTTCCCCATTCTGTATTGCTGCTTTTCTTCCCACAGTGTTGGGGCAATGCCGCAACAGCACTGAGCCAAAGAGGCTCCCAACTACTGAGGAGGAGCAGATCTATCCCTGGGATACCTGTGCTGCACTGCAYGATGTCAGACTGACAACTCTACAGCGATACTTTAAAGATGTAAGGATTTCATATGAACAGGACTCRAGAAAAGTTTGGATATAAGGAGAGAAATGAAAGTTATCTTAGAGTTCTCCTAGTTTCATTTTTCTATTAAATGAACACTTTCTCACGTCATTCTGAAGTGTTTACATTTGATAGGGTTCTTATTTTTAAACAGTGTCTGTCTTTCCCCTAGGTATATTTTTGKCRATAGGCATCTAGTATATCTATAAGSCACATAGTCATTAAATATCCACACAGATACTCTCTAGAAAGTGGCATTTCACAGTCCAGTGTGACCACACAATTGAAAGATGGTTTTGGTGACTAAGCAAACACCAGTTTTCTTGTAGCCATTCAGAGAACCCAGTCAAGGAATTGCTCTTACTTAGCAGCACAAAGTAAGTGGAAAAAGTTTTAATCTGTAACAGGTTTCTGAGCCACTACAGAGAAGGSGAGGATATGTGGATGGGAAGGAACAACCAGTAAAATGCACCCTCATATGCGGAATCCTCAACTCTGCACAACATCTAAAGCAATTTTACATTAACTGGTAGCTAATGTCTGCTTTGTGGATCTGTTAGCYGTACCAGAGTTTTGTGTTACTTCACAAAGCCAAATTACAATTTTTCACATTTAATTTTGAGAGCCAATTCTTCTTGCTTAGCAGGACGTGCTCAGTTACAGACCTCTGTGGAAGTGCTGCCTTTGACTTTCCTTTCTACTGCCTTCATAGAGATTGGGCAAAACAGATCCCTTCTTTCCACAGAGATTCCTTTTCRCACTTTTCTCAGCTGTAATTTGATGCTTGCTGTTGGGGAGTTCTCACCCCTTAAAGGCACGATCACTGAGTGAGATTCCTTTTAATATGGAGAGGTGTGACTAAGGATTAGGAGATAAAATTTCATATACTGAATTGATAGGTCTATTTTCAGAATCGCATAGTGCTCTGTAATCAATAGTTTGATACAGGTGTGTTCCATCCCAAGCCCAAGTTCTGCCTTATTAACATATTGGGCTTTAATTCTCCAATGATCTTCCAAATTTGCTCCCCCCCCCACTGTTGTTTACATATTCTGGGATTTAAGTGCAGTCCTTGAATAAGGCCAATGTTTTCAAAACAAACCTAGTCTAAAACTGAGTTCACTTAACAAATATTTGTTCTCTTTTCCAATTATGATGMGTTATATATGATGCTGTTCAACAACTTATTAAAACCCCTAAGTGTTTACACTGAATTTTACTAACGGATTTGGGCTTAATGGTATAACTATAGTACTGTTATTGTGGTTGTCTACAAAACTGAGTGAAATATACTCGAACAGTGTATTGCCCTTGTAAATGGGATAACTTCTGCTGTTGGAACACCTGTTGGAGTTAGACCCAGCTTCATGCTGTRATACAAGAGGTTCCTTAAACGAGCTGTTATCTTAGGTGACAAAAACTGCAGAAGTTTAATTTAACTCTGGCTCTTTGTTGGAAAGAATAGCATAATGGCAGCCATGTAAATCAGCATAAACAAACACTTAATAAAATTGATTTTTTTTCTTCATTTATTCAGGATGTCTTTTCATTAGATAGCTTGGAAATAAAAATCTCTGCATCTTGTAAGTCTTAAAGTTTGGTAAATACTTTTATAGCTTTATATATAATTGTTGTTCTTTCTTACTGTTTTTGCTTTGTTTTAGAGTTCCTGCTTGCAAGCAGTATCAATAGGCTGGGAAGGAGGTGTTTATGTACAAACTTGTGGTCACACTTTACACATAGATTGTCACAAATCTTACATGGAATCCTTGCGGGTAAGCAAAACTGAAGATCATATTTGCGTATTTACATCTGAACTGCTCCTGCTGAAATCAGTTGGATTTATGCTGTTCAAATCAGGTCAATCAAATGTTTTGTATGAATGTACAGAATGTTTTTTTTATGTTCCAAGAAATTAGTAACTTAATCTCTTATTGCATCTTGACAATATTAACAAATGTACTTTGTTTTCAGTTATTCTGATGTATCAGAAAAAATACTTAACAAAATTAACCAGCACAAAAAAAAGCAAAGACTAAGTGATGACTTCTTGTTTCATATGAACCAGCATTTTTGTTCAAGATTGTTTTATGGGATATTTCTTCAGGATTTTGGTTTGGTGTTTTTTGGTGGGTTTGGGATGGGGGTTGTTGTGGTTTGTTTTCTTTTGTTTTCATGGGTGGGGGGTTTGGTGGTGTTTTTTTTTCTGTTGGGTTTTTTTGTTGTTGTTTTTGCTGTGTTGGGGTTTTTTTGTAATTTTTGTTAATTGCTTTTCATTATGAGAAACACTGTGAGCCATTCCTTGTATTTTTAGTAAAATGCAATATGAAACTCAGCCTCTAAAGACACTCGAAGGTGTGCGACCTTTATTGGATTCCATGATTAATTGTTCTTTTCCATATTAATTTAAATTTGCTTGCAGCAGTAATCGTGTCATYGGGATAAATATAAAATAATATAAAAATTATATAAATAAATACAGCAGCAAAATCTGGACATTCATGTTAGAATCTCACTTTGAAGAATTTTGGAAAAGTAATTTTTTTTCATCTGATAAATTCTGAAGTAATTTTTCTGGTGKGTTCTCTATCAAACTTGAAATGAACTGTTATTCTACCTCATTGTTTTCTTGAAGGTTTCTGGATAAGTTAAGTGAACTTCTGATCCTAACATTTTACTAGTGCCTAAATGAATGCATAAAAATTTTGACTATTTATTGACCTTTTTTAGTACCAAAATAGTTTAAAGAGACCTCTTTTCATCTGGAGGAAACATTTATTTTTACATAATACAATCATATATCAACATGGAAGACCATGGAGGCAACTCCATGAAGCTGAAGCAAAGCTGCTTGCCAGTTTGCAGGAATACTGAGGACACGTCCTCATTTCCCAAACACGTACTTATGTCCATTTTTTGATCTTTCATGTGATACAAGAAATAATCAGGGTTTTTCTCATGCTGCCCTCCAACGGCTACTTGATTAGGTTTCTTTCAGCCTGTACTTGGAGTGTCAAACTTTATGGGAGTTGTCAGAAAGAGACAACACAGATGAAATGTCAGAAATATTCCATTGAAGTCTTTCTACTTTATTATGAGGATATTGTAGACAGTGGAGAGTACTTAAAAATTAGGAAAATTAGGATTAGGAGGATTGTAAGACAGTCTAAAGTCATTAAGTCATTAAAATGGGGAGCTATTCTAATTATTTTTTACAGTTTTGGGGTTTATACTTACTGTTTTTAGCTACACACCTGAGYTATCAAACTAAAAAAACTATAATCATTTGCAAATTTCAGCTACATCTTCTTTATTTTCTTTTAGAATGACCAAGTTCTCCAGGGTTTTTCAGTGGACAAAGGAGAATTTACCTGTCCCTTGTGTAGGCAGTTTGCTAACAGTGTTCTTCCTTGCTACCCTGGAAACAACGTGGAAAGAAACGTTTGGCAAAGTCACAGTAACAAGTCAATGCAAGARCTTGTACAAGAGGTGGAAGATCTTCAAGAACAGCTGGGAACTTTCCCAGTAAGCATCAGTGTAAGGCAGAAAGATCCTTGTTAATTTGCCTCTACCTTTCAGTTTTTACATTGTGTTGCATTTGTGATCTCTTAGAAACCTGGCAGCCTGGGAAAGTCATTTTCTTCTGATATGGAAGACAACATACCACTGTTTTCTAATCAAGAAATTTTAAGTATTTAGAGCATTTACTCCATTACCTACTAATAATAAACAGTTGAAAGTTGTGACAAAATGTGATTTATATAATTAATATAATTTTTAGTACATTTTCAGTTTTCTCCATAGTAATTTATATTGAACTAAGTTGCATAACATAAAATATATTTATAATTTCTGTGCAGTGAAAAATCAACAATATTCTTGTAACTGGAAGCTATTTAAATAATGTCTGTTAAGATCTTCTTAAAGCATGGACTGTTTTTTTTATAAAAAGAGCAGTTTGCAGATGTTCATGTGTTACAAACCTTCATGAGGTCCTCTGAATGACAGAATCAATTRTATTTAATTTTGTTACCTTCCAGTCTTGATGGAGATGTTTTGTGGTTTTGTGTACTTGTACAGTGCAATTTTAAAATAGTGGAAACAGTGAGATTCTTAAACTTAGGAGATGGACAAAACACTTATGTTTTCATATTCAGAACAAATCCAAACAACTTTTCAAAATATTCTGATACTTCTTTGAGACAGAATACTGACTTTTAATGTGTATTTTTTCATAACCTGCAAATGTGTTTTACAAATATGAAAGTGCTAGGCTTTTCAATCAGCTACTGCCTTTCTTCAGGGAAAATTAACTGATGTTCTTTCCTGTCTTTGTTCATAGTCTGAAACCAACCTCAGTAAAGAAATGGAATCTGTAATGAAAGATATAAAAAGTACCACACAGAAGAAGTATACAGATTATAGTAAGACTCCTGGATCACCTGACAATGATTTCCTGTTCATGTATTCTGTAGCCAGGTGGGTATGTTTTTCTTTTAATATTTTTTTTTCTTTTCTATTTCCCACTAGTGGTATCAGTCACTATCATTAGATAACTTTCTTCTTTAAAAAAGAAAAAATTAAAAAATATTTCATCCTCTCCAAAAAGGACTTTTTGACTACTCAGTACATCAAGGTCATGTTTTCTGATTTTCATGTACAGGCATTATGCAAGATGAAAAGATCAGCCTCTCAGTTAATTTTTACTATGCGCAGCAATGGCACAAAATCTGGAGAACTTTTTGTTGTATGTTTGTTTAGTTTCCTTCTTTATTCAAGTTTTTGCTTTCCATAAATCAAAATTTTGTGTTGCATTTMTTTTTTTACTTTCCATTCCCAAATTGTCAAATCTCTCTTTGGCAGRATGAGATTTTCTTTTTGTATTGTTGCCATATTGCTCACTTTTACATCACAAGGTGTTTTTAATCTCTCTGCCAGACATTAGTTTTAKTTACTTAACTGAGGATCACAGAAGGAGCTTTTTTATATCAGCAACAAGGGATTTCTCTTCATGTAGTCTATAGACTTCTAAAAATGTGTCCAAACTAGCAGTATTTTCTTTGTGATGTTTGATTGTCATTTTATAGCTGTGTCACATACAGTCTCCAAGAAAATCAAACAATCCCTCATTCCATCGATACCATTAATGTTAAGGTACTCTGAATGGTTAATCTGTTCAGAGTTACCGTGATACAAGGTTTTCCCTTAAGAAGTTGAAATACTTATTAAACAAATAATTTTCTAAACTCTGACTTACTGAGGCCAGCAGGGAAGGTGCTGCAGAGAAACTGCAAGCATAGAAGTGATAGCATTGAGTAGCGTTTTTTTATTGCAGTTTCATAAACTCTGATTGCTGAGTGTCTTTAGTATATAAGCCGTGGAAATATTCAAGGCTTGGCTCAGCAGGACTCTGGTTAATCAAATATAAGGTTCCACTTTTCACAGAAGGTTAGACCATCTAATCTTCAGAATTCTCTTCCAACTTAAATTATTGTATAATTCTATTAAAAAATACTGTCTGTATTCTTTCAAAGTATTTTAACTGATAAAGAAGAGCTATGAAATTTTATACATAGCAAGTTAAAGGATTATTTTGTGTTTTTAAGTGGTATATGCAAYACAAGGATAAATAATGTTGAGTTTTTTAGCAATTACATGTTAAYCATTACAGTTTAATACCCTTCCAAAAATACAAAATACTCAAAATTAGTATTTCACATATAAAATTATGATTACTTGTTACCATAATTTGACATGCCATGTAAGATACAAAAATGGTGTTAAAATACATTTCTGGGTGCAATGTTACATAATCTTTAAAATGCTAGCCAAACATATTTTTAATGTATCTATATATTACTTTCATATTTACACCCAGAGCCCAAGATTTGTTTTCATTTAAAGAGTTAAAAATACCTCAAACCAGAACAGCATTTCATTGCTGCTTGCACTGCTCAGTGGTTGACCACTAAGAGTAGGGTAGGTCACTTGCACTCCTTGTGGCCTCTTCCTGTYAGGGTTAGCCTGGTGTCAGTAATTTTCCATTTATCCATGACTGAAGAATTTCAGGTGTGGGATCCAGCCTTCTGGATTGTTACTATAACTCACAAGATCACTTAGGAGGGAATCTGRCAGATCGGTTTCAAGGTAGTTAACTTCTCTTGCCATTCAGTGCAGCAATCCAGATTTACATGATTCTATTACCTGATAATTGCATAAGAACTATAGGTTAAAAATATKAAACTTTAAAATAGCCATTTTAATATAACTTTGCACTTTGTATTTTTGGAAGTAAATCTCTAAGTCAGTGTGTCATCCTTCACAGTGCATGAGTTTTCTTAGTATGATTTTATTATGTGTTTAATTTTAAGTAATCAAACAACAGACTGTCCACAATTAAAATTACATACTGAAGTCATTTACTTCCTGCAAGTTATTCCTGTCATTCAACCTTCTGCATTTCCTTCCAGTTTTTTTGAGATAATGGTACCCTTGTGTTCCTTACCAACCAGTAACATTTGAGCATTTTAGTTCCATTTAGGTGTAATTGGTTTTGATCAGTCCACCTGCATCTGTTACACACTTTTTCCTGGTATTTAACCCCCGTTTAGATGAGCATTTGAATGCAGTGATACTTTTATTWACTCAGTATATTTGCGTGTGAATTAAATTCTCTTAATCTTCTTATAAGTCATGTTCCATTTTCAGTCAGAAAATGACATCATCTCCTGTCTTAAAAGATAAGAGTTTACAGCTGAATGCCAGCTTTGAAGTGGATTACTGCATGCTGGAATGGGAGTGTTGTTGGTAAACGATACATAGCCAATTGCTGCAGGTTATTCTTTCTCCTTCAGGAAAAAAGRAACTTACTTTTCTTTTTTTTTGCTTACCCAGGGATATGTCCCTGGTAGCAGAGAAAAGAAATTACAAAAGAGCTCTCTACCACCTAGTGGGTGGGCTCTCAGCCCTAGTGGGAGGGCTAGCAGCTGTGTTTAGCTAGCAAAAGAGGCATTCCGGGTCTTGGCATCCCGATTTGCATGCACAGCTGGAAGAGCAGCTCCTTGGCTGCCTCCTGTTTTCCCGGCAGTCGTATCTTGTTAAATTTGTACCCTTCTCATATGCATTCCTCCTTGTCTTTGCTGACGTTTGTGAGATTAGTGTAGTGTACCATTCTCAAATCACGTGTGCCTAGCTTAAATCTTAATAGTTCCACATTCAGAGCATTGCAGGCTATAATTTGTGGTGATATCGTGAAGGACTGCTTCTGTATTGCATAGCAGTAGTTTCATGCTTTTGTTGGCTTTTGGGTTTTCTGTTAGCTATGTATAGACTAATATAAAAGCCATGTGTTCTTTCCTTCTGAGTTTGTGTCTCAGTATCTGGGGTTTTTCCATAAATGTGTTTTGTTTGTAAATTGAAGTGAGAAAAAATGACAGTGCTTAGTATGCTGCTTCTGTCCCAGTAGGAAGAGCAAGTCTGTCCAAATATATTCCCTTCCTGGAAAGGGCATGGCATTTTTACGTCCCCCTGCTCTGTCCTGGTRTGAATTCTGAGAAATATGAACTCACCTTTCCCACCCCCAATATGTTCCTTTAATAAAAGCTCACAAGAAGGGATGAAGTAGGTCTGTTTTTAATTGGGAGTCTGGACAGCTGAGCAAAATCCATTTTCTCAGCCTTTATTCTGTGAGTGAGGAAGATAAAGGCAGTGTTCTACAAAATCTTTTACTTCAATCAATGACGCTGAGATTTCTAGATAGGAAAAGACGACATTCATATAGATTTTCTTTCTCTTTCTTTCATGTTGAGGAGTCTGAGATAGCAAAGGATTCTTTCAGAGACCACTCTGTATTCCGCTCTTCTATCAGATGCTCCCAATTTTTCTTCTTTACTTTTCTTCAGTAAGGGCAGAGGGCACTCAGATCCTCAAGGCAGGAGCTCAAATTAGGGAGGAGATACACTGGTCTCTCCCAGAAATGATTGAGGTCTGTATCTGATGTAGGATATTTTATGAAGGATGAGTGTTCATTTTTGCAGAAGTTGCTTTCCCTACTGTGCATTTTTATGCCAAGGTACAGGTTTGTTTTGAAAGAGATGTATTGAAGGAAAAGGTTAATACTTACATTTCCAAGAAAGCTGAACTATAAGGTGCTGCCTTTGAGGAGCTGGGGACAATGAAGATGTGTGGGAGGGGAGAGTTGGTAGCATATATGTGAACAGAGAATATGTTTACAGACATACCTTACATTCCTTATAGCAAAAAGTACTACGTGACACCTCATATGTACCAACAAGAGGTACGTTTAGAATTGTCCCTCAGGTTTGTTTTGTGAAATGGTACATATGTCTTGGTGAAAGGGAAATTTAAAATTGTAGATCTAGAAAATTWTTCTTAAACATTCAGTTAAAGATTTAAATCTTAATTGTCTTGGTTTTAATGGAAGACTACCATCCATTTTCTTCTACAAATYAGTTTTCAGAAGGTTTGTAGAAATAAAATGTTCTGATTTCCTTCCTATTCCCATGATGAACTAGCATATGCTGATCTACAGTTGCTGTTTTGCCCACTAATGTGAAATCCCCGTCCCTGCTTCCTTGCTGGTAGATTTTCAGAAGTTCARTGAGTACTGCAAATCGCCTGAAGAGTGGAAAATTCCCCTGTCACACAGATGCCCTTATCAGCAGCAACCAGATGGARCTCTGAGCAGGCATATTATCAATGTTAAATTGCCTTTTCTGAGTAGAGAGGATTAAAGCATTCCTTCAGAAATGGATGGCATAAGCTGCAAACTTAGGGATAGWAATATTCAGAAATGTTGCTATTTTAAAAACATAGGAAAGTATCTTAACAAACACTGCATACCAAAATGTATTAYTCTTTCAAGCTGATGAAGCTGAAATTCATTAAAATAATTTGTTTTGAATAAAAGTCATCCTGTAGTTTCTTCTTAAATATATGTGTGTGGGGGGATGGTCTTAGCTTGGATATATTGTGCCTAAAATTCTAGAATAGATTTTAATATGTATTCAGTCGCATTGCATTGAACCTAAAAATCTTCCATTTTTCATCAGAGGATAAAATATTTTTAGAATGAGATTTGCAGTTTGGATTGAATTAGCAAAACAACACTTCCAAATGATAGAATTATGTTCCTTTATTTTAATTTGAAAAATGTATGTTGACTTTCTAAAACAAGCTCTCAGAATGTAATAGAAATTGTTTGCTCCAAATCTTGTGAGTAAAAGATAATGCAGTACTGAAACATCTAATTCCAAAATTAAACAAAATTATCAAATTTGGCCTAAACAATTGGTGTCTAAGTATTAGATTACAATAATACTAAGAAAGAAAGCATCAGTGTGACATGCAGAGATTTAGTGCCACAACTCCTGTTTCATACTAATGAGCTGCAGTGAATAATGCTTCATTCAGAATTAACCTCCAAGGCTTTTATTATCTATAAAGGGCAGTCATTTAATTATGATTTAGACTGTATTCAAATTTATTTGATGCCATATCTATTGTACTCTCTGATTGTTTAAAGCAAAACAAAAGCCCTGCCAATAAAGAGAACACTTAACTAGATGTATATGATTGACTGAAAGTTAGCCACTCTTTTTATTGTCTTTCAGACTTGCACATGAATTCCTTTATTATTGAGCTGTGTGTGCTTACAGAAGAAAGCCTCAGAGTTAACATTCTCTTAAYTCTTTTCTCACAGTACAGTACTATGTTAATGCAGTATTTACATGTATGACAATATCTTGATAAAGTTCATTTTGTTCTGWGCTGTATTTCAGCAATGTTTCACACTAAAGATTAGTTCACAGTTCTATTTAGTGTTTTCCGAGAGTTTGTCATGACTCATTTGTGCCCATAAAAGCTTGAATAATGTTCCATTCAATACTATTATGTTTTTCATACAGAACAAACTTGGAACTTGAGCTGGTTCACCGAGGAGGAAATTTGTGTTCAGGAGGTGCAAGCACAGCTGGGAAAAGATCATGTTTAAGTAAGTTCCATGTTATTAAAGGCAGTATAAATTWTTAGAATATTGAATAAAGATGTCTGGTTCTGTCTGGTACTTTCAAAATTACATCAGCTGTTTCCTTTTAAAACCTTTTTTTTCTGTCATAAAGAGTATTTGGTTTTTTGTTTCTGTTAGAGAAATCTGAAAATTAATTTGTACAAATTCTTCATTAAAGCTGTTCATATCCTGTGAGTATAATTATTTAGAAATCAATTGTCATATTATCCATGTAATATTTTTCAATGTTCACATTTTAATGAATAAAACACTAGAAGTATTTTAAGGGTGAAGCAGGAAGGCTTTGTTTCACCCTGCTKGTTGCTAGCAATAGAGAAGTTCTGAATGCTAATGCAGCTCATGACTTGGTCTCATACTTTGAAATATGCTGCTACAAGATCCCATGTCTTCAATTTGCCTAGTTCTTCCACAGACAGGGTTTTGCGAATTTTCTTTCATAGAAATTTTCAAATTTTTGTTGTTCTGAAACCTTTAATATTTGTCAAATAAAGCAACTTCTTGTTGCTTTTTATTTTTATTTTCTTAAAAATTTTTAAGATTTTATTTTCTTAAAAGAAAGTACTTTAAACTTTTACTGGAATAAAAACACTTATGAGTGGAYATTTTCTTTTGTCAGGAAAAATTGGAAAGCCTTCTGGAATATTGCCACTGTTGCTAATGCTTATTGAAGTCAGGCTTATGTAGCAATAGCAGTAGATTCTGTAGGAAAAAAAGTAAAAAACCTGAGGCCCCCCTCTGCCTTTTTGTGTACAGTTTGTGTGGGATGCTTTCCTCATCACTGGAGGTGACAAGCCACCAAAGAAATCTCATCAGGAGCTATGCTGTCCACATTCCCTCCAGGACAGAATCCTACTGTTACTGTCAGGAAATGTAGTTCAACTAATCTCATTCATGTGTTATGATTTTGAAAACCAGTTTTAAACCTCACTGCACATTATCTTTCCCTACCACCATTGCCCCCCTTTCTCAGCAGACCAMGTACCTGAAAAGTGGGTGTGTTAAAAGAACATCTTTACATCACTGTGTGCAAATTTGAAGTGTGTAATAAACCAAGGTTCTGCAGATACTTTATACTTAGATTAAAACATATTTTTAGTTGTATGCTTACCTAGTAAGATGGGCGCTTTCTCCCTGAATTTTAACTTCTTACTAATGTGTTTACCTATTTCACAGGCRTGTGTTTGGAAGAACATGATGAGCAGGTTAGGGTGGAGCTTTCAGCTTAAAACTGAAAAATTTCTGAAAGTGAAAAAATTTATAATGCTGTTATACATAATGAGAGTATATCCTTGTTCTCACATGGCTTTACTGGTCGTAAAATTTATTGAAATTTTAGAGTTTAGAAGAATGTATGCAGGGAAGTGGCCAGTAATCTGCAAGGTCATATTTTTATCTAGTTGATAGTTCTTTAAAATCAGGAGATCCAGTTTTTATGTGTGATTTATTCTTTTAAACGTGGAATTAAATGCATTAATTAGATCTTAAAACACTGTGAAATGTTTGACATCACAAATTTTTGCTACATGTACCTATTTGAAAGAGAGTTAGGTAGACAGATAAATAGATCTAAAAGATAATAGGTTTTCTGATGTGCTTCATCACTAACTAATGTCAGTTAATGCTGGAAGATGATGATTTTAGACAGAGTGGTTGGACCGCTGGATTGGCGGGCAGCTTCCTTTGTGTACATCTCTCTATAACGTCACTGTTACACTTTGAACTACATCACTTGATACAAAGAAACTACCTCAAAGTGGTTTCTCTTTCCGGGGCGTTGTTTGAAGAAAAAAGAAAGAAAGAAATGCCACCAAGCTAAGGCCTGGTAACTGACACTAGGTGGTTTGTATAATAATACATTATTTAATGTTTTTCTTATTCTTACCACACCACCCCTTTGACTTCCTCCTGCATAAAAAAGGATTCTTGCAAACTTAGGACYTAACTTTAAAGGAAAGCATACCTTTTGCTGACAGTCTGTGAGAAGTTTTGTCAGGAATTTTAATACAYATTTCTCAAGGCTTGAAATGCATAGAACATACTTTAATCACTGGAGAAATTTCTTCTTGGAGAATTACAAAATTGGAAATGATAAATGGAGGATGTATTTCCACTGGAGGATTGTCTTGCTGGATGAATAATTCAATTAGGCATGACAATTTATAGTCATGTTTAATATTATACTTCCCTATTTTTCCAGCCTTTTTAATATTTTGCCACTGCCTCTGTATGTCTCGTAAAATGAACCAATTTTCCTTTTCATCAGAATTAATTAATGGAACAAACTAAATTTCCTAAACTTTTCAGAAGTTAGAGATACTTTCACAATTGAGAAGTATAGAAATCGTCTTCATAGGGAGAAGATTTAAGATTGCATCAACTGTTGCTTTGAAAAATATGTGCTAGTTTGCAAAATGGAAAATGTTCATAAAATATTTATATTTTGGTTAAAAATTCACTGTGAAACTGTGCATTAATTATCTGTRTGAAAAATAAAATAGTCCACAAARAAAAACTTTGTTTTCATGGAATCACTGAGAGGTTTGTATTCAGAATTTTGTGTATTGTTAGGGAAAAGAAATTTTTTTCTCCATTATGTGATTCATTATGTGATTCAGATTCATCTGAAATTGCTAGAATATTGATTGAAAAGCATATTGATGAATTTTTAAAACCTGATAACATAGCTTGATTTTATTTTCTTTTTCTACTTAAATTGCATTACAATGCATTACACTTTGTTTGCAATAATATTTTTCTGTTCCTGTCTTAAACTGTTGTGCAATTTTGAGTGTGTTGTAGTAGTGCTTTTTTCTTCAGCAGCTGCTAATAGGATTATAGTCATATTTCTGATGAAGGACAGCATCTTACCGCAATGCACTTGGTTTTTTTCACACTTTTGTGTAGAATGGTAAATTTTCTTATTTACATCTAAGTCAGTCATGTTGTTAYTTCTAGTATTTATCTTGTACTCCAGAAAAACTCAAGGCCTTCCAGGTGAAAGGCACTACATATATGAATGTGTTGTTGCATTAAGCAGCACAGAGACACGAATGTCATTTATTCATTGTTAAAATGTTCAGATGCTGTTTATGTTCTGTATTGGTACTTTGTCAAATTGTTATATAGCCAGCTGGTCATATTTAATCTTGCATTAAAATAGACTTGTTTTTTTMTATAAGGTAATGGGATTCTCCTAGAACAGACCTGTACAGTATTACTGKTTATTACTGTTATATTTAGGTTTAGACATGAGGCTTGATATGACTAGTGGGAGCAGAGTTAGCTTTATATGTATAGCAGGGTTTGTTTTCAGGGTTTGTTTTCACTAAACCATTATATAATTGTGTGTTTCCTTCATTGCCCCTTCTACATCCTTGCATTTAAGTTAAGAAAAATGGTAGTTTTGTGTATTCATATTCTGGAGTATGTGTTATCATCCCTCCATAGTAATTTAATTTTCCAAGAGTAATCATGTTTTTGAAGTTTTATTTAAAATGTACCTTCAGMGTCTTCATTGTCTTAGGCAGTGAAGAAAGAATGATTTTAATAATCCATACCCTGTCTAGAACTTGAGTACTGTTCTGTTAAAGTCTTCCTTGAGTAGTATTGAAACGGCTTTTGTTTTTAAATGTCATTCATGTCAGRTTCAGCAGAAATAATCTAAAACATCACCTGGTATTGCTTTTTCTGTGTATGAGATACTGAGGGGTTTCTTTTGTGATTAAGCATACCAGTCTGTAGTAGTCTTGTAACAACTGTGAAATTTGGTGATTAGATATTGTGCAAAATAGAATATATTGTCCCAGGTGAGCTATTACAGCAGAAAACATCAGGGAGGATGGTGGGAGCAAATAGGTCAAAAGCTGTTTTAGTAGATTGCACCATGAGGGCAGCTGCTCTTGGGAAGTAAAATTAAGAATGATTAATGTAGCTCTTAGCATCAGTGACCAAGTCTGTGTGAGAAGAATGGTGAAGAAAATTTGGCTGCAAAATTGCCATTTTAAGGCTGAAAGTTTTGTATGTGTGTGCAACCAAAAAAMTGCAAATAGAATCCTGTTACTTATTTCTTGAAAATCAAGTCCTTTTTGAAGAATAACATTACAGTTTTATAGTCTATGGCCTTGGAAATTCTCATGGATTTAGGGAAAATTATGATGTATAACAATTGTACAGGTCTTATTTCTCTGCTTTATAAAGTGTAATACATCTGTTTAGCTTTTGTTTTTGTTGTTCTGTATGTATAGAACAGGGTCAGAACTCAGCATTAWGGCTGAATAATTACAATTTCACTGTACAATTTTTGTATAAGGCCTTGAGCAACCTGGTCTAATGGAAGGGGTACCTGCCCATGGTGGGGTTCTGAGGGATTTGGATTAGAGAATCTTTAAGGTCCATTGCAACCCTTAGCATTCTCTGATTCTATGACCTCTCTTTAACTTGTGTAGATGTGTTTTTCTTTGCTGTTCATACTCCGGTAATCTTGCAATAGTTGATGAACAGTTCCWAAATATTTAAATGTTACCTATAAATTAATTTATAATCTTCCTTTTTAAACTTTTGAATAGTTCTTTTCTTTCTGTCTATCTGTGGTTTTTTTTATTTTTTTTTCCWTTTTCCCCTTTGTGAGAAGGATAGGATTAAGGTTTTGGAGACGGATTAAATATTCTATCCTGTTGTCCTCTGGCTTCAGTTTCTCTGTAAATGAGYTCCTTATCCCTATGTTTCCCGCAAATAGAAGTCTGGCATTGCTGCATCAACTGCATTAAATGGAAAGGATATTATTTACAGCAGGAACATCAAAAAATTATTTAGGAGTTGTGTAAAACCTTCTTAAATAGCACCTTTGTAACTTCTAAGCAATGGCGCTAAACATTGAGAAACAGTATTGCTTCATGGGAGTTGTTTTTGTGGGTTGGTTGGTTTTGGTGGTGGTTTTTTTTTTCTCATTAATTTGAAACTTTTATCTTGATTATGATAGTTTAATTGGTGCTTTTAGGGTTTTTATGAGCATAGAAACTTACTGTTTCTCTTTCATGATCCTTCTGTATCAGATTTTTCAACCATGTTGAAAGTAACRGCTGTCTCCATTTTCTCAGTATAGACAGTGACACTTGGGGCTACTTGTAGGGAGAAAAACCTAATTCTTTTATGATTTGCAAGATTGACTTGCATCTGTCTCTTTCCTATAATCTTGATGTGGATATGGCTGCAAAGAGTCCTACCCAGCTCTCTCCAGCCACTGGGTAGTAAAAAGAATAAAAAGAATGAAAGGAGTTTTCAAGAACCCCTTGCTCTAGTAGGTTTTGGTGGTTGGTTGGGCTTTTTGGCATTGCAGGATTTGGATTTTTTTATTAGTTTGCTTGGTTTGGGGTTGTTTTCAGTTAGGAGCTGTCAGAYTGCAGATCCTTGGTGCCCATTCATCCTAACTTGGAAAAAGCACTTTTTCTCACCAACAAGTGATCTTAAGTATTTTCTAAAACAGTTGGTATGCAACTGATATCTAGTGTGGGAGAAGCAAAGGTAGGTACTGTTGGAATTCTGTTASTAAAGTTGATTTCATACACTGGCAAGTTCAGTGTTGAGGATAATTGGCTGCTTCATCAGCAATTAAGACATGGTAARGATAAAAGAGGTTTTGTAAAGAATATCCAGTCTTAATGCCTTAATAGGCTTTTTTCTGACCTTCTTATTTTTTTTTACTTTGATTCAAGTCTACTGGTTCAGTGGTGAATGGGAAGATGTTGTCAGTAGGTCTTTGCAGCTGTTATTGCTAAGTGGACTGTATAAATCTACCAGGAGAAAAAAACATTCCTTAATCTCCTTATTGATAATCAATAATTTGAGMGTCTACTTTACAGTTAAGAGACTAGGAAAAAAAAACCAAAAAAAAACAGGCATCAAAATTTAATGTAGGAATTTGKGATCACTTTGGCAAAGACCAAACCAAGATTACAAGTGAGACCAAAACTTAAATCTGCATACAACTTTGTCAATCACTCATTTTTGTCAACTGAGCACAGCATTTTTAGAATTTCTGCCATTCATGTTTTAAACCAGTAGTAATCTTGCCCACTGAAATGTCYAGATTTTGGAATTCTTCCAAGCCCCTTGATGACTTGCAGCAATAAGTTATATTGTACGTCTAAATGGTGCAAATTTTATTTTTATTCAAATTATCTGGAAACAGACTGTCTCAAATACTACGGAGTTATTAGGACAGGAGAATGATATTAAATTTTTTTCAAAATTTACTTCTCATGACTTGTTATAAGTAAACTTGTAATTCTTGGTTTTTTGTGGCTTCGTAATTTCCATTCCCTAATTTTATTGCTGCTGGGCATTCTAAAATTAATATTCTTCCTAAAAAATATGCTTGAGAATGATTTTTTTTTTTGATGACTCTGAGCTACAACCAGGTCCTGCCTTTCCCTCTTACAAGGATGGCCTGTCCTGGGGAGAATTGGCTGTGAGGGACAGAGCAGTTTGAGGTCCCTGGGGCTGGGCAAGATTGATGTCTGTGAGCCATTTCATGGTAATGTTTTGCTGCTACTTGTTTGAAAATAGCAATTACATGTATTTTAAAGGTTGCAGTCAGGGTATAAGWAAATGGGAAGACATTCTCTATCTTTGTACCTCTGTTTTGGAATGATGTGTTCCACAAATCGGCAGGAAAAGCCCTCGGGTTTTTCTGCCAGTCCCTCAGGACGTGGTGCAGCACCAAGCACTTGGTGCACAAACAAGTTACCAGGTCTTGATTTCCAGTGCTCTGGAGTTTTCCTTGGCTTTTACTTCATAGTCACAGTAAGCAAAGCAGTTGGAGTGCCGGTGGTAAAACAGGACTGAAGCTCGGGTGCCTCTGGCTGGAGCTGTGGCGGGGCTGGGGCTGCTCCCGGCAGGGCCCCGGGGCACGGTGCCCATGGGTTGTACCTCTGGTCTGATCGCAGGCAAATGTGCYGCCTTCCACGGCTGCTAAACTGCATTGGTCTGGGCACATCCAGGCTCTGTTAGAATGTGTCTGGCTTCTGGAAATGTTACACACTTGGAGATGACAAATAAATTCCCCAGTGCTGGAATTTGATGCTTGCCTGCCTAATTTCATATTAGTAAAAGCTTAGGGGAAATAACTGTTAAAGGAACAGCGGATGACTTAATGACTGAACAATTTTCATTTTTTTTTTTAAATTTTATTTCTTTTTTTGTTTTTCATAGTTGCCCTTTTCTGTTTAAAGCAAGGAGCAGTTGAGAAAAAAAAAGCTTTCATTAGCTAACAGGCAGGAGGGAAGGAACAGATATTTTCATGGGTTTCATTCTGAATAAAATTATACTTGAGGGGTTTTTTTCTTATTTTGATGAAATATAAGTACATTTTCAGAGTTTTGAACTTTATCAGCAAAGCAGTGTTTTGCTAAGAATCTGTTGACAGGAGAAAAGATGACTTATTTTGTCCTCATTGACTGTTTTTATTCAGAAAGCAGGTGGCAGCTATCAATTCTAATGCCATCTACAGCTCCAATTATTTTACAAACCCCAGGAGCTAATTACAGCCCTCAGGCTCTGGCAGTCAGCTGACTTCATCATGCGACACTTTTGGCCATTGCGTACCTCTGAGTAATTGTCTATTTATGGAAATAAATTAATAGCTGCTATTTCTACTTTAAAAAAAGGACCTGTGAGTGGTTAGGTTGAGYAAGTGGGCTGTAAAGAGAGGGAGACAGATTTAGAGAGAAAGATGCAAAGGGATCAGTTGAAAAAATAAGGAGTAGCGGGGAAAGATAGTGTCAGGATACTAGAGGGAAAAATTAAAATGAAAGGGAGAAAGGAAGCAGGGTCCTAGAAAATTGAACAGGAGAAAAGCATGACACCAAATAGGAAGATACAGTATGAGAGGGAGAAAGGATTAAGCAAAATTGTGGGAAATTATATTTTAATTATTTCAGTATAAACCTATGAAGTTAAAAAAGGATTCACTGAAAAAGAAGTGAAGTCAGTATCCCTAATAGTCCCTGATCTATTTGAAGATACCMTGCACATTGCAGGGTGCTTGGACCTGGATGACCTTTAAAGGTCCCTTCCAACTCAAACCATTCTGTGTTTTTTAYTGCATGTACAACCCTAAAAATGCTGTCAACCTAAATGGTGCTTGCCTTCTTGGGCTGTTTAATGAGAGGAAGGGTTAGATGTTGTGTTGATTTGTGTTGATCACATGATTCGTAGATAAATGAAAACTCTGAATTTTAATATAAAATGCTTCAGTAAATCTCCATGAGTAATGTCATCCTCTGTTTGAAATATTCTGCAGGGGGTTTTGTAAATGGTATTTTTAGTRGAGTGGAAGTACAGAAGGTTTTTAAATAACAAAACTAACTTTACCTGCAGGTTGTATGGACAAATCTCTGACATAAAGACTTGTTGCTACGTTAGTGTCACTGACATATAGTCAGAAGTTTGTGGGCTTCGGKTTTTTTTTGTCCAAAGGTTACCTACAAAATAACCATATGAAGGCAGAAGGAATAAAAACCTTTTATAGATGTGGAGCTGAAGTGATCTGGCCACAGGCCAGAACTTGTAGCAATTTTAGGTTAAATTTCGAATATGTTGAGCTTAACTGTGAGAGAGCGTAATAAAAGCCAAAAGTGTATCAGTCTGTTAGGAAGAGGTGTTTAGGAAATTACCGCTTCTGGTATAAACTGGAGAGGCAAGTGAGGTGAGCATGGAACCTTAGCACCATAACAGCATATGAAACAGGATTTTTTAAAAGGTCTGTAATTAAATACATGGAGCACCAAAACAACAGACACCTGGTCAAAGCTAAAGCTTTCTAAACAGCCTTTCTCTGTTTCAGAGAGGAACATTCTTCTGTATATATGCATGTGTTACCTGCCTTTTATTGAAATCTTCTCTTCAAATCCTTTTTAGGAAAATACAGAAATACTTAATAAAAACACGCTTTTTAGGGTACCAGGTTATTTGGAATGACATGACAGACTTTTCAGAATCTTGTAAAATACATGATGGCAATTTAATGTGAAATAGTTCTTATCACTGTCTATGATACTCAGCAATCTGTCTTCTTCACCTTTCAGATCAGCTGTTTCACGTGTTGGCCATGCACATGCGCCTCTACAGTATAGACTCTGCATACAATCCCTGGAGAAAACTAACCCAGCCGTTGCAGGATAAAAATTCAGAGCAAGTATTTTAATTTACCCAATATCAGTTTTACCTGGTGAAAGAGATATCCTTACAGAGGGACTTTGGGTACCTTTCTGTCTTAATTTAAATTCTCTGTGAGGTATGCTGATGGACTTATACATACAGATGTTTAGATGTTGAATTAGTAAAAATAAATGTTTCCATTTCTTTTGCATAAAAACTTRTCAAATACCAGTTTTGAGCTAAAATTTAAATACACCTCTCGCAGGCTTAAGCACATGCAAACTGAATAGTACTGGATAAGTGAATAAGGCACTCCTGTTCTTGAAATGGATGCTCAACAAAATTTACATTGAAATAGGTTGATAAATAGTTTATTGAAAGTTGAGTAATGATCAATAACTGTAAATAGGTCTAATGTGAGAAGTAATTATATTTTAAGCCAAAAATTTTCATCAAGCTTATTATTTTAAGCAAGTTACTTTCCTGAGTTTGRTTTTGAAACATTAACCTTCCCTACACAGCTTCGTAAGGATTAACAATATAATAAATTGAACCATGTACTTTATTGTGCAAGGGCCYATCTCCTTACTTGACTTAAGACCMATGACTTTTCAGATTCTACCTTGATGATAAGAAAGGCTTTTTGCCTAAAAGCAGATTATGATTTTTCCTTGTAAGAGTAAAACTTGTAAGAGTCSATATTTTTCCTCTTAGTATCTTAAGCATCTTCCTTATACTAAGTTCTACACTTTGTAGCTTGCAATTACGTCCAAAGACTGTCCTTTTAGTGCCTATCCAGCTGTGTGTTTGCYAGTGTTTCTAGGAGCCTGAGGTAGAAAGTGTCATGCAATTTCAAACAGTGATCTACAGTARCGATGCCACAGTCCTAATTGCAAACTGGGGAAAAGTATTAAACCAATTGTTCTCGTTTCTAGTTTAAGATTTTATTGTCTTCTCAGACTCTGGCTTCTTTTTGCAATGAGCATTAGATTATTAGAGTAATTAAACAATATTAACAGATCAGTTGATAAACCATTAGCAGAACAAAGCATCAAGCATTTTATAATTTGAAAACCTATTATRTCCAGCACGCATTCAAACTGCTTTGGGGGTTTTCATGTGATTCTGATTGAGATCTGACCTAGATCGAGCAGTGGACAATGTTAATAAATCTGGTGTATGGTTGGCTGAGTTGTATGAGGCAAAATTAAGATCATGTGGCCAGAATGGCTGAGGCACCGACTGTGCTTTTGGCATWTGAGGAGCTTGCTGGCTTTGCAAGCAGCTGTTAACAAGAGGGGGCTTACAGACCTGATGGAATTCACCATACATTGGTCATGTCAAGGCTGAAGTGCAGCAAGTTAGATTTCATTAGGCAGTATTCTGGATCAGTTAGAAATAATTGGTACTGTAGACTGTAACAGCTTGCCTTGCAGGAGGTGTTGAATGCTGGCAATGCATTTGAGCAGTTCTCCTGTTTTTTGCACTGGTTTTCAATAYGTCTTGGTAGACTTGATGGTATTGGTTTGGCACAAAGTCCTAAATGGTTTGTAGGAAGCTACAACTGAGATAGCATTCCTTTTGCCATGAAGTAATTTACTGTTGAGATGCACAGATGCTGTCAAGCTGGAATATTTTTTCCCATTCCTTGGAATGTTCTTCCTACCTTGGCCTGCAGGCACCTGAATGCTACAAAGGTGGCAATTTGAGGGCATGTTTTAATGTATAAATTAGAGCATAAAATGAGTATCTGTAATCATATTGCAGAAATTTGAAGTGGTAGTTTCGCTTGAAGATGGCATTCATAGGATTGGTRTGATCTGATTGCACACTTTACCTAGAGTCACACGGCCTTTTGAGTAGTACAGAATAGCAAATTTTTTCAGGTATAGGAAAGAGTGCTCAGAGCAATTAGAAGGTGATGTACTGCTGAAAACTGAAGAAGCTTAAGAGGATGGTGGAGAAATAATCACTACAGATTTTAGATGTGAATGGCATTCTGCCACTTCAAAGTTAACCAAGTCATCTAAATCATCAGCCTGACCTGCACATGAGACTTCAGGCAAAGGCTTCTAGGAAAAAAAAAGTCAGAGAGGAAAAGATGTATACTGTCTGACCGTATTACTGTGATTCCAAACAATTTAACTTCAAAGAAGTCATAGCAGCAAAATAACTTCAAACCAACATGCCATCTTTTTCTATGTAACTTTTGCTTTAAATTATTATTTCAGTTGAAAACAGTTTCCCAGAGAAACTAGTTTAACCTTCATTTGTTTGAAAGGACAATTTTCAAAACAGAGAGAAAAAAAACCCCCACACATGCAAAAATCTGTGCCATGCAAGTRCCATTACATTATCTTCTCACCCTCATTTAATTATTTTATTTAAATACACATAAATGTTTACAAGTAAAACTACCCAAATGTAGAACCCAGAATTTTTATCTTAGATTTCCACAACTCAGTTTCTTCATAAATCACGCCTTAGATTTCATATGTCTGGGAGGGACTTGTAAAGAGTCTCACAGAATTGCTTCACTGAACTTCTCAAAACCACTGGTTTTGTCCAGTGTCTTCTACAATGGTGTTTAGATCTCCTTGTAGCTGAAAATGGCAACTGAAGGGAAAKATAGGAAGAAACTCACGCAGCCACAGCAAGGTAAAAGTAGAAATAATGAAATCTTGAGCAAGAAGATACCCTATTGTTAATAGTTTAGTGGATTGTTTCTCCTGTGCAGTTTTATGTTGCAAAATTCAATGTACGCTTGGTCCCACAGGCTGTATTTAAGCAAATTGTTCTTCTAGGGACASATCTGGTTTCGATGGTGATCAAATAAACAATTATAGCAGTGCAAAAGGGGAATAATAGCTTCTGGCAGGGGGCAAGAAGCAGCTGGAGGCAATAATTGCTAAACCCAGATGTGAATTTAATGTAYTAGTTCAAATAGCCACAGTTTGAGGAACAACAACCCTGAAATGAAAGGATATACATTCTTTTAAATTTGAATCTCTACGAAGGCTGAAATTTTTGTGACTGWTTTGACAGACAATATGTCAGCAAAGAATTAATTGGTCAAACATTAAGGATCTAATAAGCTCTTGGAGGGAGAARCTGCATGATAAAATGAAATGCTGGGTTATTTTTACTGCAGTGTTTTGCTGATGTTTCATTCTAAGCTAGATAGCTTCAGATGCTTATCGTGTCATAATGGGGCAGCAAACTGCAACTCAGGGACAGGATTGAGCAGCTGTGTGTAGGAACCTCTTAAGTCACATCTCCATCACAGAAACTGTTGTGAAATAGGGAAAAAACCCACAGTTCTTCTGAAGATACTTTGAGACAGAGAGAGTAGGATGGTGGGGTGGTGGGGTTTAGTTAAGGTTTATGCAAAGGGTAGTCTATAAACACACGTGCTGCAACACGACTTATGTGAGCTATTCCAGACAAACAAAATCCTGYCTGAAACAGCTGTCTCTCAGGACAGTACATATGTTCCAGTACATAGGTTTTGACAGTAGTGCCAGCTTTGGGAGTATTTGCTCTTGGCTGTTTCCTCCTTGCCCTCACTGTAGCTCACCATCTTCTTCAGCTGTGCTGATGTAGCTTGGGCAGGCTGCATGAACAAAGTCAAACAATGAATCCATATTTTGAAAAGGTTAAATTGAATGAGTTTGGGAACCAGTGACAAGGGACTGCTGGGGGCACAGTGGTGAAAGAGAACAGGAGATGCCCAGTGTTAGTACTGTCAGTGAATGCATAATGAGGAGCTGACATGGTGTAAAATCTGCTGTGACACAATGAAGAGCAAATAAGAAATTGTGATTATATCATAAGGTGTGGCCAGAATAAATAGTAGCATTCTGCTTTCTTGCAGTGAACATTAGAAGCTGTGCATTAGTTTGATCTTTCTGCCAGCTGGGATTTGTGGGCTTTCCTTTTAATKCTGCATATTCTGAAGAAAATATGAGCTTGCTCTAGTCAATGAAGTCTTATTTAGGTGTACCCAAATGTCTCAAATTTTCTGTGTCTGACAGTTCAAAGAGGTGTGAGGCTCAAAACTTTCACTTACTGAATTTTTGYCTTTATAAGTAGTTGGAGTTAGCATCAACCAAAAACTTGTGTCTGGTTAAGAGAAGAGGGAATGGGGAGTATAAATAAAAGGCGCTGCGATAAGCAAAGTATACAACAGATATTCCCATTTCTCTATATCCATTCCCAAAAAAGTGATTCCTGCATAACATTTCTCAGGAGGAGGATGCAGAATACAGAGGCMAAGTTTCTCAGCTGTCAGGTGATAGGCAGCCCTGGTGTTGGCAGAGAGAAAGGTGCAGGCCAGTTTCTGTKGGCTGGAGGAGAGGTCAGTTCCATAGAGAAAGCTGAGCTTTACATTTTCCATTTTAGTAGGTGTTCATATTGCACTGTGTAGTTTATTTTCACCTCTACCTCTCTTTTTAAAATGGATACAGCATACAGCTATTGTACATTTGAATAATTGTATATTACTTTGGTCCCATTTCCAGTTGTACTTGCTTTCTTTTTATTAACTGCTTCTGCGGCACAAGTTTTTGTAGTCAGATTTATCAAGCTTTCACATATGCATTGGGGATTAACAGAATGGACAATTTCCATAAAACACATTTCTAAACACATTTTGTAAATTCAGTTTCAGTGTCATAATGAAGAAGTTGCTGAGGCTCTTAACAAATGACAGAGCAGTTTTTAAGTGCTTCATGTGCTGCAGCACTTGATGTAAGCAAAAGCAGCTTATCTAAACCCCTGACAGTTAATGTAGCTTTGCTTCTCAATTCTCACAAGCTGAATAAATTAGAAAAATAATTCAGTTGGACCTGCATGTGCAGATGTGCTCATTTATGTGTGATGTTGCCAGTCAGTCATGGTATTCTGTGTGTATATTTACTGATTTTGACAGAACTGGTATTTGACCTAATCATTATATGACTATTAGACAATATTGATCCCTCTGTTGGAAAGAGGTGTTCAGCTAAATGTGACCAGAGGGAGTAAGGTTTTTTTAATGTTAGTCCAAATTCATTTTTTCCCAAGTTTATAAATAAGAATTAAAGATGAGAAGTAACTTAAGGAATGGTTTTAAACTCAGTACACAATGAGGGTTATTTAAAATTCAGTGTCATAGATCATGAAGGAGACCTAGCTGTAGGTAAAAGTAGAATTGGAGAGGCATAGTGAGATGAGTATCTTCATGGCCTATATAATTTTGAAAATGAACCTTGGTAGCGTGTTTCAAATTTTTGCCCTTTGTTTTCTTTAGAATTAAAGACACTGATTTTTACAATATTTTTTTTTTGTTTAGGAGGCTCACATATGTAAATATGTATATTTATGTATATTACAGTGCTTTGAAACAATTTTATTAACTGATTGATTATAGCAAAAGGGTTATAGATAGTGTTTATTCTGTAGCTGTCTGGGTTCATTAATTCAAAGGGACCAGTTAGACCATGTTTTCTATCACTTCATTTTACATGACTGGTCAGCCATGTGACCATAAGTGTTCTTTTAATCCTCCTCTTGTATGACTGCTTCTGTGTGTTAAAATTCAAATCACAGATGAGTCCTGACAATGCCTTCTGTAGAGGGATGTCTGAGTTTTCAGGAAATCAGTAACTGTGTAGTCTCCTTCCAAAAGCAGGATCACATTTCTGGGCCTCAGTGATGATAAACTGGTTGTATCCCCAAACTTGTTAAAGGACCCTAAAAATGGCATGCATGCATCCACATCCCACCACATGTGGGCAGCCTTTCCCAGTACATGGTCTGCAAGAGCTCAGTTTGTTCCTTGCACCGCTGGTTCCGTTTGTAGAGGACTCTGTTTTGCATGGGAGATCCCGGGTCAGTGAGACCAGGAGTTCACAGTGTGGCTCCTGCAGTACAGATAAGCAGCACCACCACTGCTTGGCAAGAGGAGTGAGAACCCAAAGAGCACTTTGCTTCTGCATGTGTTGCAGAAGGGGAAGGGTGACAGTGCAGGGTGCATATCATGTCTTACCTCAAGCTGCTCCTGCTTGAGATCTCCATCACGCTCCATAGCAGGTAAAAGAGGGGAGAATGATTTTTCACCATTTGGTTTTTTTGCCATTTGACTCCGCTGTTGAACGTGAAGAATACTGTTGGTTGGGATTTTGTTGACTATTGCTRCACAAAGCTAGAAAAATACTATCTCCTATTTGCAAGCATTTACTTCTTTTAAGTATTGGACTACAAGATGATGTTACATCACTAAATCTGGATTGTTGAATAGTTTGCAGTGCTTGTTCATTTGTCCTTCTAGACATCTTGGGGAGTTAATAAACACTGTGTGTAAGACTGCATAATCCCACCTGTTATGGCTGCTTGGGCCTTCATTTCTTTACATGAAGAAAAGCAATACCTTTTCTAAGGTCTCTGTTTCCAATAGGAGCACTCCCTGTAACATTAAATGTAATTTGAGGATTCGTTGTTACAGCATGGATATAYATGTACTGGTGAAATGCCATGCTTTGGAAACCAATTCAGTTGTCTGAATATTCCTTGACTATCTACATAGACAAAATGAGTTCAGGCAGTATTGAAAAGTTTTAAAACACTTCAAGAATCCGTACCCAAATGGTAATTTCCTCGTGAGTTATTACATAACATGACATTTTTAAGTTGAGATCAGTTTTAAAATTGACATCAGTTAGCAAATTGTCAGATATTAAGCTTCTGTAAGCTTGATATTAAATGTAATACTATTTAAAATAAAATATGAAAATGGGTTTATAGTATCAGAAGTGATTTTCTTTTGGTTTTATTTCCAGGCTGGTAAGTGAAGAGCTGCCAGAAGTTCCTGTGCTTTACAGAGATGTCTCATCCCTTTTGCTTATCCAGATTTTAACCATGCCTCAACCATTGCACAGAGGTATGTTACAAAAATATGTGTATTTAAATGATTATGTAGATGAGGCTGCTTTCRTGATGATTCCCAAGATGGTAAATCATAGCTGATCTGCTGTGTATTCTAAAATAATGTTTCTGCCTTATCTACAAAAGGTGGCATTGAACAGAAATTTTTGTTCTGGGTTGACAGGTTTATCTGTGTTCCCTGTCTTTTTACCTTATCAGTCAGCTATTCAGTAAAGATTCATGAGCTGAGCAGAAACTATTAAGTATTTCTACTGAAAGAAAAGTGTCCTTTGTTTGACCTTCATCTTTTGCTTAGAGGGACAGCTCAATACTTCAAGTTGAACTGAGGCCTAAGGGTGTAAGATTTGAAAAATAGTAATTTAATTTCAGAGTTTAAATTGCTGCAGTCTAATGTAAGAGTTCATATATGAAGATAATAATTGTTATAATGAAGCAACTTCAGTAGAGACAGYGTATAGTACAATTATGAATAAATATTAAATAGATATTAAAAACTATATCTTTCATTACTAAGATCAAAACTGTCTTATTTGCACAGAACCTATATTTCTGTGGAAAAGGARCAGCTGAACTTGGTTCGTTTTGGTAATAGATAGTGTATGCTCCAGAATAGGTATTCAGACCCTCTGGTCTCCAGCTTGATTATTTATAACAGTGCTTGAAAACAAATTTTGAAAATAAATAAAGCAAGGACAAACAAAGCAAGTATGACTTTATTACCTCACTGGCAGTGAACAGAATATGTCCCAAGGGATATGTGTGGAAGTTTTGATATCTACTAGAGTTTTGGTAGTTTTTGAATAGGTAAATTCAGGAACTGTTCTGCTTTTGATACATACATCTTAGTAGAAACTGTTTCCTCTTAAGCGGTGTTCAGTYCTCACTACTGAATGTTCAAATTCAGCTGAAGTGACTCTATGTGTATTMGTTATGTAGGTTTTTCAATTCAATATACATAAAATYGTAGAATCATTTAGCAAGGAAAAGACCTTTAAGATCATCAATCCAATTGTTAAGTACATGCTTATGGATTAAGTATATCCAAAAGATTATTAGAATTGAAAATATTAAAAGAATAAAATAATTTTGAATAGGAAGACTATTGTCAAAAGTGTACTTTATTTTTTTAATACATTTTGACTAACTCCATTGGAAGGACTCAAACAAACTAGTATAAAAATCAGTAAATAAAAGTTTAATGAGACTAACATCTGAAATTCAGGGAAGTAAGTGTTGAAGCCAAAGTATAAAACAGTAGTGTCTTTGTAGTCAATATCCAAGCATTGAATAACACCATTTGAGAAAGTGTATTTTATCCTAGAAAAGACAACATTCATTTAGTAGTAAGGCATTCTGTGGAAAACTCTGTGAAATGCCACATAGCATCAGCGTGTTTTGTCTTTGCTCTTAGGTTTACTGTATGTTGCATATGACAGGGAAATAGCAAGTGGCAGAAAGAAAATAAATATAACCACTTCAAATCTGTGAAGCATTAMATTGGGAAGAAATTGCCATTTATCTTCCTAATTTTTGTTTCATCAAAAAGGTTAGGCAGAATGAAAAGAAAGTCTTTCATAGTTCTTTGTTTGGAGGTGTAGAAAGGTGTTCACAAAAGTAAGTCGTAACAAATTTGTTTAGAACTTTTACAGTGGGTGTGCATTCACAGAGTCGAATTCAATATTATTAATTCTTTGTAGAGGGTCGAGGTATAACTAAGGTAAAATGGCTTGTGAAATGTCTCATGGGAAGTACAAGGTCAGTGATAAAGGTGGACAAAATCTATGTTTCACCTTACTGCTTCCTGAAGTGTCTGTGCTGCTGTGGCGTTGTCATGGGGTGCAGGAGCTGTGGGCTTGGCTGTACACTGCTGTACMCACGGGAGGTTGATGCCTGTGTGTTGACAGATATTTCCAGTATATTCCTTTAACTTTAGGCTTAAGTTGCATTGTGTCCTTCATAAAATATGCCATCTTGTTGCAAGTTTGTACTTAAAATCCTTTTTGTTTATACCATGTTTTTTTAAAAACACAGAGTGTTCTGTAAGAAGGAACTCAAATCCTCTTCTCTTGCCCTTCAAATGGGGATTGTATTAACTTCTCTATTAACTGTTTAATTTTAAATTCAGACTGGGAATTGCATTAGGCACCCTATTAACTGTTGGATGGGTGTTGGTATCTTTTTCAATCTGACATTGATTAAAGCAATAAAAATGTCATTACTGTTCAGCCTCTTCATTCAGAGGAGAAAATTGATCTGAACCTATCAGAAARAAAGAAGACTGATAGAGAAAAAACTTCGTGGTGGAGGTCAGAGCATTTACAAGCATTAACCAATCTACAGAGAAGGGAGTTAGGCTGATACTGTGTACCTCTGTGTAGTGTAGCAAGCAAAATAAACACTGTGTTTAAACTTTTTTCTTTTGAGTTTCACACATGGGCAGAGCTTTTAGAAATTCAGATGTTCAGCAGTTTGAAATTGTGCAGGGTTAAATACATAATAATCCACCTAGGAGTTTCTGATATAGTTCTGTGGAAGTTGTTGTGCAGAGGATGGAGTGTTCATGGTGTTGTGAATTGGGACTCCATACAAAACAAAGATTTTGCTTCCAGCTCCTTTCTTACAGAAGTAGCAAATGATGGTGTATGTACAGAAATGGAGAGAGTGGTTTGGTGGTTACCAAAACTTAACCTTTGTAAATCGAATTCAGTAATCCCCACCAGTCCTTTCTGCAAGTTTGTGGATGTTGAAAAAGTAATTTAATTGAAATTGAACATTCTTCTTTGTTACCATCAATTGTCAAAAGTTTTATTTTCCCAGGACCTGACTCGGGACCCCTCTGTAGAGATTTCTAGAGATACAGTGTAGCTTCTAGTAATTTCAGTTTCTGCATTGTATTGAATGTAAAAATATATCATACTGATACAGAGCATTTAAAACCCAGTGTCTGGGTGAACAAGAGTGAGCCTGAGGCGAGTAGGTGCATGGAATTGGTGCGCAGTGGGCCAGCAGTGGCCTGGTGCTGGTGCTTGGTGYCACACGTGCCAGGAGGGCCAAGCAGCGCTTGCCACCCGCTCTTGTTTCACAGCCCAGCATTGCTCTGGCAATCTGCAGGGCTGCTGGGAGAGATCTGGCATTTAAGAAGGGTGGGGGTGTTCCAACTGGAAAGCTCATTTTGGGAGTATAGACCATTCTCTATGGACTCTGGGAAAAGTTTTCTGATCTGGGTGTTCTGACAGATTCTTTTTCTATAAAGTTTCAGTGATATGCAACAAAAGTGCAGCAAGCAGCTTTCAGGTGAACACTAAAACTTCTCTTTAAAGATTGGATAAGGATCTTGACTWAATATAGTATGGATGTAATCAACTTGTGGAAGCTAAAATATTTATATGTTTCTGGAACTTTAATATACCTTTCACGGATTGTGTGAAGTTCAGTGCTGTCTCCCTTTGTTCTAAGTTGTTTTTTCATAGAAGGGTTCAAGCTTTAGATCAAGAAAAGTATTTTTCAAAGGTTCTTTATACAAAGATCTTCTRAATTTAGTAAAAATGTCCTATGTCCTTAATTTTGCATCTGATACTCTTTGTGGATTCCTTCTGAAATGACTGCATGTCAGGGTATATCATCTAGTTTGATATTGAAATTAAAAGATGCATCTTGATGCTTATGTGCTCATTTATCTGCACATTTCTTGCACTAATGTTAAAATTAGAGTAGCAGAAGTGTTTCCTATTTAAACATGATTTTTAAGGRTGTTGGTTGATGCATATAATGGGATGAGATACTTAGAAATTATTTGATTCCAGAAAGTTTTAAAAATAGGAATATAAGAGCATTTCTCAATATTATTCAAGAATAAGTACCAACATGCAGGATTAACCTGTTTTGATTTTGGTTATGGCGTAGACATAGTAATAGTATCTCAGACTGTCAGACTATCAGATTAGGGACAGGAGTCCTGAATGCATTTTAGTGCAGAGCTTTGCTCAGTAGTTTACTTCAMATACAGACGTACTTGCAACCTTTAGAATTACTAAACATAAAAGATGATACAGCAAAACCACRGCCTGCACCGGCGGGCAGCAGGAAAGCAGTGCACAGCCCCCCATGCCCACACTGCGGGAAATCACAGAAATCACATCAAGTTGCTCTTTGCAGTAGACAAGGATGTAACAGCTCTACTATTACAGGTACCTACAGCTGTCAAATATTTGGCATTTTAAGAGATAACATGGTAATGAAATGATAATTGATGCAGTGACTGATGTTTTAGTATGTCTCCCATGGGATATTTCTGTGACTATAAAAAAGCCTTGGTGTTCATTATACAAATGCTCCCTCTGAGCTGCTCCTGAGATATTTTCCTAAGGGGGAAAAAAAAAGATTAAGCTTGTGCAGAGTTCAGAACTTCTTAAGGTTGACCCAGATATTGGAGTGTTTTTGTCCAGTTCTGGATTCTCCAGAAATGTAATTCATAGTCATTTATGAGTCACATACATGTAAGTAAATACAGGAACATTTAGTCATAAAAGCATAATGTGGGCTAGACATATTTCTGGTGTCAGTTCCCAGATACAATTAGTATCTGTTCCTAAATACAATTAGTATTAAGGGGGGGAATAGGGACAAGGAGTAATTAATTTAGTAAAAAGCAGCGTTTTTTAAAATGTCACAAGGAGACCCAGTGTTGAGCACTGCAATTGCCTGAGCAGAACTATGAGATGGAGCAGGCTGTGACAGGTTGGGGCCTGTTGACCCGCAGTCTGGTTTTGCTGCTCCACATGCAGTGGGTTTCGTTCATGCTTTCACAGTGTAAAATTGATTTGTATTGCTTGTATCTTCAATTGAGGGCTTAGAACTCAGTATTGAGTTCAGTTCTAGCTATGATTAGAGACTGTAACTCAAGCCAAAGAGGCAGTTTTTACAGTTCTCTGAGTGTGTGTGGTTTATTCTTGTAGATTTTAGTCCCAGAAAATTTCCTGAAAGCTTACCTGTTGTTACTCCTCAGGAGTAGGATTGCTAAGAAAATGGAGGTTTCAGCAGAGATAAACAGCCTGGAGATCTAGTAGGATCTGGTGAATTCTCCTCCGGGGGAAGCGTGAGCTGGCAGTATCATTATAATGTTGCCTGCACTAGAATGGGGGCATGAAGTATAAGACCTTTTGTCATGTTTAACTCAAGCTCCATAGGAAGACAATACAGAAAAGTCTATTTTTAATTATGTAATAATAAATGATCTTTTAGATTCTTAAATTGTGCTTATAGTATACTCACATAAGCTTATACTCAGTGACATTAAAATGTTTCAGCATCCATGTCTGCATTCATTTGTAGACACTTTACATAAACAAAAAAAAATGTTATTTCGCGAATTTAATTATGTACTCAAGTCTTAGCTATGTGTGTTTTGGAATGCAGTAGTGGGTTTAGATACAGGAAAGGAGAAGCAAGGTGTTCCAKTTTCCTTCCCTCTTCGTTTTCACATATAAAGTTTGTTTAAATCCTTTGGGAAGAAAGAGTGAATTTAACCCAGATTTTGTGAGGTGCTTATGTAAATAAAATTGTTTTGCTTGACTTCAAAAACTGAGAGGACTTCTTAAATGCCTCTTTTTTGTCTACATTTTTTTAGATATATATTACAGCTATGTTTGTGCTTAAGGAGTGGTGTACTTGATGATAGAAACTTCTTTGATGTGCCTAGATTTAATAACAAACTAGATAACTTGGGATTGGAAATAGAACATAAAGTAAAAAGATTAAAAAGGACTGCGTCAATATCTTCATTTCAGAGGATGATCACTTTTTTTCTGTTTCCATTTTAGGAAGTCTTATTTTGTTCTGTTGCTAATTTTCCCCAAAATATTTCAAAACCTTTCTCCTGCAGCCTAGCTGTAGGAAAAAATAAATATTGCAAAATAATGTGAAGATTCTTTGAAAATACAGTAAATGCCAGTTTGCCTTTTGTCTTCCTTCTGTATGCACATGAGGTCGAGTAAATAGGTACTCACCCAAGAGTGTTTTGTAGCAAGTCTTCTATGGCTGGATCCACATCTGGAAGAGAAGGGTTAGAAAGTGAAGTGTGCTAGATGGTCTTGTGGTGACTTTTTGGGGAATTTAATTCTTCCAATATTTGTATGAATGTCACCCTGATGRGAGCCAGAAGAGATGGTAGGATATGCATTTGCTTACATCTGCAGTAATTAGTAGCTTAACTTGATGTAACCTTTGTACAAAATATCATTTCATGTTATCACCAGGTCTCTAGGATGAAGTCACTGCTTAAGGATTAAGATGAGCATAAGGGGCAGTGGAAAAGTACTTGTCCTGTACTTGTTCTGTTCACTGTGGCTGCCAAAATGATTTGTGAAAGCCAGTAAATATAAGTTGTTTTGTATGTTTTGTATAGCACTTGCTTTTTATTTCAGAATCACCATTTCCACAGAGACCCTGTAATCATTATATTTGCTAACAATATCAGGTGTTTCAAAATTACTCTTCTTGTTTTACAGAACACTTTACCTGCATTATAAAAGTGCTGTTCACTTTATTGTATACTCAAGCCTTGGCAGCTCTTTCTGTTAAATGCAGTGCTGAAGATAGGATGGCATGGAAAGAGTCAGGAGCTCTCAAAAAGGTTGGTTAGTCTATTAAGACATTTATGAAATTTTGTTTATGTATTTCTGGTAGGAATGTAACAGATACTTCTGCTTTGCATGTAATAATTTTTTTCTGTTTCACAGAAATCCGGTATATTGTTACTGTGTGTCCAATTTCTGCAGGTTTTGGTATATGATGATACTTCGAAGTTTCATAATTAATATCTAGTTCCAAAACTGAGTTTCAGATTTGAGTCTGTATAGTTTCAGTCTCTGCCTTGTTGCAGTGACTGTAATCAGTAAATGCAGCTTTCCTTCCTGTGAAATTGAAGCCTTCCTAGGTAAACCATGGGCATTGATCTGATGCATTTCTTTACAGGAAAAGCAAGCAACCTTGTTGGAGAAAAAACCCTCTTGACATTTCCAACTTGCTTGAGCTATTTGTGGCTAGCTATATAAATTTCTCTCACTGTGTAGTCCAGAGTGGTCACGTGATGAAGAGACAGAGAAGGAAATTTGTCACTATTGTTTCCTTGCCTTTGGTATTATTTACAAGTAAAATGGTGATGCATCTTTCTGTTTCAGTTCAGCTGATTGAATGCCAGTTGCTACCGAAGACAAAGTCCCTGCACTAGCAACAGCATTTATTTAACTCTTCAGTTAATTCCACAGATTGATTTTCCCAGAAGRTCACAAGAGTGACAATGTCAGACCAAAGGAAAGAATAGAAGTRTTGGGACAAGTAGAAGAAATGGGTGGAATATTACCCCTTTATACAACAGCTGGGCCTTTGATGTAAAATGAAATGCACACTGAGAAGCATAACCTGCCTTTTCACATATAACTTAAATTTGTCATACTGGTCTGTCAAAATTCCAAGGTCTCAAGGACAAATTGTCTGCTGGCTATGAGAATTTTTTTTGCATTGAGATCACTGGACAGTACTTCATTTTGTTAGCTCCCTCTCCACCCCTTCTTTCAATACATTATCATTTTCTTAGAAATACAAAGACATTTGCTTGAGGTTGTTGCTGATGCTGGGTTTTTTTCATTGTTTACTTAAGTGATTCTCAAGTAATACATAATTTTGCAATTTAAAGCCCTGAGGACAAGCCAGTGGTAACTGCACACTCCCTGTTCCCCTCTCCGAGCCCTTTGGCTGCCTTTCTCTTCTTGAGCCTATGCACAGTCCTCATGCATGGGTCATGAGGGAAGCTGGTTTTTAATTTAGAAACCCAAGTTCTTTCTTTAAAGTTTCTTTAAGCCCCAATGGTTAAAAACGTATGGTTCAGGTTGGCTTTTTCTTCCCTGCTGGTAGGACTGACATTCTAAYCCTGGGCTGACTACACAGATTGTACCTTAATTAACTTTTGTCTGTGGAYAATGCCAAATGAATCTATTTCAGTTTGGTATTCCAGACATTAGATATGGGCTGAAGACTTCGCTCTATATTTATGTCAAATGATCAAACAATATGAAGAGTTTAATTTCTCAGCAGGGCTGAGAGGTGGATATTGTACTGTTGAAACCCAAATTCACTGTCATTATCTTGGCAAGGTATGTAACAGTGTCATAAAAAACACACTGTAAATGCCTGTGGAGTAAACTTGAGRAATAACATAGAAAGAAGGTTTGCCATTACTGCTATTTAGAGTGTGTGCTGCCTTCTGGTTGTTTGACTATGAGCATAAACAGCAAGTGTGCTGTCTCAATACTAAGAGGTGAAGACTCCATCTAAAATGGGAGAATGAAAGTTGATGTCAGAATGCACTAAAGAAACCAGCTGATTAATTATATACATCATTATGTCCTGAAGTATTTGGTTCCTTTAAAGAGGAACCAAATTCCTTCCCTTCCATTCCCTTGTCTGTTGTATTGACAATATACTAACAGAACTAAAATTCATACCCAGTCATCTTCTTCCTGGGTAAAATTTATTCTGACTTAGAAAGCAGTATTCTCAAATATTTTCTTCTATCYCTTGAGGCTTTTTGTAATTGTTACCATTAAATGTAATTGCTGTGGCACAAAGCTAAGTGGCTATTTATACCTTACACTAAATATTTTTCCATCTGTAATAGACATTGTTCATTCCAAACACAACTTTGTATTTTCTGATAGATTGATTTTAACTTAAAATACATAGCAAGTGTTTTGTCATTCATTCTGATTGGTATGTTTTAGAAAATTACTTTTAAAAAAACCCTTGTATTAGAATTCAAATTCTGTCAAAACAAGATTTATCCGTGAAGTGATTCTTTCTAGCTTTAAAGTAAGCATTTATTTACTCACAGACATGTGAAATGCAAACATTATAGAAGTGTTTTCATATACCACTCAGAGAATATGTAATTCAAGTAGCATTCACATTTCACTTTTGACCTGAATGCATGCTTGAGCTTTCTATAAAATATGTATGGTTTTAGGTTTTTTTTTAAATTTAATTTTTATCTTTGTAGGTCAAAATTTGATTAAAAGGAAATACACTTCATGCCATTGGTATTAACAGAAACATTTACTCCTTTTCATGACCAGGGCTTTTTGGATTTCTTTTCTTCTCATTTGCAGAATACATCCAGTGGAGAAAAATCTTGGGAAGTATTGCTGGGTCACGTGATTAGTGAACTGTCTAAGGGGAAGATATATGAAGAAGGAGAAACTGAAGAATTAGCAGTGGTATTGGCAAATTTCTGGAGAATTTATCCATCACGTCCCCTTGAAGTTTTTTTTCCTTGTTATAATATTTTTTCTCTSATCTTGTTAAAGACTTGCAGTACAGCTCTATTTTCTAGATCAAAGCATATCCCTTTGGGACAGTTTCCCTGTTCAAACCTTTGTTTTAATAATGTCGATGTGGTCATAGTGAGAAAGTTATTGACAAATACTCTTTATAATTGCGGGTTTTAGTCATATGTATGGGTTGTAATAAAATGTAAGAAACACCTTTTAGAAACTTGGAAAAGTGAATATTTAAGTAGAAAACCAATTTGTCAAGGGGGAAAGAAAACTTACAGAGGTCTTTCAGATTATTAGTGAACTGCTGACCTTTGTTCACCATTAGTGAACATGCATGACCATTGTATGTTTCGTGCAGTTGTTTACATAATATGCTTAAAAAATATTTGGTTCATATTGGTTCATTGGTTCATATTGGAGTTTTATACCTTGGAGGTAACTTACCTGGAACAGAATTTAGTAATTGCTTCTTCCCCTCCAGGTAAATCCAGATTCTGTAGAGTGCTATCTGCAGCAGTTCTGCCTGCCTTTCCTCAGGATCACAAGCCTTCTTCAACACCATCTTTTTGGAGGGGATTTACCTAGTTGTCAGGTACAGAATGAGAGGGGCACACTTAAATGTTTCCATATAAAAGCTAGAGAAGAAAAATTAGGCTTTTAAGGTGTCTTTTTCATGGTATGTATTTTCTATCCGAAGGGGTTTTTTTACATCACATTTTATAGCACTGCAGTTTTAAAAAAAATTGTATTCTTAAACTTCAGCAAATTGATGCTTATCTAATTAGGTCATAGGTCCTTGTCTCGGAAAATACCAACATACTTCTAAAACTTCTCCAGCATTTGCAGAGATGGTGTAATTCCACCATCCACTGAATGGAATCCAGTACTGATTTTCTTAAGGTCTCTTAATATTCAGACTTCATTCTCAGAGATGTTGCATCAGCAGACAATTATGTTTAAGTTCCRTGACTAATGTCAGTAGAGTTTACTGCAGGTCAGCTCCCTCTTTTTCTTGCCTCAACATCATGTCCTATGTAAAACAGTTACTAGCTAGTTTAGGGTGCTAAACTAACAGTGGAGTTCAGGCCTTTCTTGTTTGGTTTGCTGCTTTTTTGTGGAGGGGTTTTATTTTGTTTGTGGGGTTTGGTTTGGGTTGAGGTTTTTCATTTGTTTGTTTAGCTTTTCTTTCTTTTTTCTGACTTTGGCTGTTGTTGTGGTTGTTTGTTTTGGTTTAGTTTATCTGACAATTTTTTTTTTTGTTTCAAGAGTCCAGTTTGAAGTGATCTGGAAAAATTAAACCTTTTTGTGTCTCTAAGCATAACTGTTTGGATCATAGTACTGGAATACTTTTTTATTGAAATAGATATATTTTTAATAAACTATTTAAAAGTCTARGTATTAAACTAAATCTCTCTGATTTCATGCCTAAAAAGGAAGATGAAGAATTCACCGTTCTTGCAAGCTGCCTGGGTCTATTACCATCTTTTCAGTCAGCTCATCAGTTCACCAGTGCCTCTTGTCTTGATTGGCCAGTGCCAGCATTTGACATGATATCACAGTGGTGCTCAGAACTGGCTTCATTTGCGGATAGACATCCAGATCAAGTAAAGGTATGTAGCAAAAATATTTTTTCGAAAATAATCATGATATGGAAGCAGCTATTTATTGCTTGATTCATTATGCACATATASGGTTTTGGATAAGGACCTGAGAATATAACCTGTAAGTGAGAGAGAAATTGTAATGAGAAATATTAGTTAGTGGATGTAGGTTGAATTGGCTAAAAACAGGATTAAGACCTGTCTGGTTTTTATGATTGCAGGAAACAGCATATAGAAACACTATCCTTACATGATACTAAATGTGCCCATATCTTCTTCACCTGTACCCAATAAAGAAAGGGCATGCAATAGAAACTTTAAGAAAATACATATCATAACAACTTCTTGCCTGTTTTACATTACTGRTATTTTTGAGCATCTTCAGTTGCAATACTGAAGAAGATGAAAAGGATAAAAGCTGTTCAATAGCTACTGATAAAAGATAATATATTTTCTCTTAAGGTTAGAGAAATAATACCAAGACTTGAGTTAGTGTAACTGAAGTAATCAGTTGTGAAATGGAAATGTTACAACATGAGTACATTGTTTCTATGACAGAGTTGTATCTCAACAATTCAAGTTCCCCTCTCCTTAATCTGTGGTGTGGGGAAAGCCAGATACATTTCTCACTCTGCAACACGATCCATTCCTGTGAAAATTTGAATACTCAGATTAATGTCAAGATACAGTTGCTGCCAATCTGATTGAAATTATAGATTACAATGAAACTGATAGCATTCTTCCCATTATTGGAAAGTAACCAGGGACAAATGCAGTATTTATTTATTTTTTTTTTTTCTTTTTTTTTCTTTTTTGCAATTCAGGTTTCAAGGTCATGCACTGTTAAAAAAATATTTTGGACCTTGCAGAAAAGATCCCATCTGACCACTATGCCCTTCCATTATAAACACATAAAAAAATACATTAATGGAAAATACATTACTGTTTAAAAAAATCCCCTGTAAAAAACCAAGCAACCAAAAAATCCCCCAAATAAAACTGGACAGTATTTTTAAGAGCAAATGAGAAGAGTTAGGCTTTTCAAAGCAGTATTCAAGACAGGTAGTACCTGTCTTATCAGAAGTTGTGAGTTCTAGTAACTTCTTAATGGCTTGTGTCCAACACAGTTTTGGAAAACATACAGATGTCTTCAAATACCATTTACAGAGCCTAAATTCAGTTCTGTTTTTGAAAGTTTGAGTCTAAATTTTAGCTAGGAGACAGCTTTCATAGTCAGTGCCAGGGTTTGGGAGCAGCACATGGGTATTGCCAAACTACCTTAGTGTAGGGAATGAGATTCATTCTTGTAGATGACTCCTAATCCTCTTGTTTTAGCTATGAAGGCTTTTGCACTTAAAATATGTCACATTTAGAAAACTTTCTTGGGAAAAGGTTAGCGCCCATTTTGTACCTGTTAAAAAGGATGAAATGTGATTGCASTTGGGGGTGATCAGCCAGGAGCAGGTGAAGGAAATGTTGGACCTAAGTTTGTGAAATGCAAAAKAAATTAGATTCTTAAACTGAATGTTTCTTTTATTTGGTATTCTCTTTTTTTAGAAAATACAAATGCTTAAATGAATGCACAGAACTGATAATATATTCTTCCCTTATTTGCAGGCTTTGCTTATCCAGGAACCTAAATGGGACTTGCCACGCCTCCTTCAGTTGCCTGAGAATTATAATACCATTTTTCAGTATTATCACAGAAAAACTTGTTCTGTGTGTACCAAGGTTCCTAAAGATCCTGCTGTTTGCTTAGTTTGTGGTACTTTTGTATGCTTGAAAGGACTGTGCTGTAAACAACAGAGTTACTGTGAATGTGTACTGGTAAGAGAGTGTTAATTCAAATTCTTTAATTGATTCTCACATTCATTAATAGTTGTTAGCTCCATTGCTTAGTTTTGATGGTTTTCTTTTCAAAATATGTTTATATAATCATAGAATGGTTTGGGTTGGAAGGGACCCTGAAGGACCATCTACTCTAACTTCCAGTGATAAAGTTTAGTGTTTATTTCTGAGGGATGACCTAGACTGGATTCTGGAGGGCAATTTACTTGCACAGCAACCTATTCACCTTTTTGTAAAGGTCTTACAAAGCCACTGTGTAACATTGACACATGGTTTTGATTCATAGCCAGTTGAAATTTGTTCACATTCAGGTTGTTGATATATTGTTCTAGTTTTCCTCTGTTTTGTGTCCTTGCTTTCCGAGCACATAGAATTTGTGGTTGAGTATTTGCTGATTCCTGACCATGTATTGGCGATCTAGACACTATAACTACATAAGTGCTGTTTTAGGGTCTTTTAACTTTTTCAGCAGCAAAGTTTTCTAGTCAGCATATATATAAGATCTTTCAGGAGCCTGACAACAGACAGTATGGTTTTTCAGACTATGATAAAGGTTTGCTTTGATAGCTGTTCTCTTTACTTCCATTGAACAGTTAGGGGAAGACTGCAACCATATGGACTTCACATAACTGTGAGAGGAATTTGTTAGAGAGATATTTACAAATAGGGCRTAAAATTTCAGAGATTATGGACTGTTTTGAAATTGTTTGAACTTGCCTTTCTCTCTCATGCTAATATGGTGGAAGAAGGAGTGGGCAAAATTTACAGTAGAATTTAGTTACATTTAAAGTGTCATGCTTCCTAAGAACAGAATGTTATAAAAGGAATTAAATATCTATAATTTTTGTGGTAGTCRATAGGATTATAGCTTTTAATTGTAATCAAATCATATAGGAAGAGTGCATTTTTTAATTGCTAAAATGAATTGATGAACTTAGATCAAGCTATTCATAGAAATGAATGGCWTATTGAACAAAGCAAGAATTAATAGAAGATTTTTTTACTAGATTTGTAGAGCCATAGACTAGATCTGTGAGTATGGATAGAGAAAGCAAATATTTAACAATACAGACTATTGTAAAAGAGGTAATATTAAGTTTTTCTGAATACTTTTTCCTGTTCTTGCCATCTCGGGAAAATATTTGGTAATCCTATGAAGTTTGCTATACAACAAAAAATTCAAAATATTGTACAGAATATTTTTGCTTATTTTTTCTAATTCAGTTTTTACATGATAACATATTGAGTAGGGAAAAAAACCTGTTTTTATATACAGGTGTTCTGGCAGCACAAGACACTGAATTCTGGTTCCGATGGAGAATTTTGGGGCGGGCTATCCTTTAGCAAACTGCTTCTTAGTAAATAATGTGTGCATGTTATGTGAAGCAAAACATGTACTATTTTAAAAATTTCTTCTGTTACAAAGTTGACAGACACTAACAGAATCTTTGCACTCTTGACTTCCTACACCTGTAACATTACAGCATTCTCAAAACTGTGGAGCTGGAACAGGAATATTCCTTTTGATTAATGCATCTGTAATTATCATCATACGAGGCCATCGTTTCTGCCTTTGGGGTTCTGTTTATCTCGATGCACATGGTGAAGAAGACAGAGATCTTAGGTAAATTCTCATTACAAGTGTGTTTCATTGTTGGTGCCTCTGTGTAGATTAACTTTGTCTATAACATGCTGTAACAGATAATAGTAGATTTCCACCTTCCTTGTGTGGAAAATGGGAAAATCCCAATKTATTGCAACTTGAACTGACTTTTATTCTCTTGGGTTTTTGAGGGTTTTTTTGGCTYAAGGGTGATCATTGAGCAACACCCAGCACCCAACAGACAGATTCCTATGTTMCCATTCCCAGTGACAGTCAATGCTGAGTGTTGCATTGGGAGCACTTATCTCCCAGTGTTGTTGTTTGGTCTTTAATCAAACAATGCAGTTGTATTCCAGTGTAGGGAAGGAGTGTAACTTCCAAGCTACACATGACTGAGAAAACAAGTGAGTGTTTCTGGATTCTGCTATGCAGTGTGAGGAAGGGAAGTCCAACATTACCCTACCAAAAGCAAAACTGAAAACCCCTCATGAATAAAAATGCATGTATACCCTGCAAAAAAAGTTGTGYGAGTATCATGTGTTGATTATATAGTGAAGCATCTTTCATTTATTTCGCATATTAACCATTTATTTTCTTCCTGTTCTTTTTTTTTTTCCTCCACAGGCGTGGTAAACCCCTATACATATGCAAGGAAAGATACAAAGTGCTTGAACAACAATGGGTGTCCCATACTTTTGATCATATCAATAAAAGATGGGGGCCACATTATAATGGCTTGTAAATCATCACCATMATCATCACCATCATCAGCAATCACCATCATCATCACCATCATCATCCTCACACCATATAACTGCTGTTATCATGAATGAATGCATCCTGACTGACAATAGCTTTAATTGAATGGGAGTGTAACTCCTTGGCTCGAGGTGAAATCGGGTACGGGCATAAAAGGGAAATGGAACTTTGTCAACATGTGAAATCTGTGCAAAATGAGCTGTTGTTGCTACTAAAGAATGATACAATAATTGAAATTAAATCCTCAAAATGGTGTGAGCAATCTGAATGCACTCTGTAGTCTATTTTTCTTGTGKTTTTTTTTTTAAGCCCATTATTGTTAAGAAGCACAAATTTTACTTGGAGTTGTTAAGAGGCTCCAGGGATAGCCGTCTGGTTTTTATTTTTCTTTGCATGGAGTTGAGTTTTTAGCAGTTTTTGCTGAAACAGTGTATATGTCAACTACACCTGCTCAGTACATTGGATAAAATTTCATTGCCTTTTTTGTGTTGGCTTGAGGTTTACTTGGTAGGCATTTGTAATTAGACAGGTCTGTAAAACAATTGTGAGACTGCATGGTTAATAATTGGTCTGAAAGTTGAATTTTAAAGAGTATTTCACGTATAAAAGGTCTATTGAAATATTTCAGGCATTACTGAAAACTTACGCATTCTCAGGAACTTTTTTTTTCTGCAGAAATTAGTGAAATATCTGTAAATTAGGGTATCTTACCGCTCTTCATGTAATCCAGGACACACATTCTGTCTTCATTTTTTTCCCAGGAAGGAGCTTTTCTTTTTTTCATATCAATTGAATAAATTGGTAGTGATAACATGCAGAAATTGTTGTATATAGAGAATTTGTATGGTGCCCAACATAGCAGATCCCAGTTACAAGCATAACAACCCTAAGCCTGCCATCATTCCAAACCAGATGTATGTTTCAGAATGATTGAATTGGGAGTGTGCAGGCTATTCTAAAAACAAAACATAATTTTGTATCTTTACTATCATTTCAAGAGGTTCCTCAATATTGTATTTGTTTAAAGTAATCACTCTTCTTTCTCCTTGGTTTCCTAAAAAGGAAAAACAAAAAAAAGAAAATTCAACAGAGGTAGCCTAGATGAACTACTAATGCATGTGCAGCTGCACTGGATGAATGCCAAAACAGTTTATGCTTAGAGGACTAAAAAATTCATGAGAACAGGCATAACTGGGCTAAAACCCATAGTGTAAGTATATAGGAAAGATTGTAGTCAAAATATTGGTATGTAATATATTGCTACTATTGTTTTTCACAAGCGTTGGACATTTGTTGGCTATTTCCTACAGTTCTACCAAGCAGTTCCTGGTAGTTTTGATTTTCATAGCTTGAGTGTAAAATAAAATTTATATGTGTAAAATAAAAATATCTTATGATAAAACTACATATACAAAGAAACCAATTCCCCAGTGGAAATCATTATCTAGTGAAAAGTGTATAGGGGAAATAAAATGACTGTATAGCAATCAAGAACAGACTGAAGGAAAAGTAAGTAAATACGAGTTTTTCTGGATACCTGCAATTCGAAAAACCCTACAATAAAGTATACTGGTTTTTATACATATAAATATATATATATTTCAAAGGTGTTACAGTACTTCCTGTAAGATTAGAATTACTCTGTTTCACTGACTAAATGGCTGTGTCTTTTCCAAAATATTACTTTTTTGATACTGTATTATAAGTTCTGCCTGTGATATTTTTGCATTGCTCATTAAGAATATCAGGCCATTTTGTAAGTGTGGTTAAAGAGCAAAAAGAATCTTTACATTGCCAGCATAAMATTGTTACAGGGCTCATGAATTTGAGTGATCTGTAGTTTGAAGCTCCAATGCTATATATACAAGAGATAATGTCTCCAGAATTTGATTACTGTATTTTATTTAAAACAGAATGTTCTCTGATTGTGCATATGGATGTGAAGTAAAACTATTAGCCTTAACTTTAACATTTGGGTATTTCATAGTGTGTATTATAGTACTGGTGAATTAGTCGCCAGTTGATTTAAAAACAACAAAAAATTACTTGGTTAAAAAATTGTACTTGAATATCCTTGCATGCTGCTAAACAAGAATTTTTATTTCCCCCATAACTTTTTAAATCCTACTTTATTAAGCTAACCTTGAAAAATAACAGGTCCAAACTAGAGTGGTGTGTGTGTGTATTACTCAAGTGTTCTGGTGTGATATCCTGTATGAATGATCATTTAAGTACAGTACATTACTGTAGACTCTAAATCAATCTTTATAACACATCAGAAGAATACAAAACTAGAAATACAGTAATTGGCATTGTAAGATATGTTAATAAAAGTCTACTGTCAATCTGTGTGTTCATGAAATTTTTTCTCTCTGCCCCAGTAATCCAAAATGATATTATTGAATTCCATGCAATAGCCAGGCAGTTATTTAAATGTTAAAACCTTATGCATGCAAAGTACTTTGCATAGAGAATAAACCTGGTATGTGTTTTAATTTGTTACTTACAGTCATGTATTTTGTAATAGTAATTTGGATTATTTTATGCATAACTATAGCACTTAACTTAAAGTAGTGCTTAAGTTTATTCCAGGTATTAACAGCATTGCTGCTGCAAACTGCTAAAGTTAAAATGCAGARTTGAGAAAATACTTCTGGGAAAAATGCTTGATCTTTTCTGTCAAGTCTGTTTCTGGAATAGCTATTACTTGAGTTTGATGAATGTAATATTTATGTGTTAAATTTTTCTTTTCTTTTGACCTTTGAGGGATTCGGTGGAACAGTCTTCTTTTGATCTTGACCTTTGTATAACAGCATCTTTCCTTTTTCAGTAGTGGCCTGAAATTTTTAATGAATACTTTCATCCCCCCTGCAATAGGAAACTTGTACAGCTCATAGCATTTCACAAGGAAATTACATTTTTCCTTTAAAATCAGGATCTTTTCCTACAGTATCCAACAAATGTTGCTCTTTAGTTCAGAATCTCATGAGATCGGTTCATGTTTTGTGCATAGCTGCCAGAGGAGACTTCAGTTTTGTGGTGATCTTGATATGATTTCAATCTAAATTTCATCTAACCCAGATTCTGCAGTTTTGCTTTTCACTTTCTTTTCTCTGAGGTGGGGGCAGTGATGAATGGAGCTTGTCTGACTTAATAGTCAGGCATAGATAAAAATGAAATTATGCTGTTTGCAGAGAAACCCACAGGAATGACCTGACCCAATGTGTGGAGGTCCACAGCTCGTAATTATCAGCCACAGGATATAAGGAAGTGCACATAATCAGAGGAGGCTGGCTCTGTGTGACAATTTGTGTTGAGTTTGTTTTTGTTTGAGTGAGATTACTCACTGCAGTCAGTGAGATCTGTATTGCTGGGTGGATTATTGTCTCCTTTTGGTAAGGCACAGTGTCTGAAGCCCCTTTTTGCGTGTCTTCTCAGATGGGCAGTAGTTCCCTGCAAAACCACACTGAAAAGAGTCCCAGCTGCTGTGAGTTCAGCCTTGTGACTTACCCTGCCTCTTCTACTGCAATGTCTAATACATTTCCCATTATAGGATACCTTTGACTCATTAGTACTAAATTTTTTAATAATTTTGATTGGAAACAATTACACTGGGATTATTCCTCATGGTTGGATTCTTTTTTTTATTAAAGCAAGATAACCTTCAGAGATTAGAGCTGGAAAAAAAACAAGTATTCTTCATGCCCAACACTGAAAAAACAATAGTTAAAATATTTCCTGTCCCTTCACTTTTGCCTTAAATCTGGTGACCAAATGTGTATGGGTCACATTGTAATGTAGGACGCAACTGCATACTGAAGCACTTGTCAAATCAGAACAACATGTTCTCAGGGATTACTTGTAATACTGGCAAATACCTAAAGTAGATAATGAGCCTCTGTCTGTTTTTCAGGTGTCAAGGAATATCCTTTGCACCTGGCTATTGAAGCCTCTATTACAGTTTGCTGTGAAAAMTGTTCCTTCTGTGTCTTTCAAAAACTGGAATTCTCCTTTCTTTTCATGTCTTTGTTGTTTCCATGTTGTAAATGCAACTGCTTTCTTTGTGTAGTATTGCACAACAGAAGAAGCTTAAACCAGTTGGAGAGCCCTCTGCAACTGTACAACAATAAGATTGCGKTTTTTCAGAGTACTTAATGCAGAGATAGCCAGGGGGGCGCAGCAAGTATTGTTAGATTTAGGTTCTCTAGCTCTCTGCTTTATCTTGTTGGTTTGGTCTCAAGTTGTAATCTCCTTTAAGACAGGGAACACCTCCTRTTTGGATCAATAAGTAAATAAGTGCGCTCTATAATGTTAGATCAATCAGTATTGGAGCAAATCCAGGTAGCAGGATCTTCCAGCATCGAAGAAATACGTATGTGCACACAGGACTTAAGTGAGATATTGCCCTTCCATGTTTAATTTTCATGCTTTTTGCATGTTTTCAAACTTTGCTGCCTTCAACCTCCAATGTCCCTGTCACACAGATACGTTGGCAGTAATCAAAATCAACAGCAAATTAAAATGGCATTATTTCCCATAGTCAGACAYGACTCTGGACAGAATAATACCTCTTCAATATTTCTACATCATCTTTTTTTGTCCTACCAGAAGCTGCTGTCTCAAGAAATAAATACTTTCTGAGAGTTAAAGAGGCTTATTGCCTTTCATTAAATGCAGCGTTTGCATGACTGATACCAGCTACATCAGCAAGTGACTGACATAATGCAAATAACCTTCAGATACCTGCCTGTTCAGAAATGGCTCATGCTTCCACTTTCTCCCTACTTGCATTGGGTATTTTTTAGTTACATAACAATGTCAAGATTTCTTACAGAACATTTACCTTACAGAAGTAAAAGGGTATTTAAAAAAGTGAGCAGGATGCTATTTTAGCAACACTTATTTCACAGACTGGTGTTCTTTCTGTTTTAATCTGGGCAAACCTGAGGACTATTAATGACATTACGGCATGTAATTTTACAATTCCAATCTATCTAAACAAGTAAGAAATCCAAAGCAATCTGAAGCTAAGGTACTACAATAACACTGCTCTTCTGTGGGAGAATATTTCCAAGAACGTTGCAGTACATTTTTTCACCATATATTGCAGAGCTGCTTTGCACCTTGTCCTCAGAAACATATGTCAAAAGAATATGTATTCTTACGTGTATGAATACTAATGTGGTTCCCTAGCAACAATAAATAGAAAAAAATCTCAGTGCATTCAAGTGATTTACCTTTGTAAGTGTGTGGCATTTGAATACTAAGGGAACTCATTAGTTGGAAGAAAAAAGAAGCTGCWAATAAAGAACTGTAGATACATCTAACCCAGCACTGCTATTGTGTACAGCATAATTGGGAATTTGTATAACATATTTTTAATGTGAAATACCATCTCATTTTACTTCTGCAGCTTTTAATTTTCTGTACTATAGCGGGGTAAAATGTTGTCTGTGGTAAGATGTAATGAGAAGGCACTTTGGTGATTTCGGAAAGTTCACCTTCCAAACTTATTACTAATGTCTTACATACTCTATCAGACCTGGTATTTAAGCAAAACAGGTCACTCAGTGTCTCAGACGTTCATCCACTAAGGATAAATGCATAGATTTAAACATAACAACAGGCACATTGTGTGACTCTTGGGGATCATCCCTGCAGRGCAATAAGCTGGACTCARTGATCTTGGTGGGTCCCTTCCAAGTCAGGATATTCTGTGATRATAAGTTTAAAATAATAATTCACTATAAAATGTTGTAATGGCACTCCCAGTTACACTATTGCTGCCTCTGTGAAGAAAGCTGCACAAAGCAAGAGCAAGGATTACTCTTGGGAGCATCACGCACCAGCTCTGCAGAAAAACTTTACAGTGTTTGGGTAATCTGACTTAAGAATGTATTAGGTACTGTAACTGTAGTACACATTGCTTGCTAGACTCTGGCTCTTTCTCTTGGCATTGGTATCTAGAATCTACAGTGTATAGGCTCTTCTACATGTATTTTTGTTGCTGGCCATTTGAGTCACTTGGAGTCACCTTCCGCCGGAGTTTATAGTCAGGAATGAATCCAGTATAATTCAAACTCACTTGTAGTTCAGCAATGCTATTTACATTTCAGTGCTGTCCCTACACCAGCCATTCCATCTCCCCGCTTCTGTTTCCTGGTGTCTGCCTGCTGTCTGCAATTTGTGCTTATGATTTGTGAGGGATGGACTATGGTTCTGTACCTTGCACTTCAGTCTTGGCTAGAATTGTTATTGACCTGCTTCTCTGTTCTTTCCTGATGCAAGCACAATTACTCTTCAGTGCTGTGCTGCTACCTACATAGTTTTTCTGTAGTCTTATCTGAATATTCTGCATCTGTGGGCTTCTTTAAATCATCTTTGAATACATGCAGAGAGCTCACTACTTTCATTGATTTCAGAGACAGTGGAACCCACTCTTGCATTAACATTGCTGGTATTTMGTTTCTGACTACTGAAGAATTAAGAAACAAATGAGTTTTGTAACAGAACTCATGAAGGTCTAGATTGTATGAGCCAAAATCACGTAACAATAAATGAGGAAATTCCTATGGTTTAAAAACTAACATGAGAATCTGGGAGAAATCTGGGAACACCTAAAGCTTCTAGATTTGAGTATCGAAGAATTCTTGAGACTAATGAGAAATGCTTGAGGCATACATGCAGCATATGCATGAAGATGTTAATTTTGCTGAATCTAGGTGCTTCTTACATAAGAAATGTTGGCATTTCAGAACCTTATGCACAATGGATATTTTAAAGTATATTACAACTTCTGTAAACTGAGGGCRTGCAGGGTTAAACATTTGGATCCAYCTTGGATCAATGGATCAAACCTGTCAATGGTCAGATGTGTGTTTAATGTTATTTGCTGTCTATATTACACTTCATTGTCCCACTGTCTATATAATTCTGTATRCAACAAGGCCATTCACTTAAGAGTTGAGCTTGATGGGTCCCTTCCAACTCTGTGATTCTGTGATTTTACAATTGCTGACAAAAAGAGAAAATAATGGTTTATGATGAAGACTTTGTATACTCCAGTGTACAAAATTTCAACAAAACAATAGTGTGAAGTGGAGCACTGCTCATCAAAACTTCTGGAGACTCTTGTATCATCTCTGGTTCTTTCTAATGCTGTCATGGGCTAAACTCAGAGAAAATGCTTAGGATTTACATTTTCTGCTGACCATCTGAATCAAGATTTGACATCAGTTATTTTCAGTTTTGATAAAGTAGTATCTTGACATAATTTACTGTTAGGTGGGTGGTGGAGAAAAAAGTGTGTCTATAAGATTACAAAGCACAGTGTTCACTAATCAAGAGAAGGAAGGGTAAATTACTGTAGCTTGTTCATAATGATGGTAATTCACTGTTAGAATCTTGTTACAACATTGGTACAGCAATTGGTAAAGGTGGTGCTGAAAGAATTTTTCAGAGAAATCCATTGCTCCTCAGTCTTTGAGGTCTGCATCTTAAATAAATATGAAAACATATATGGATATAAAGCTCTCATACTTTTTAATTACGAAGATTATTTACAGCATACTTGTTTAATGTAGATGAGAATGAATACTGTATTTGAAGTGGTACTGGCTGCTGTAGCGAGAGTCAGCCCTCACTAAAGCTGATGAATACAGTAACACAGTGTATGMGGCAGGCACTTACAAACTCTGTGGAAGAAGCAGAGGGTGGTCATGATGGGCTGGCAAAACGCAGAGAGAACTGGTGCAGAAAGCTGAGTGAGAAGGAGGCCCCATGTTGTGCTCACTTGGAAGAAGCATCGGCACGTTAAGCCAAGGAACAACCACCTGTTCTTCTATGAGTTTTTTGTAAACAAAGTGTCTTAGAGAAATACATACCTAAATTCCTTCTCATCGATCAACTGGAAAAAATTGTTATGATCGAACTCAATTAAGAGAAATCGGTACAAAAGGAGAAGCCCAAAGACGGGAGTTCTCCCCACACTCACACCCAAAGGAGAAGAAACTCTTTAAAAAATCGTTTCCTTCACGAGTGCCCATTTCTGAGAGCACAGACGGAGCTGCGCTCGCAATTCATTGTTTTCCACAATTAACTGAAACCACAGAGGGGACTGAGGCGTTTAGTCTCGGCGATGCTGCTAGCTGTACAATCTACGCACCGCTTTTAGCTCTGTAAAAGCTCACTAAACACGGCCTTTCTCACACGGTGCGTCACCAACCCATCCAAAGAGCCCCCGGCCCGTCCCCCGGGCCCCTCGGCAGCGCCCCCGGGCCCCGCCCGCCCTGAGGGGCCGGCACGCGCCGCCTCACGGGGCCCAGCACCGCCCCCCCCGCGCTCTGGGAGCCGCCGCCGCCTCACAGCTCGGCCCGGGCGGGCGAGTGACCGCTGCCTCGGGCTGTCCCCGCTCCTCAGCCGGGTAGAGGCAGAGAGTACACGGTCTCAGGTGTGCCCAGCTCCCGCCAGGTCTCCGGCCCTGCGGGGCCGCTCCGCCGCCTGCTGGGGTGGGGGTCGCGCYTCAACCGAGAGGGGCTTCCAAATGGCGTTCGCCATTTGCCTTGYAGCCCTCTGGCGCTCAGAGCCGAGCAGGGGTTGTCACCTTTCTAGCGAGTCGGTGCTGGAAGGGCTTGTCACTGCCGCCGGGAACTTGTCTTGGCCCCAGCGAAGTCTGCTCTCAGCCTCGCGGACTTAGGCGGGGAAGGGAGGTGGCCTTACCCCCGCCGAGGTGGGTCCTGTGCTGCCTGGGGACACGGGGGGCAGCGCCATACAAGCATTGCTGCTGAGACTGTGCGGGTACCCCGCCTCCGAGGGGCCGACTAGCTGTACCTGTTTTTCCAAAATCGTAGGTAAGCAATGCTSAGGAAAAAAATTCTCCATGATTAAAAATGGCAGAAGATACTAAAAGAAGTAAGTAGACATGACATGGGATTCAGACCCATCGAGACAAGGCCACGAAAAACTGAAGAAAAGTTTCTGTAAGTTCCCTAAATAGATCTGGCTCTAGTGTATAGTACTTCCTTAAGCGACGTATAGTAACTAATGGACCATAGTATACACTGCAAATGCTATAATAACATTTGATAAATTCCTTTAAGCAAATCATCCCCCTGGGTGCATACAGGTATGCAATTATTAGCAAAAGAAAGGAAMGGTACTGTTATCCACTGACAATGCTGCACGCACATTGTGATACACTGACTTAAAATGTCTTCTGTTTATTTCTCTGAAGCGGTGCATTTATTTTTGTGATTACAAAATGGTTTTTAATTTTCATTTTCAAAAGCTAGGTTTTCTCACTTCATTTGCCCTTTCAAAAGCTGCACTCTGGAATTTCAGTTTCATTGCACTGAAAACCAACGATTGGTGTTTTCATGTTTTCTCAAATTGTTAGGTGGGAAACTATGTTCTTGTACAGAAATTTCAGTTATCATGGCATATAGTAATAGAGGTTACTGTCAGCAAGTTAGATGCAGTTACTGAGATTTTTTTCTGTCAAAAGCAGTAAATTGTCTTAACGTACTGTGGAATCTTGTAGAATGTGTTCTGAAAATACATAGAATCCTTTTTCAGGRCCCTTTCTATATTCCCAAATTGAAGTCCAGCTCATTCTTAATGTCAGATTCGAACTGTAATGCAGTTAATATTCTTACCTTGTATACTTTAGTCCTCCAAATGTTGATCCAAGTTGGTATTAAATATTGACATTGTGGCACAAAAATAAAAATAGAGTTCACCCAAGTTTTATTCAAACCATAAAAATGTGGCTTGAACCAAGCAGAGCTGTTTTCCCCTTGGGCTGAGATTTCCATACAGTAATCTGGCTAGAAGTCAAAGTGGATATGGATTTCCAGAAGCCATTTCAGATGTTTTTGAAAATGGAAAGTTAGTTTAAGTGCGAATGGATTGTTTTAGAAATAAGGAAAATACGAACTTGTATGCTAATACGTGTGCTCCATGGTGTTCCATGGTTAGGAAGCTGTAGGAACATTATCTGCAGCACTGTTTGTGCACAGTGGAGAGAGGGCATCGTGTGCGCGTTGGAATCGCTGTGATTCCTTCCTCAGCATTATGTACTGCACTGTTGATGTATGTGCAGAGTGATTTATTCATTACCATCCGAAATCCTCGAWTAGAAGAAATATTGTATCTATATTATTGACTTTTTAACTACAGAGAAGAGGGATTTAGCGAGCAGTGCAGTGGCTGKTTGGTTGCTTTAAGAGCTTCCAGGACCGGTTTTGCAGTGTTTTTGCCAAATGCTTTCATGATAAAAAGTTCATTRGACAAAGACAATGATTCTTGCTGTGCTAATGCCTGGAGAGGCTCYCTAACAAGGGACTCCTGAGTGCCGTCTTTTCTGGGGGAGAGAACCATTTTGTGTTACAAAGACAGAAGTTACTGTGTTTGCCAGCCTTCTGGCTACTGAGGAACTTGRGAAGAGGGGAGTAATGAATGAAGTGCTGATGCACTGTGCAGTGCTGTGAGAGTAACCAAAGAACATTTGTGTATAGGAAGGGTGTTTAAAGTCCTGGAAGTTATCAGAATGGTTTGCTTTTGTTCTGCTTAAAGGCTTGATTGGTGGTTTTTGTTGTTTGGGTTTTTTTTTTTTTTTTCACTTATCCCTAGTTTTAAGTTGTCATGTGAGCACACCGAGTGAGATACATTCTGTGTCTGTAGCTTCTCCTTCATGATCTTTTACAAACCTACGGTCACTAGAAGTGAATTCTCATGATCCAAGGAAATATAAGGGAGGAGGGCCTATGGATCAGCAACAAAGGAAAAGGGGCAGAAAAAGCCTCATACAAACCCTGAGCATAACTGGACAGGTGAACACTAACTTTTTACCAATCTCCTCCACAGCTGAACTTCAGTAATGTAGAGCCAGGGAATAGAAAGACATCTTGGGCTTGATTGCTGTAGGGAAGTTGGGAATATTCTGCACCTGCAGGAACAACCAGCACTTCATTCRCTATGAATTTTTCTTCTGTTGTTACTGTTTAACTCCTTTTCATGAGTCTAAACTGAATTGTACTGCAGTGGAATAATTAAGCTGCAGTGGGGCTGATAGGTATCCAGGACACAAATTCAGAGTGGCATTTTTACATTTTACAGGAATTATCACCTGTGTTACAGGTAGAAATATGGAACCGTATTCCTCATGGTGCAAACCTGAGGAATCAAACATGAGGACTCATTTGCTGTGACAGATTATATTTCTGTTGTTTGATAAAACCATGCAGCTCCTAAAATGGAGAGGGGAGATAGGAAGAAGGTAAGGGAGCTGCAGTCAGAGAATCTAAAAGGACAGAAGAGTGCACAGTGAGGGTGATGTCACCTGGGGGGCTACAATGTGCAGCACTTTGTGCAGTGTGTGCAGTTTGGGGACAGTGSAGTGACTGCTCTGCAGGTAGAAATGGAGATGGATAAATGAAAGGCATGAAATCAGCCTCCTGCTAGTTCCTTCTTAAATTGTTCTGCTTTTCATGTGTCTTCACAGYTCTTGTTTTGGGAGTTGAACATGTGACATAAATAGTGAGGACACAGTGCCACATCAGAAGTCTGGAAAATAATTTGAGAACCGTTGTTTATTAGTGCAAAATCTCTGCAAGGTATTTCTGCCTCTCTGGGAGAGAGAACTTCTTGGAATAATGCATTGTATAAGGCCATACACACATTCCTTTTGCTAAAGCTGAAAAGCTGTGTAGCTGTAGCTAGAATGACACTGGTCTGGGATAAATGTCTGACAGTATAAGGCTGGGCTTTTCCATCTGAATGCTGCACAGATAGGGAGAAGCTCTGCTGAACACAGCTGAGAATTGACCTGTGATAATGGTGTGTGGTGAGGAGGGAGGAAGTCTGATATTTTTCATTTGCTGCTGCTGCTGCTTTGTAAAGAACAGGTCATATCAGTAACTTCTTGCTGTCTGGTCCTCTCTTTGTCCCTCCCTCATCTAGTTTCTTCCTCAGACATAGCCTCTACCCTGCTATGTGGAGAGGGAGTACTGATGTTGTATGAGGAAAAAGGAGATGTTTGCAGAACTATRTGTGTGAAAACAGCAAACTAAGCTAATTTTGCAACCTTTCTTATGAAATAGATGAAAAGTCAGGAAAATTAATTCATCTCCTGAAGCATGGTAGCACACTGACTACCATGGAAAAGGTGCATTGAGTACACTGGGGAGTGCGGAATGTGTTGACCCCACTTGAAATAATGGCATAATTACAGCCATCAGTCTACTGAGGCAGCTGTTTGTCTAATATTCTGCATGGACACTTTTTTTGGTTTTGTTTTGCTTCGACTTTTCTCACTTTACACATGCTTTCCATGTATAAATCCATGATTTACAAAAAAAATCCATCTCCTTCAGTCTTATGCCACTACTTCAGCAGAAACAATAGGGATTCATTTACTCTCCTATTCACAGAGTAATGCTTGCACTAACCCCTGGAGATTTCTGTAGTAAGCAACCTGAAACACTTGAAAGGGGTATAATTTCCAGAGGGGTCATTGTTCATAGCTGAAAACTTCAACAATATATTAAGATGGGCATTTTGGTGGAAAAAAAAATCTGATTGTAATTAATCTGAGCTGAATTGCTATTGCCACATTGTGTGGAATGACTGAAAATAGAGCAGGAAAGTCAGCTCTGTAAAGCAGATAATATCTCTGTTAATAAATAATACTTCCTGCCTCATATTTACCTGGAACTAATATTAATCCTTGTAATTCGGAAACTAACTGTCCATCTTCCTTTGTGTCTGAAGGTGAGAACCAGCCACTTTACTTTTGGCTGCCTGAGATTCAAACCTGGAGGGAGTTGAGATTAAGGTATAAGAAAGAAAGGTGAATTCTAAGTAAGGGGAGGTATTTAAGTGGAGTAAGCAAGTTAAATCTCTTAGTCCCAAAGGCACCATGCCGACAAAGAATTTCTAATACGTACTTTTCCTTAGTGATGCTCCCCTCCAAGCTTCGTGTGCTGGTCCTGTTTTCTCATCATTGTGAATGTCAGTTTAAATGTCCAACTTCCATGTGGATATTCACATTTGAATACTTAAGATGAGTCCTGTGTCTACCACCCCTGGAATTAGGAACCTAACATCTAGATGGAGCAGTATGAAGTGCCTGAACAGATAATGTGATTTTCTAAATGCTGTCCTAATCATTAATGTCTGCCTCATGGCATTGAAAGTAATCATGAGAATTCTGCAGAACAGTATACAGAGGAACTAGAAAAATCTSTCTTGAGAGGAGAAATCGGTGTCAATTTCTCCTTTTGTCCTGGCAAGGTTTTTTAAATTGGTTGGTGCTTTCTAGTTGCTATCAGCAGTATCAAAAGACACAAAGTTAAGTAAAAGAGGTTCCATCTTTGCCCAGATACCATTCCTGCTGTGCTGTGCCATATTCATGGTTAATTGCATGACCCAATTTTAAACCTGACATACAGTATGAATCTAGAGACTATCAGTGCAGTTGTAAGTTGCTTGAAGAGCAGAACTACARTGTTTGGTGCAAAAAGCTGGAAGCCAAAACAATGTTGGGAGCACACCAGCAGTTAATGACTGAAAAGAGAGGTGACCAGTGGAATGGGAATATATACAACCATACAACCATATAATACAAATCGGATGTTTCTATTTTAGTCAAATTCTACATAGTGAGAGACTGGTATGAAGACAGTTTAAGGGACTGTGTTCACCAATCCCCTGCATTGCAATAAAGCATCATCCTGCTGCTTTCCATATGCCATTTAGTGTTCAAAATAGATCAACTGAGCTGAGTTTCCTTTACAAACTAAATCACACTGTAAGCTTTGAATTTCTGTTTCATTCATCAGGTGTTTTTRAGGCCTCCTCATGTTCTTGTTAATAATTCAGCCTTTGCCTATTCTAGGTTTATTGCTCAGAGATAGGGCGTTTTGCTGGGTTGAGCATATGGCTAACAGGARCTATGTCAGGTAAGGAATGCAGTCTTTAGTTTTTCACCTTATTCTCTTTYGTTGTTAGTCAGTTTTGGAATAGAGCTATAATGCAGTCAGGCTTGTACCARCTGTCAGCTTGGGTAGCCTGTAACTTTGAAATAGCTGGAAAAATGCCATCATCTTAAGTGTCTTGAAGATTGCCAAGCTTTTGCTTTTTCTGTTTCTTTTTGCAACAGATGAGAACACAGCAAGTCCTGATGCAAATTGGATTAGGTAAGAAAGAGTTTTTAAATGTTGTCATCAGTAGCACCCTGTGTTGTTCTGACCCTCTTCTGAAAAATAGTCAAGTCCTTGTCTCATTCTGCTAACATGCCGTAATTGTCTTACAGATTTCAGCTTGTAGCTGGGAACTGTACCGCTGTATTTATTAACTTTTTTCTTTTTTTCTTTCTCATGTAATGAAATGAAGCTACTGAGCTAAGCAAAGTAGCTGATTCCTTATTTCATCTTAATGCTAAGTACAGCGTGAAAGAAAGTTACGGAGAGTGTGTAATTAAATATAACAGTTACTGACAGTTGTTTCTTTGCAGTGTGGCCTTCATACATTTCTGTAACAGCATAGCTATATTTGATAGGTTTCACTAGAGGTGTAATTTCATTCGCAAACATTCCCTAAGGTTAGCACTGCCCTTGTGATTGTGGGCTTTTTAGACATTTCTCTTTCTACTGCTGTTCAGAAACTACTTGCTGGAGAGAGACTTTTGAATGAGTGATACATGGCACGATGGGCTACAAATCTCTGTGACTGGTAAAGTTCTTAGGTGTATTTTTTAGGTAACTCTTTAGTCTGACCTCTGAAAGACAATTCAGTTCTTAGTTTCTACAGGCCTTGCCTGTTGGCTTCCTTCAAAAGAGTGATTGTTATAAGCCATACCTAAAAGGCTSTTAGTCTTGACTTACGAGTTTGTAGTGTTGACAGTTATGATGTGGGGCAGTGCCTACAGTATTGGAGGAGGAATATGCTTTTACCAACTTGATACAATGAGAGGGAATAGATTGTGAAGAGTGCTGCCTGTACTGCTTTTATTATAACTCCTGTCTGAAAATWGAATCATGGTATACCTTTTCCTGCTTGGGTTCTCTGCCAAAAAAATAAAATGGTAACTTTCTTTCGTATCAGGATTCATGACCCTGTCATATCAACCTATTGTGAAATGAAGCCTGGGGATTTCATTGCCAGAAATTTTAAAAAGAAAAATCAATTCGCTGAAAATATTAATGGTGTAGGTAACAATTTCCAGGTAAGGAAAGTGTTAGCTCTTTTAAAAACAACCCAAAAATTCTAGCACAGAATACTTAGGTATATGTATAGTAACAAGAATTTTTAAGTCATCATGATAATGGAGCTAATGGACAAGACAGTTGGCACTGTYGCGCTAAGGTGATCTTCACCCTTGCAAGACAAAAGATAGTTAGATTAGCACAATTTTTGCACAGATATGCAGTTATCCATGTGTATAAAAGATTTGACTATTAGCCAGCAGATGCCTGTGTCCTTGACAAAGCTGTTTTTGAAAGGTAGATATATCTGTAGAATTCACAGCGATTTGTAGTATATGTCACAGCTTCTTCTCCAAAATGCTTTGTGACTTGAAAATACATAAATATTTTGGGGACTGGGTGGAGGATCTCATGAAATACAGGATGATACCTTTACTGGTAAGGCTGCCCTAAGCCCAAGGTGTATCAAGTTGTCATAGTACCAAGTAACCTTCTACTCTGTCCTTGACACTATCACAGCTCTACAATGGAAGCTTTACTCAACTCATAGATATGCAGTTGTGCCTTACTGTTGCTGCCTTCCCAGCCTTTCTCCTTTCTGACATTACAGTATTACAAACCTGGACGTATATGGAGAGCAGAAACTGTTCTCCTTCAGGTTCCTTCAGTTTTGTTGATATGTTACTGGACAGTCTGGATGTAACCCATATTCACTGACATCCTCCCTGTCGTGGGACAATCCTGTCATGTTGTAGTATGTTCATACAGCTTGCCCCTGAACTATTTAATACATCATTCTCTTTGCTCTACAGAATTGCTATAAAATCTGTTTCTGAAAGAAAAAAATTAAAAGCCTTATTTCTGACATTGCAAGAATGCAATATTGCCTTTGGTAGCAGTTTTCCTCCATGTATGGGAAATAATCTCATCTGAGTGCGTTAAACAAAGGGAATTGTAAAACATGTAGAGTGGGATGGCAGTTTTCATGTCTTCTGGTATATTTTTACACTGTATTTTAAACCTCCTGAGGGATGAATGGTAGATGTGATTAATTCCAATTCACTTGAAAGAAGAGGGCATGTTTGATGCACATCTTGTCATTGCCACTTGTTCTCTCATGATTCCTGTCAATAGTTACATGGATGATCTTTATAACTTGTGTTTAGCCTCTGAAATGGATATAAAGACCTGTCAGACTACCTTTTCAAATACATTTTCCTCTGAGAAAACAAACCTAATGTGAATGTCACCTGCAGTATGAGCAGCTGTAGCAGATGGGGCATTGAATTAATGGTTCTGAGAGGCAAGCCAAGAGAGATTATGACATAAATACAGTAGATATAGTACATAATTAAAAAAAAAATCCTGCGATTAAAAATGAATTCAAGGGAAAAGAGTATTTCTTCAAAAGTTTGTGTATTTAAAAATCACTCTATCTTTTGTAGTTTTGGAAAAGCATTAACCATCATTTACAGCTATGTTTATGGGGAAAATTCTCCATTGGTTTAATTAAAATGATATTTTTCAGCTGTTAATCTTACATTGTTTTGCAACGAACATTTTGAATATGCCAAAAGGTAAGGAATTTGCTTAGAAGATATATCTGGTCTGCTGCTTCATGGTTTGTGGCAAGACAGTGTCTTAGTGAAAAATGATTCCTAAACCAAACTGATTGCTGTATTGAGAACCAATTTTGAAATTAAAAATACTGTCACCAAATGAAGAGGAAGGACTGGTGTTAGAGTAAATGACTTGAGTTTGACAAACCTGCTAATGCGCATGAAATTGATGTTAGTGCATCTCCCGTGCTGGTGCTTATTTCATATGTCTACAAGCAATTTGTGTGCTGACAGAAGGTTTGGAGGCTTTGCAGAGGTCAGTGAACTATAAACTGTAGGAATATGTGGATTAATTCATGTAAGACTAAGTTGCTCCTCCCTAATGGTAGTTCAACCTCTTTCCAATTTCAAGAGTGACGGACTATGGTGACTGGCAGTAAAGAGAAACTCACTGATTTAATAGTTGGGCAAAAGGTGGCGATTCCTGATGGCTTAAGGTTGCTCAGCTGAGAACTTCACAGAAATTCAGCATCCTCCTGAGAAAATGTGCTTAGTTTCATGTTCCCTCATAGCAGTGAACTGGCTGCTGTGAATGAAAAGAACACCTTTCAACCAAACTGCTAAAAGGCCTTTGGAACAGAAAATTCATCTGCAGTGTCTGAGCTGGAAGGAGAGTGCTCTTTGTGATGGGCTGAAAGGCTGGGACTGAAATGTACAGGGAACACCTAAGAATGCAATTTTGTGTACTTGTTAAATCAGATAATGTGCTTTCTCTGTGAGCAGTCATGGTGAGAATCCACACACCACTTCCCCCTTCTTAAATTAGGCTGGATTTTCCACATGTAAAGGTCTGTGTCCAGGGGCACATCTTTTGCAATCTAATTGACTCCACAAGAACTGAAATGAAGAAAACAGCATTTTGGAATATACAGGGGACAAGAATGCTGCAGTGCTTACATTGCCTCAAGATATGGTTCTTGATGGAGCTATCTTAAAGTTTCATTCTATTTGCCTCCAATGCTTTTGTGTAGCTTTCATTTTTTATTTAATCTGATTTTTTCTGATCTTGACAATGATATATCTGGAGAGATGTGGAAAACTTAGTAGTAGAGTGAAGTTTTAGTGGTGAAAGCTTCTCTAAGTTTTGGATGGTGCAAGTATATAAACTTTATTTGTCTACCTGAAATACAAAGTTATCTTTCTAAGTAAATTTTAAATATCTCTCATACTGTGTTGTACAGGAAAAGGAAATTATTAGGAGTAGTTCAGGCGATACTGAGAATTAAATGAAGGAAAGCGCTTTGCTGGTCCTTTACTGACAGAAGTGAGAAGGCTGTATTCCTCCTTATTAGAGTCTTGATGACAAATGAGTATAAATATTTAATTAGGCAGAAGAATACTTTGTTAGCATTCAAACTTGGTCTTACTCTTGCATGAATTCCAGAGATGTACAATTCAGTATAATTTTATCATTTGTGGCAAAGACTAATTTTGTTAAATAATACATACTGAATTGCCAGAATTTTGCATGATTTCATTTTTACATGGAGATCAATATAGCTTCTGATTTTGTGGCATTGCACTGTACTTCCTTTCTATATCTGAATCAGCAGATAACATCAACTGCTTCAGGATCTATCATCTGAAAGATTTTTCTACCTTTTTCACTGACAATCAGTATTTGAAGGTACAGAATGAGCTGTGGTTTACATCTCCTGACTTCTCCCTTTTTATTCATGGAGGTCAGGAGACCTGTGAATAATTTCTAAAATCACTAAGGATTTGAGGTCGTTGGAAGAGTTACTGTTCAGAGAACAAGTCCAGCAGAAGATGGCTTTCCCTAACCTGTCTCTGTAAAATGGGTTGTTTTTTCCCCCTAAAGCTAAGATATGAATTTGCAGTTTCAGAATCATTTGGTACTCTATCATCTTTCTGTGGCTGACCTTTCTCAGTAGTGATTAGAGGAAAGCAGCATGTATAGTCTGTAATGTTATTTCCTAATGTTTGCAGTAGTACCTTTGCTGCCARACTCATAAGAGTGGTGTTTTCCCTGCGTTCTGGACTGAATTAGGCAAAAGGTCTGTAGTCTTACCTTGGAAATGCTTTCTTACAGCATCCTTTGAAAATAGGATTGCATGCTAAAGCACTGTCTACCTTCAYGTGCAGCTTCTGTTAAAATACTCAGTTAAATGAGGCACATCTTGATCCTGTTTATGTGTCTGCCTCAAGGATGGTTGTTAATTTACAATATGACAAATACATAAAAAGTAAATATTACCATTTAAAAAGGTTTTTTTTTCCTGAGGTTTGACCATTTCCCAGCTAATGTTATGCTTCACAATGGACTAAAAGGTTGTGAAAAGTTGAGCCAAATGTGAATAATTAAATGTGCTAYGGGGCAGGTGAGACTTTTCACATGAGACCTAAAGCAGTAAGCCTCTCCAGAAGATGGAATTGTTGGATGGAAGAACAGGTTACTGCCTTCTTAGATAAATGACTCATAGTTTGTGTTTTAGTGATGCAGACAAAGGTGAATTGCCCCAGAGACAGGGATGGATTATGAAGGGGGATATGAGCTGAAAAAGAGCTGTGAGTTTATTAGATAAGACCTTTCAGGGCTGATCTGAGTCTGAATGGATGTAGACTTTCACAAAAAAAATCTATTCTATTTTGACTTACATACCTTGGTAAACTGCATTGTCTTGTGAATGCAGTACATAAACCCTTTTTCCACCTGGTTTAGATGCAGAATGATWTCAGTACAGCCACCTAACTTGAAGGAATCTGTGTAGACTTGCAATCCATGGGTGGTACTGAACTACTTTCAGGCAGCCAACAGCCCGAAATATTTCATCGAGGCTGTAAAGATAGTGGAATTACACAGGCACAAACCAATAACTCATTGTCTAAGAAGAGATATTTCCATTGCTGAAGAATAGTCTCTCTGGAATGCTAGTGAAAAGCCTAGGGATTGCAAAAGAGTATGATTAGAGGATGTTGCCATGCACTTTACAAATTGGGGAAACAGAGACAGAAAAGTGAGATTATTTTTTTCTAGGATGCAAACAAAAATATTCTATCTKGATACTACCATGCTTTCAGGAGCAGGTGTCTTCCACTTCATGTTGCTTCCTACACAGTGGTTGTCTTCACTAATGTAAAAGTTGAGCAGACTGTTAGGTGACCATGCCTCTGAGATAACATCCCATTTCAGAATTACTTTAGTCTTCATTAGTGAATTAACTGGACATATAAATATTTATGACTATCTCAGATGTCTATTACAACAGGAAATAAATAATTCATTTTAGAAAATTGCCTTTGTACAGTTGATACCACAAGGATATGAATCAGATATGGCAATTTCCAAAAACGTAGCACAATATATGTTTTTGCTGGAACACCCWCAAGTGAGTATCTTGTTGATACAACCATTGCTTTTCTAAGCTGGGTAACAAACGTTCCATTATGTGAAGATTAATGATGGCAGAAAGTCTATTTACAGAAACGTGAGTATAGTAAAAGTATATTGACAGCTGGTACAATTCAAGGAATTTATATACAATATATAATTTCTGTTTRACATTGGGAAGGTTTTTGGGTAAATCAATCAGATTACAAGCATAATTTTGAATGTGGTTTTATTTGCCTTATCTGTATGCTTCTGCTTCCATAGATTGGTTKAAATAAACTTTGCTCCTGTCAAAAGCTAACAAAGAGGAAAAATTAAATTTTGATGAGTGAGCGGCATTAAATAAAGGACTGAATACTCAGTGTGACAAACCAGTTATCARACTTTAAACTTAAACTGAGAGGCTGGACTTCAGTGGGAGATTTTGGTCACATAATGTGTTTGAAGAGGAATGACCTAGTAAGACAGACCAGAAAATTAAAGAAGGATTCTTATCAGCCGTTTTGAAGGGAAATCAGCCTGTTTTCACAAAAAGGCAGCATGCTGCAGAGATCAGGAGGATTGACTGAAAAAAGAGCAAATTTGTTTCAGAGTAAATGGCACAAGCTTGAAGGAAGGGACTGGGGACTCCTGGTTATCATGAGAAGCTGAAAGAGTCTGAGATGTCAGGAAGCTGAGACAATGATGTCAAAACAAGATGTCTGTTGGTTTTACTATTTATTTATGTTCCTTGCAATAGCTAAAGTAAAGGGGTTTTTGGAAACACTGGTAAATCCATGCATATATTTATGTTACCTCACACGTATCTTTGAAAATAATGTTGCTGTGGWGCTGAGAGAGGGTTTCAAGGCATGGGAGAGCAAGCTGCCAGTATACCTCTGAGGCTAACGGAGATAGTCCACAAAGTCTGACGAGAAGCCAAAATGTGCATGCTTTGAGCTTCAAGGGACCCTTACAAACGCAGCAAACCATGGGGCTGCCACTGCACTGTTGCCTGGCAACAGCTGATGAGACTTCTGAGAGAGCTGTTGCAGTGGGACATTGCTGCAATGTTTAAAGAGTTGGAGCTTGGGATGTCTGTGTAGGAGACACTTTTCAATACATGGCATCACTGTTGAAATGTACTGGTTTGTCCAGTTTGTAAACAGAACCTGAAACCTATATAAGTTATGATTTCTGAAGCACAAAGAAGTGAGTTATAGTCAGGCTTATCTCTTGAGTTCTCCGAACTTGTATTGCATTTGAAATGTAGACTCAATTTATAATGCAGTCTTGTAAAAGGAGCATCCTAATTACACCACATCACTCATAATATGTAAAGATATCCTTCTTGAATGGATAATGTTAGTTTCTGTTTTTTCTCATCATACTTTAATTGTGCTTCAAACTTTGTTATTTTAGCAGGTACTCTGTTTAAAAAGTGAGTTAGGAACTGGGGCTATTTGCAAAAGGGTATCCTTATGAAGTGATAGAACATAATGGCTGAGGGTGAAGCATTGTTAAAAATGTAACACTGTAGATCCTGTTTCATATTGTCTGTGCAATCTAATCCACTTTTAGTGTACCTTAACTGATATCTCAGTTCAGTGCTGCTTGTGGTGAATCCAGCTATATTATCTATTCCTTCTGTGTTTTCAAATGGTATGGCAAAAATGTTTTCCTCTTTTGAGTTCTGAAACCCCACACTGTTGAACACAGAAGTGTTCCATAAACTGAACAATAAGTGTGAAAGAAAATGAAATAGCTGCTAATGAACTGCTAAAGGCTGTGTAAAGGCTGCTTATTCCAGGTTACAATTACATAGTTACTGTACCCAGTGTGTGATTCAGCATTCTTACTGTGACATTTTCTCTTTGTAAATTAAGTTGAGGCATTCTCTTAAATTTCTTCCAGACCATCTGCAGCAGCCCAAGAGTTAATCTGGGAGAAAGGCCAGTTTGGTACTTTATTCTGTGTTTAAATGCTCTTCTGAAAGTTCATGGGCAATTTTGTTGTTGTTATTAAATTGTTTCTATTCAAGATCACAGCTCTTGGAGGTGTTAATCTTCTTCAAATCCCCTGAATCAGTAGGAATTGAAATTGGTTAGTGCTTCTCAGTGTGAAATAGCTGACAGGAAGCAAGCTTTGAGAATTTTTTCTCTTGTTGGTATTGGCATCTATTGTTTCTCCTGGGGTGCTTGTATCTTTTCTCTTAATGGGGTAGCCCAGTATTTTGGTGATGTGTTTTTGTATTAGTAGATGAGGCCTGAATGTCAACTGTGTAGACTTTCAGGCATCTTTCCTCGTGTGATGAAGATAAATCAGYTTTTTCTTATTGATGACCATATATCAGAATGTGTAGTAAAGTGGATCAAGGTCTWAATTACTCTTTAAATTTATAATRCCAGACTGCATATTTTGCTGGATGAATATCTGAGAGAATCAGAATACTGCAGCAATGTTGTTTGCTATTCACAATACAGAAATGTGTAAGACAAGAAGATAAGATCCRCCAGAAGTTACATCAGAGTTTGCTCAAACATTATTCTTTTTGCTTTCTGTAAATACCAGCAAATGGTAAGATCTCTTTTGGGTTCAGATCAGCAAAAAAACTAAGTTGGTTTTGTTACTCACAATAGATTAAGGCATTGTTAAATAACATACACAGGTGTAACAGCTCTGAGCAGATTCTGTGTGTATCACTATCTGTCGGTTTTTCTCTGTACCCCTTAACCCTAACTAATTTTCAATTTCACTGTGAACAGCAGTGGATATGGTCATTGTCCACCCACCTGTATACAGTCACAGAATTACAGAATATGCTGAGTTGGAAGGGACCCACTAGGATCATTGAGTCTCACTCCAGGCCCTTGAGAGTGCCTGGTTCAGTGCCCGACCACCCTTTGGGTGAAGAACCTTTTCCTGATACCCAACCTAAACCTCCCCCTAACACAACTTCAGGCCATTCCCTTGGGCCCTGTCAATGTCACCACAGAGATCAGACCAAGTGCCCTCAGCCCCTCCTCACGCAGCTTCCCCTCAAGGCCCTGAACCATGTTCAYTGTCCTTCTTTGGATGCTCTCTACCAGTTTAATACCTTATACTGTGATACCCAAAWCTGTCCCCGGCACTCGAGGTGAGGYTGCCCCAGGTCAGAGCAGAGCAGGACAATCCCCTCCCTTGTGCCCGGCTGGCGATGCTGGGCCTGGTGCCCCAGGACAGGGTTGGCCCTTGTGGCTGCCAGGGCACTGCTGACTCACGTTCAACTTGCCATTGCCCAGGACCCCCAGGTCCCTCCCTGTGGCACTGCTCTGCAGCATCTCATTCCCCAGTCTGTGTGTACACSCASGGYTACCCTATCCCAGGTKCAGAACCCAGCCCTTTCCCTTGCTGAACTTTATATGGCTGGTGATCACCCAGCCCCCTAATTTGTCGAGGTCTCTMTGCAGGGCCTTCCTGCCTTTAAGGGATTTGACAGCTCTTCCCAGTTTTGTATCATCTGCCAACTTGCTTAGTATCCTTTCTAAGCCTGCCCCTTCCCTCTTCATGGGGAAGATGGCAAGCCAATTGCTTGTGATTTTGCCTTGGTCTTTGTTACAGAATGCAACTTAGATAGCTATAGACAAAGAAAGAATAACCCAAATAGTACATATATAATTTATTAAATTAATTCTTTAGAGGTTCTTGTGATGACTGCTCCTTAAAGATAGCTGCTGAAGGAAGTTTTAAATCAATGGATTCTATCCTGTATGCCTATTATTATTTTGGAAGCCTGTTAGAGGAGAGAAATTATGCAAATTGGTGTCATGCTAGGCTACTGCACGCATGCTGGTAATGCATAGCAACTAGCTCACTGATGAAAATGCTTCGTCTTTAAGCAAGAGTCATTGTCAGCGCTAAGAAAGATTCTTTGTATCATAATTAACAGTTTATTATTATTCTTAYGGATAAAAGAGAGTATGTCTTCTTATTAAAAATCCTCATTAAAATAAAACTGCTATAAAATAAATACTGAAGAATTATGGTGATGAATTATAATTGATTGCATTATACAGTTAAAGTACATTGTGAAACAAGAGGAAGATCCCTTCCAAATATTAAGTAGTTGTTGCTCACTCTCTGTAAATGACAAAGTGACTTTAATTCTTCAGCTCCTGATTGTAAAAGACTTGATAAATAGATCAAGTTCAGTATCAATTAGTGTCACAATGATCTTTAGCATTAATGAAGCAAAGCTGCTAGGATTGAACCAATTTATTTGTACCTCCACGACAACATCTTAAGCTAATACACACTAAACACACTACTGTTGGCTAATACTGGGCATGGGAACCAGTACACAGAACACAGTTCTGAGCATCACTGGCTGATACAAGCTCTCCCTGTGAAGAAGCTGTCTTGGTGCTGAAGAATTCTGATAGGCTTAGCGGGAAGAAATCCAATATAAGATAAGCTGGTTTCACAAAATAGGTCACTAATGTAAGGTTGCAGTTACTTTCTTCCGAAGTTTATCTTACATCTGTCTTAGATTTCTTTTTCCTTGTCTGTACACAAAGCATATCAAACTTTTTCATAAGACTGCAATGAAGAACCTGGTTTTAATCTATGGGTCGTCATTCCATTGCAGCCCTTCATCCTTCCATTTTAGCACTAACACATGCATTTTGTTTGCTGAATTAAATTGCTACTGAAGGAGGCAGAGAAAACCTTCTCGGGTATTGATTTTCACACATGGGGACTGTACCTAGTAGTCACCTGATTTGCCACCTGCAGTTTATAACTGAATGGGCTCATGGGATTATAAACTTCATTTTAGTGCTGAGTTCACAGCCTGAGGTGAAACTGATGTGTTAGCTCTTARTAATTTGTAACTGCTTTAGTGTAGTTTGCTTGTTGGAATTATATTTAAATAGCTAATATAAATAACATTTGTGCAATAGGAATGCCACTGATCAGAACCTATTGTTTGAGTTGTTCTTAACAGCTATTTGGAGGTGGTCTTGGAAGATAATTTCTACTTAATAATGTTTAATTAATTTAATAATTAATCATGGTAACTGACTAGGTACATAATTTTATTCATTATTTGGTCCTTGGAGTTGAAGATATAGAACCAATTAATTAGCAGTCAAATAAATGAAATGTATTATAGCTCCTTGTGAATGATCAGGGGCTCTATTTTCAATGGTACTCCAAACTTTAGTAGAAGTTTTTGTTGATTTCTGTCAGTAACAAGGTACTCTTTACCTCAAAATGACTCTCAAAAATACTTGTTTTGCCATGTGCAGGAAGTGGTTTTTTGCAATAATTGAATTCTCAACAAAACATTGAGTCTTTTATCAAAGCATTCAGTCTTCCATCACTGAATGAATGAAGTGTCATTTTCCATTAATAATACATTTTGCTAATTTTGTGGGGAAAAAAAAAGAAAAATATATTTTTTGCATATTGGCAAGAAGTGCAGATTTGCTACACGAGTCATCCCCGTGAATTATRCAGTCTGCGTATGCTTTGACCATTTTTTTGTTTAACTTCCAGTGTCAACAGTGATGTTAGGATATGTATGCTGAACCTTAGTAAAACAGTCTTGAAGTTTTGTGAGAAAATCCTTTCTCAGAGAAGATTGTGTCCAGATTTGACAGAGAAGTAGTAATCCACAAAATAAATAAGAGTCTACAGTTTTCATAAAAATCTGTGTCAGGCTGGCGGAATGAACCATAAACAAAATCCCCTCTGAGGGGTGATGCAGGCTGAATCTTTTTCTTGATCCGTTGTGACTTGCTTGTTCTACCTGTATGTTAACAGTGCCAGAGACAGCAGATACTGTCTTTTGGTGATATCAGAGAAAAGRAAGCTGCAAGTTATTATGATGGTATCTTGGTTGAAAGACGCAGATCAATCAAATTCATTAGTATAACTTCATGAAACAAGTTCCTTTTTCTCTTTCTTAATTTTGTGAATTACTGTTTACAAATTGTTTCATACTAGTTCAATTTCAGCTGTTGTGCATATTCAGTGAAAGAAATTCAACTGTGGAGATGGGAATAAAGCATATTCTATCTATGAAATCCCATGGAAATAAGTTGGTTTGGATAATCCTAACAGAAAGAGATTTGATTGTTAATATAATACCATTGACATCAGTGAAAATTAGATAGAAGTATAAATCAAAAGTGACTGGCAGCGTATTTAAAACGAGGACAGTTTATTTTCTGAAAATCAGCAAATCAGGAAATAGAAAAGCACAGACTCCGTTTACACATTTAGTGTTTACATGCTGTGGTTGTTTCAGGTTTTTTTAAATTCAGATTTTACATTATTGACGGTGATAGCTGATACTGTTCYTTTGCTTTTTGGTACTGTAAAATACTGACTTGTATTATAGGAATGCAGTAGTGTCATGGGGGCCAAAGGCACTTTTAACTGATGACAGATGTAGAACCTTATTTAGGTAGGTATTGCTTGAGTTCAAGAAGAGGCTGTTATGGTTTAAACAGAAGAGGTTTATGGTACATATTTCACATCTCTGATTCCATGTGATGCAGAAGCATGCAATCTGTAAATGCTGCCATGTTATCACAATGTACAAATGTGCTTAGTAAAATTTTTCTTTAGTCCTCTCATCATGATTCCATCTGTAAAAATTTTGCATTAGAACTTATTTTGCCAACATTGTCCTCWGGTGTAAAAAAATGTTTAAGTGTTTTGAATATTTTGGATATACCATTTTAAGGTTATATTATTCAGAACAAGAGCAGGCAATGAAGCTAGATTGTTTTGTTTTAAGGAAAAMCTTATTTATCCACAACAGCTGCTTGGAGGGACACATAATATTATGTTGGTACAAAGAGTAGAATGCATCATTTTCTGGACAATCTGTGTGATAGGGTAGTTGCTACAGTGACAGAGAACTAAATATAAGTCTGTCTTTGTTTTCCTTGTAAGGTTTTATCAAAGCTCTTTCCGGTCAATTCTCCTCTGTTTCTTTGCACATGAACGTCTGTAGCACTTATCGTAAAGCATTAGAACCACATGTTCGATATGTTGTTGTGTTGAGTTTTTTTTTCATGAGGTGTAACTGTTCCCATGTTTGTATTCACCACCATCCCCATCCAGCAATCAAATTTTGTTCTTAAGGTTGGCTTATCAGGAGCTCCATATCTGTGGCTGCAGTTTCAGTGCATGTAGTACAATCTGTTTACTGATTTCAGAGAAGTCTTTCACCTGCCCTGCTTCTCTGTTGACATACTAATTGTATGTGTTCAGAGTACTATTCTTTATTTGCAGCATGCTGTATCGGATCAAATATTGAGAAACTGTTCTAAAAAATTACATTATTGACATTGACCCATAACAGATAAATGATACTGACTCTAGCTTTTTTTTCCCTTCCCCCCCCTTTTTTCTTTTTTTTTCTTCTTTTTTTTCTTCTTTTTTTTCCCCTTTTTCTTCTTCTTTTTTTTTCTTATTTTTTTCTTCTTTTTTTTCTTCTTTTTTTTTCCTTCTTTTTTTTCTTCTTTTTTTTCCTTCTTTTTTTTCCCCCTTCTTTTAGTGAAGAGACCAAAGCCATTTCATACATTATTTTATACCAGGTTTGGTGCAAATACAGTTTAGCTAAGGAGGGAAATAGAAGTTTTCTCTAGTTGTCACTGATGCTAGAAATGGTGAAGAGGTTCGAAGACAGCAAGTTTTAAAAATTATTTCAGAGAGATTTGCACATGTCAGGTATGCTTAGAATGAGATGGGTCAAACCTTAAAGTTCAAGTGTATGTTTGAGGTGCTTGTTGATCCACCTCCAAAAACTGGGAGCTTTTGCAGTCTGTGGTGGTGTTGTCTTCAGTTGCTCATCACAATCACACTCCTATGTTCGGACACACTTGGACTTCACATCTCCTGGTTAAGCATACAGAYAGCTAATAGACTTATTGACAGCCATCAAACGGGCAAATAATCTTCTTTCTTAGAGAAATCATAAACCAGTGAGTTTCCCTAATTGATTAATATAGGAAAGTTAAGTTAATTCCATCTTAAAGTTCTTCTTTCTATAATTCGAGTTCAAGGACAAGATTTATCTTCTCACTATTTTTAATGAAATCCTAAAATGGTATTGTYATATTCCTAATCAGAATTTGCCATCTATGTAATTCCAGGGTGGGAAGGAGCCCTTTGCATAGGCTGTAGTGATCCATTTGCAACAGGATCTAGTCAGGAGTGTTTGGGGAAACAAGTCCYGTGACTGGGAGGTCTTCTGGAGGTGGTCAGCCAGTGTAACAGACCATAATACATTCTGACTGGCATAATACAGAGAGAGATGAGTGCAGTTGTTGAGAAACATCTCAACAGTGATGGATCACCCCAGTGATGTACCTGTTGCCTATTTTCAAGTTGGTTTGTATTTTGTGATACCAGCCAGCCCAACCTTAACTTCTATGTAGCTCTATTGTAGATCTATCAGATATATCGAGGTGATACCTACTGTATGCCTGTCTGGCAGTCTCCAGGGAGCATTACAGAAATTTCTGCAAAAGCCCTGACTTASCTTTTTAAAGCACCAGAAACCGGGCCTTGTTTCATGAGCTTTGTTGATTCAGTTGTGTAAAATGTCCATTAAAAGAGTGTGTTGTAGAGGAGGGAGCAGATTTTGTCAGATCTCGTTAAAATGTGTTTAGAATGGTCCTGYGTGTGGGACAATGTTTGAAGCAAGCAATACACGAAAGTAAGGAAAGTGTAGTGGTCTCCAGAGTTTTCTTTCACTTTTTTTCAAGGAGTGATCTTACATTTCTGTCTGATTTTCATTTGTGATTCTATATGTATTTCTTCTTAAATTAGGACAATATTTGATTTCTTTATCATAAGATGCCTTCTCTAGTACAGAGTTTCTTACTTAGGGTGTCCCACTGTACGTATGTTTGCTTTATTTTCCAGGAAGCCACTGTATGGATTGTTTCAATRTAATTCCAGTATGATTGGACTAGAATCATTAGCTGATCCTTCAGATACCTGGGAAATTATAGAGACTATTGGGAAAGGTACTTATGGTAAAGTCTATAAGGTTGCCAATAAGAAAGATGGAAGCTTGGCAGCAGTAAAGATTCTGGATCCTATCAGTGTAAGTAAAAAATATTAAACTGTAACTTCAGTGTTAATTTAAAAGAATTCTCAGAGTTGAAATGTAAATCAAATGTGTAAGATACTGACAACATCCAGAAGGGAACTGTTTTGCAGAATGCATTAGCAGATGGAGTTTAGTACCAGTAACTGAGTGGCGCAACTTAGAATTTCATCATCTTGTTTGAGGACAGCATTTGCCCAGTTTGTGTTTTAGGTCTGTGTAATTCTGCTACAAATTTAGTTATCTTTGCTTGGAGCRTGCAAATTATGAGAAGACACAGAGGCATTCCTCATAGGGCCTGCTGTAGCCAGGAAAATACAAGATGCTGTGAATCTTAATGTTCTTTTATTTTTATTCTGTGTACTCCCCAAAAGAATTACTCTTCCCATCACAGAAGCACTGTGAACTTTAGGATATTTCAGAGTTACCTTTTATAAGCAGATAAACTGTGAGGCAATAGTATAGATAAAAAAAGAAGAGCGCATCCCAGATCCTCAGAGGTAGGTCTCTGCCAGCTCTGGTTTTAGTGGGTATTAAATGCCTAGCTTCCCATGAGAACCAAGGCCCTAGTTTTCAGTGGAAGTTTTAACTGGCTGCTGTTCAGGTTGAACCAAGCTAGAGTTTGGTCATGACAGCTGGGCTAAAATATTTACTTGAAAATGTTATATTTCTGTCATTGGTCACTACTGAAATTCATCGTGGTTTTTTCTCTTGTGTAAATCTGAGRAAGGCACAAGCTTAAATTTTCTAATACTCAAGTCTGTGCAAAAATTAGCAAAGTTTCAGTGCTTAAGCACTATTCTGAATTGTGGTCTGTGTGCTGGTATAAACAGTACTTTATAATTGTCAGAGAATTTTTTCATTAAAAAATACTTAACCTTTTCATATTTCAKGGGTGGTTGTTTTGTCTCTTTCATTGTTTCTGGTGTATGTCTTTCCTCATAAGAATGCATTTGGTTTTATTGATGGCCCCTTTGAGGTTCTGTGTAATTGTTCTGTTTAGTCCTATCTAGGTACCATAGAAAAAAGAATAAATCAGAGCTTCATGTATTTAGCAGACATGTTAAAAATATGCATGATTTAAAACAGATTAAAAGTCATAYGTGTTTAAATTTCTTACTTAGACAACTGAGCAGAGTAAAGTATGATTTTTAATTTTCTTGTGATGTGTATTATGCACTGAAAGAATTCTTGAAGAACAACTGCTTGATTTACACAGACTTCACTTTTTTGTATGTAGGGAAAGCACAAGGGGCACAATTCTGTKTGTATTAAATGTACAGCATAGTGTGCTTTCTGTACAATGTATAGCTGCATTAAAATAAAACTATTTAAAAGTACTAACTAATTAAAAATACGTCTTGTTATCCACGAGAGTTTGTTCTTGCTTTATTGGGAGTCATTGTCTTCATATATTCTGTATGTTTGTGTTTTTTATTTAGGATGTAGATGAAGAAATTGAAGCTGAATATAATATTTTGCAGTTTCTACCCAATCATCCTAATGTTGTTAGATTTTATGGGATGTTTTACAAAGCAGATCAATATGTGGGAGGACAGCTCTGGCTAGTACTTGAGGTAAAAACTTTTTGATGATATTGCATCTTACCTTAGCAAATGTGGTTGGGTTTATATTTATTATTGCTAAAAGAGTCACAGACTTTCATGATAGATGATGTGTGGTAGCCTACTGYTGAAAATCACATCCAGACTTAAAAAATTGTTTAATAGGGAATGTTCTTGCATTTAATTTCTGTTTTAATTGCTACATTCTGCCTCCAAAATAAGCAGATCCTTCGGGTTTTTTTTTGTTAGGGGAAACATTAGATAAGAGATTTATATAAACGTGTGGGGAACTCAGGCATTTGAGTGGAATGCAAAAGATGATGAAGTAGTAACATGGAGGGTAGTTAACAAATGAGCTGCTTACTGCAAAACTGAGCAGAGAAAGTGTAATGGGAAAGTCTGTTTTATGGTAATTTTAAACTAGGGACTTGTTGGAAACCTAGCAACAGAAATGCCTTCTATAACTCTTCTTGTTCAGTGGTGTGTTGGTTTTGCTTGGCCTTTGGTTGGTTTTTGGTGGTGAGGGGGCCACAGAGATGGCTTCTGTGAGAAGCTGCTAGAGAAGCTGCTTCCACCATGTCCAACAGAGCCAGTCTCTGATGGCTGTGAAGATAGACATGCTGCTGGCCAAGGCTGGGCCAATTAGAGAAGCTAATTATGCCTCTGTGATAATATATTWAAGAAAAAWTCAAAACAAAGGGAAACACAGGCTTAGAAGTGTAGTAGGTGAGAAGAATATGCGAGGGAAACAATATGGAGACACCAAGGTCAAGGGAGAAGGAGGGGGAGGAGGTGCTCCAGGCACTGGAGCTGAGAGTCCTCAGTTTCACACTGGCCAAATGCCAGGTACCCATGACAACTGTCAATCAGTATTCTTACAATGTCAAATTGTATTTTGGTGATCATGTTTCCAGTTAAGTGTCTGCCAAAGATTGTTGTAAAATGAGGATTTCATGTTTTCTAGGCTTAATTGATATAGAACTCTGCGCAGGGAGTTACTGCTCTGATGACTAGTAACCGACTATTCAGRTCTTTCTCTCTTCCATAGCTAGATTGGTAAAAGCTGGGATTCACTTTCTAATTATTGATTGTTTTAGAAATTCCATTCTCTGTTCTTGARTGATGACTAGAATCAGAATAGGGAATCTTTATTTTCACTACATGTTGTGGAATCCCAATAATACATGCATGTACTGGAGCAATATGTAGCTTGAATGAAAACTTCTGGATGTGTTTCCTCTTAAATTTCAGTAACTATTAAAAAAAGGACGATTTGTTTTTTTAATTTGATGGTGTTCAATGACAAAATTTTGTAGAGCAAAATCATCATATACTCTATGTAATAAAATTGAATGTAGAATTAGAGCAAGTTTTTATGAATTAAATAAGTGAATTCAGCTGTTTTTTTGATGCACATAATCCAAAATTTGGAAGAAATTTGACACTATGAAAAATGTACTTTCCTTATACAGGAAAATTTATCAGCCAAACCAAACTATTCCTTGCCTTGGAATTTGCATGCAAATTTATATATGCATAGCAGTTACCTGTGATATTATAAATTAATGACACATTTTCACTAAAAGGGAATATACAGATTGTTCAGACTTTGATCCCTGAGTCTTTGATGAAAAACATTCATTTGATGTATGACTTCCAAAATTTGTAATAAAAAGGTAGATTTTTTTTTCCTTTAGGCACAGTTTTGCCATGTTTGCTCACTACAAGCAAGACCTTTCTTTGATAAATGCTTGTGATGAGGAAGGGTGGCAGAAGTGGATGCCTTAAGTATTTTTATGATGATGCAAGTCTTGGACAACATTTAAATGTGCATCACTCCRCCTTTTAAAGTATTACCATTAGGTATGAAAGTGGCAATGAAGTTTAAAAATTTATTTTTTCCTAGTTCTTTGTTCAGTGTCAAGAATAGTGTCACTGACTGCTGCAGTAGTGTTTGTGGGATGTGGTTTTGAGTCAGTCATTCATTTAACATATATGGCCAAACAACTGTCAGTCTGTATTATTTTCCAGTCACAACCAGCTTGGGTTTTTTTTTGAAGTTAGGGCATACTTTTATATATTTTATTTGCAAGCCAGAGATAAGTTCAGTACAGCCTATATAAACAGAACACTGAATGCACTGAAAGTAAGAAATAAAACTTTGACTTAATGGCTTGTCAGTAAACAGTTAAGCATGGGAAGAAAAACATGCACTTTAATGTGAATACATTTGTTGGTTGATATTGACTTGAATGCTCCCACACAACTGATAAAGATTAAAAACAATTCCTACTAATRAACTGAAAAAAAAAGGTCGATACAGAACTTATCAATGTTTTACCTGATGGAATTTTGCTTCAAGATCTTCTTTACATGAAGAATGTCTTGTTTATCATGTGGTCTGGTCCTTTCATGAGCTAAAACTTCTTGTCTAGTGAAATTTTTTTGTTGCAAGGGAGATTTAGTAATGAATTAAGAAAAATATTAACACATAACAGAAATTAGTGATTGATAGTGATTGAACAGATACACTATTCATAAAACTATTTGAAAAATGCAAATCTTGAGAGTTTGCTTTTTACTATTCTCCTAATTTATGTTGTGGTATTTTAAAGTGATGATGTAAAATCAACTTGTGTTGAAATGCATGTGATTCTCTGGCAGAAATGGCAAGAGTGCTGGCCCTAAAAACAGGCATAGAGGCGAAAATTCAATACGAGAAAGGCAGTCAATTCTCCCTTTTTTTTTTGTTTGTTAGGTTTGGGGCTTTTTGTTTTGGTTTTGGTTTTGTTTTTGTTTGTTCTTTTTTGGTCAAACAATTGGAAACATCAAGGCAATAAAAGGAAAGAGAGGAGAAAACATAGAGATGAATACCTGCTTAGAATGGCATGGACAGTAAACTTAAAGTGTGGATGAGAACACATTTACAAAGATTCTAATTTTACTTTTTCTACTCCTTTTGATATATGGCAGCCCATTAGTAGAAAATTCTTGGAAGAACCTGCTTTTCTGGATTAGAATGTTTCTCTGTTGTTGACAGCCCTGGCATCTGAGTATAGAGATATGGCTTCTGTCTATTTTATATTGCCTGCTGTTGGGAGCATTGATGGGGTGAAAGTTTAAAATGACTAATTTGTGGCCTCCCAGTTATCAAGAGCATCAATCTCTTCTGTCTGACCTTTTCTTTCTGTACAAAAGAACTTCTGAAAGAAGACAATGCATGTATTGCTGTGAAAATACTCAAATAATGTAAATTGAATTTATAAATCCTCTTTTAACACTGAAATACAGTCCTGTTCATAATATTTTAAATTTTTTAGTTGTCTTTTATAAATTACATTTTATAATTTTCAGTTTTCACTTCCTCTACCCAGCCTGCTGTGTTTTATTATTTACATCGCTACTAAAATGAATTTTGTTGTTTCCAGACTTGTGTTGTAGTGCAGTTTTGCATGGTAGATGTTTATAGCCTAAACAAGTATATTGAGTAATTGAGGACTTGTCTTGCTYTTTTTCCCTTCTCAAAACTCGCCCCTTTCCAGCTGTGCAATGGAGGTTCTGTCACAGAGCTTGTCAAAGGCCTGCTGAAGTGTGGCCAAAGGCTGGATGAAGCTATAATTTCATACATCTTATATGGTGCTCTCTTGGTAAGGATGTTCATTGGGCATGTAATGACAGCAGAGGGTGCAATTTACTTAYTGCATACATACATTTTCCATTTATAAGGTATGGTAATGTTGACAATATTACATGGGCTATTAGAGCAGCAGGGGTTGTATAAGGGCATGTAGTCCAGTGGACAGATGTCCTGTGGACAGATGTTTCTGTAGAATATGTGCAGATTTTCTTCTCCATTACCTATTCCCTAATAGTAGGGTGATTGTTTTTAAATAAGGGAATAAACTAATTTTTGTTACTGCTGGTATATAGGGCCTTCAGCATTTACACAATAACCGGATCATTCATCGAGATGTGAAAGGGAACAACATTCTCCTGACAACAGAAGGTGGAGTCAAGCTCGTTGACTTYGGTAATGACTGCTTCCCCTTTGTTTTCCTGATACATGCAGTTTAGCCAAAGGCATCTGTTYACTTTCTCTTGGGAAGGCAGAATGCCACAGCAAGAGGCTTTTTCAGAAGCATACTCAGAATTATTTTAAGAAGGAAAAATGCAAAAAGAATCTGATTACRGCAAGAATAAAAATTCTAAGTAAAAATCAGTTATAGAGTTTAAACTTTTAAAAGCTTAAACATAATTTAATAATTTTTAGAAATTCCGAAAGTAGCATTTTATTTGCGAAGCTCTTTTGTGTTTCACAAGAAATGCCAGTTTCAGGGCAGTTGTCATCCTAATTTAAATTTAGATATTCTGTCTTTTACATATGAAAAGGAAACATTCTTTCTGAAATGGCTTTTGATAGCCTTAAGCATATTTTTTCCCCTCTGAACAGAAGGTAAAATAGTCCCTTGGGTTCAAAACCCAACATCCATTTAATTTGTGATTATTGCTCTTAGATTTGAGCATTGTCAGTCTGGGAATATCATAAGAAACAGGAAGGAAAAAGGGAGGGAGTGTGATAGAAAGGGACTTCACAATAGATTTAGTCAGTTCRATTTTTTTCCCTTTGAACATGCACTGAGAAAGAAAAAGAAGTAAATGCTTTAGTTCCTCAGGTATGTGTGCAAAGGAGTGGACAATTTTATTAAAGTTAATGGAAGCAGATTTTTAGGAATATGATTAATTAATGAAACCATATAATGCACAAGGTAATTGCCATTGAAAATAGTGTTGTGTTTGTAATAGTTTTGCTTAGTAGTGTGTGAAGGTAARGAATAATGTTCACATAATGAGTGTAGGGTAAAATGTTATGTAAAAAAAMCTGCAAATAATAATACATATTTTTAAAATCCTAAAAGATGAAATTTATGCAATGGAAAGGAAATTGTATACTAATGATTTCATCATATTGTAAATTTTACATACATATATATTGAAGATTCTCAAGGAAGCTGGCACAGAGGAGAGTCCTTAGKATCTTCTAGGGACAGAGATTCATTATCTTGAATTGTAAATGCAACAATTAAAATAGTGCTTGGAGAAACATAGGACCTGAAGCAAAATTTGGAGTGAGTCCCTGGCCTAGTATGAGAGGAAGATCCCTTCTCATTTGGGGTAATTTTGGCAGTCTGATCTTTGTTTTTACTCCTTTATGGGAAAAGTGGGCTTTTCTCCTCAAAGCAGAATGTTTTTATCAGATGTATTAAAGGCCTTAAAGACAGATCAATGTGCTGCAACGTCAAGTGGCACATTCMAGGAAACTCTCAGTTTTTATGGGGTCCCATGGGTCTCTCTGTTTCCACATTTTGATTTCAGGATTTTTTCTCTTACTTTTTAAGTTATGACAGTAGCACTAGAAAATCACAAGAAATATGACAGGCTCAGAAAAAAATGAGACTTAAATCTCAAGTGTTCCCTACTGCTTACCAGTTAGGAAGTGCCAAGAAATGCCCACATATCTMTGGGCTTTTTGACCAAAGAAGTATCAGACGCCATTTAGTTGGCGTCTGATTAAGTTTAATTAAGTTTCTGTTTTTCCACTCTTGCCCAGTTTTCCACAGGGTCTCTGGGAATTATTGAGGTCTTAGTCACAGGTGATATTGTTTGTAAACTGTTTTGTCTCATTTTTTGCAGAAAGTGGAAGACAAGTAGTAAAATTGCAAGGAGTTTAGGATGAGAAGGGACTTGGAGTTTAAAGAGTTGAATGGCATCAAATTGGAGACTATTCTTTCTTCTGACAGTGTTTCTCTGTGATGCAGGGTCACTTACAACAAACTCTGTTCCTCATTTTCCCAGTAGTCTGTTTGAAGTATCTTGTCTGCCTTTGCAGATCTGTGTGCTGTTGAATTGCAGCTGAGATCTGTTATAGCTCTACTTGAGGCATGTGGAATGTCTAAAAACTGAAAGATCTCACATTAAGTACCCAAACACAGTGGATGCTTTGGATATTTTTAGGTTAATCCCTGGWACTAATAATCCTCTGCCATTTTGGGGAATGTTAAGCAGATTTATTGTTTAATGGGTGGAGAAGGAAATATGTCAGAAGGAGAAAATAATGATTTTAAATATAGTATAGTATTGTATATATTAAATAGGTAATGAAAATTCAATTCAGTGGGGTTAAAAAAAGTTGAATTACGACCTATTCAGTGGAGACTATCCATTCTGTCCCGAGAATGAGACAGGACCTTGATTTTAAAAAAGCTGCTTCATATTCAAGGCTGTATATATGGATATTAGGTCACAGAGAGGGTTACACAGTTATCTTTAATTGAGGCTTTTCTTTCCTTTATTGCATGGCTTTATAGCTTGTTTTTTCAATGTAACACACATTTCTTCCCTCAATTGCTTTCAACAGAATAATGTATTTGAATAAATGATGGTCACAGCAAGTTGACCCAAAATGTCTGCAACTTATCATTCTTTCATGCTCCTGCTCTCCCTTTCTGAGCTCTTTGGTATTCTGCACTGTTTTTGAATATCCCTAGACAGCAACTATGAATTAAGCTAGCTGAAGAGAGATCACAGTGAAATGGACAGAGGCTTGTTGTATGTYCCAGCCATTAACTGTTTCACAGCGRTACTTAGGAAATCAGAAAAATGAAAAACAAATACAGAACTGAATGTTGGAGTTAGAAATCAAATAATTTAACTTGTGAATCTCAATTTTTAATTTATTGGCACCAGTCAATGTGTATTATATGTTTCTGCCCATTTTTGCCTCTGGRTAATGCCACAAGACTAAACTACTGTGGTTTTTGTTTTTAAAAAATGTTAATGCAAAATATATTTCTAAATCAATATTGGCTTTGTGTCAACTGGTTGGAATGCTACTGAACTGAACTCATTCAATTATATGTTGGCCAGAGCACAGAAGATTTGCTGTCAAAGTTCATTCTAATTTGTTAACATTGTTTGATTGCACTCTAGTTCATTCTTTCGTGGCTTTTTTTAAGTTGTGCTTCAGTAGTCCAACCCCAGTCAGCAAAGCTCTGAAGCCTGTTTTGTTTTAAGTATGTGCTTAATTCCCTATGTACAGTGTGAGTTTGAGCTTCTGAGCTTTTCTCATTAGGCAAAGATTTAAGCAAGTGCCTAAGTCTTCCGTTGAACAGGAGCCTCTGCAAATATGCTAGTGAGTGAATTTCCAGCCAGTGATATTCAGGCAGTAAATATCTGAAACGGAAGTTTTAAAWTCAAGTTGTAATTTTAATATTTCCCATTTATACTTATGAAAACAGCAGAAAGAAATCTGGGATAGTTGTGTCAGTGGAATTTTTGAGTTTGAATTAAAGTGCTTCAAACTGAGAGTCATTCACAAAAAAAAAAACAAAACAAAAAACAACCTCTCAGCAACTCTGAATGAAAAGAGCAAGTTGAAATTAATCAAATAATTTGTACCTACATTATAAACATAATTTGCCGTGTATTGTGCAGCTGTGCTCCCAGGTTTGGGTTTTGTTTTCCAGATACTTGAAATAAATTTTACCGAAATGACAATGAATTTGAAGCCAAGTTTCTTTGATCTGTTTTATTGCAGGTGTTTCAGCCCAGCTCACCAGTACACGGCTGCGTAGAAACACCTCAGTGGGAACACCCTTTTGGATGGCACCTGAGGTAGGCTGTTGTGCCTGTCTGGGATGTCTCCATTCATTGCAATACACACTTTGTTGCCTCTTCCCCATAGTAGGAGGGTATCCTTTCTTCCCTCCCTTATGGCTGTGTTTCTGCTTGTCCTCTGTTCAGTAAAAATAATATCCTGTTAGAGTGTACAAAATGGATTTCTAATAATCTTCATTATTTCCCTCTCTGTAGTGTTTCCATAAAAGTTCAGCAAATCTACAAATAACTGAGGGTCCTGAGAATGTTATGACTTTCCAGTCAAATATTGTATGTTTTGGGGTGCTTGTCTGTGATGTAAATATGACTGGGGGGAGAAGGAGGGATTCCTTCTTTCCAGTCTTGCACACTGCAAAACCCTGACTGACCTCTGTGCTCTTTAACCTTAATCATTGTCTGCAGACCTATGAACTTAGGCATGTGGACTAACATAGATTTAAAAATGGAGAAAAAAAAAATATACAGGTGGCTTAGCCCATATTCATATATCTTGGATCATATTTTTATGTACTACTACCCAGACATAACCCTTTCCCTTCTATTTCATGCAGCTCTAAAAAGTTGTAACACATCATTGAACAAAGGTCCCGTTTGTACTTTACCAGACTTCAGGGTGAAAGATGTCAACCTTTGCCCTCCCCGCTTTAAGGAGCAAAAAGTACTTCTGAAAGATAAACATTATGAAATTTAAAAACAAGGATTGAAACAGGAGTGGTCTGTTTGTTCATAAGTTGTTCAGCCTTTGTAACATTACAAGCCTCTTTTCTTTTGAAGGCCAGATGAAGGAAATTTGGGATTGAATTTATATCTATTGTGAATGCACACATCTATTTCTGTATGTCAAAGAGTTAAAAGTATTGTGCAAATATTTACTTTAAAACATTTCATACTTTKTATGCATCTATTTTTGTTTCTAAGAAAGGCTGATTATAGCTGAGCAGAGAAAAGAAGCTGCTGTAATGGGTCCAAAATTGATCTTGCACAGTCTCACAAAGAATGGTTGATATTTYACCATCTCCATAACAACCAGTTTACGTCACAAAGGAGACACAAGATAGCTTAGAAACCACTGTACTGTGCAAGCATTATTTATGGAATCACCTTGGTTGAAGACATTTCTAAAATGAGACCTCTGTAAAATACTTCTCTAAATAATAATGGACATACTACAAAATATTTTATTGAACATGTATTATTACAGGTTATTTTTATGGTACTGTTTTGCTTGAATAATTGCCATCAAGGACAGTAATCATACCAAATTTATTTTCCCTTCTGTGCTGAAAATGTTTTTCTCACAGCAAAAAGCCAAAGAGATAAGCAGATATTTTGATCTGAAAAATTTTGACGTGAAAATACAGCACACATGTAACCAAGGTGTGTTATGTGCAGAGCACATCAAACAGGAACAGGAGTAGCTTTGARTATTTCCTGTTTTGGAAAGATCTGCTGAAAGAACCAACCCAGTGCCATAAGCGTACTAACCCATATCACATTTTCATGCCTGTGTGAGACGTGCCAGTCAGGCTTCATGGGTGTACCAATCTGCAGAACAGCTGCAAGGTGCTCAGATATCCATTATGCTGTTGTTAAAATGGCTTTTAAATGACAGATTGCATAACCTACATGCTCAAGTCACTGCAATTGCTTATATAAATGACAGACTTCAAGTGATATGCAAGATGCAATTTACCTTATTTCTGGGGAGACCTTTCTGTTATTTTTAAAATATGCACCCAAATTTTTATGTGAAAGATGGAAGAATTGGGGCTGCAATAAGATGAAAAGGTCTCATTGGTTAACAGTTTATTAGGAAGAGTGTTTTCTAGATGAGATTGTGGTGGGATCAGTAAACACTAGAAAGGCACTTTACTCAGTTTTTTGCAGTCATTTCCAAAAAAGTTACTGCCTAAAGRTTTTTGACATAGGGTAGAATTTATGTCAAACCCCAAAATATTATAAAATAACTGAACAGGAATGAAATGTTACTAATCRGAGAAATAGACAGYATGAAGRCWTTTTTTTWWAAAAAAAAAAWTTRCTGTCTACARTGTRAAGCATAGGTACCYTGGTCAAGGCATAAGGCAATCATGGGATCCCAGCTGACAGTGAGAAAGATGGATTTAATCTGAAGGGGGTGTGAAGAGGGGAGRTGAAAAAGCTTCCCTTGGAGGAAGAGACAACAGTAGTGTTTCAGAGTAGAAGAAAGCTGACAGGAAATATTTCCCAGAGTAAACCCCAGGAAAATGAAACCTGAAGAAGAATGACGCAGGATTTTTCAAGGTGACAGATAGGAATAACTAGATATAAGCAGGAGAGAAATACACTGGCAACTGGAATCACTAGATCAGCCTGGGTCGTGAACAGTCAGTAAAATGAAGGAAGCCATATTTTAATATTAACTTTGCAAAACATATCAAAAGGATTATATGGCATAGGAAAATGAGGGTGACTGAGGGTGGTGTAAGGAAGGTGTTCAATGCAGTGTTCTTACTGGTAGCACTCAAAGCAGCAGCTTAACATTTTGAGTGACTGAAGCATCTTGGCTCCTTTTTTCTGATGATTGAGGCTTGTTAAGCAGTATCAGGACAAAAAAGATCTGTCCTTGAGCATTTGTTTTGAGCAGAGCTTGTGATTAACAAAAAATTTGCTGAAAAATGTAAATACAGGTGAAAACTAGGCTGGAAGCAGCAGAGGAACGTGACAAGGATAAGTCAATATGAAAGCAACTTTAAAGTAGGCTCATTGAAAATGAGTAATTGCTGTTTAACCTAATTAATAGTGTTTCACGCTTAGAAATACAGACTTTCAGAAACTGAAACACTGAATACAAGCATACCAATAAAATATAAATAAGGCAGGATAGTGTTGGTGTGTTTAAAGCTGCCAGTTGCCAAACACTTCACTTACCTAAAATCTGCTTCTATGGTGCTGAAATAAAGTTATATGGTAGCAGGATGAATGACGTTTGGAAGCCTTTGTACTGAACTGCTTTACATCTGTAATTCTAAGCATTAACATGTCTTGTTTTCAATTTCCAGTGCATATCTGAACAAAATCTAGTTCAAATGGAATTAGAGATTTCTTTTTCCACACATAGGATTAGATTATTGTGCTCTAGCTGAAAACTTGACCCTTGAAACAAGCTCAGTTAGAATATCACAGAACAATAGAATCACAGTCAARTAGGTGGAAAAGACTTCTGAGATCATTGAGTCTGTCCTGTGACCAACCATCTGGTCAACCAGACCATGGCACTGGGTGTCRCATCCAGTCTTTCTTTAAGCACCTCTGGGGACTCCACTGCCTTCCTGGGCAGTCCATTCCAATGTTTAATCACCCTTTCTGTGAAGAAATTCTTAATGTCCAATCTAAACTTCCCCTGACACAGCTTAAAACTATGTCCTATTGTCCTGTCTCAGGTTGCCTGGGAGAAGAGACTGACTCCCATCTGGCTACAGCCTCCTTCCAGGGAGCTGTAGAGAGAGATGAGGCCCTTGAGCCTCCTCTTTTCCAGGCTAAACAACTCCAGCTCCCTCAGTCGCTCCTCACAGGACTTGTGCTGCAGACCCTTCACCATCTTCTGCTTCATCATTCATCATCATTGCCCTTCTCTGAACCTGCTCCAGCACCTCAGTGTTCTTCCTGAACTGAGGGGYCCAGAACTGGACACAGCACTTGAGATGTGACCTCACCAGTGCCAAGTRAAGGGAGATGTTCAYTGCCCTGGTCCTACTGGCCACAYGGTTCCTGATACAGGCTGGATGCCACTGGCCTTCTTGGCAATCTGGGCACACAGTGGCTGATGCTCAGTTGCTGTTGCCCAGCACCCCGAGGTGCTTTTCCACTGGGCCACTTTCCAGCCACTCTGCTCCCAGCCTGTAGTGCTGCATGCTCAATCCCCTCATCCAGATAAACAGTAAAGATATTGAACAGAACTGGGCCCAACACTGATCCCTGGGGGGCATCATTAATGACCGGATACCCACTGAGTGCAGCACCATTCACCACCACTCTCTGGGCCTGGCCTTCCAGCCAGTTCTTAACCTAGTGAAGAGTGCACCTGTCCAAGCTGTGTGCTGCCAGCTTTTCCAGGAGTGTTCTGTAGGAGATTGTGTCAAAGGACCATCAAGTCCAGGCAGACAACATCCACAGCCTTTCCCTTATCCACTAGGCAGGTCACCTGGTCATGAAAGGTTGGGTTTATCAGGYAGGACCTGCCCTTYCTGCTGGCTGRGTCTGMTCCCTTGGTTGTCCTGTGTGTGCCGTGTGAACACGCTCAAGGTGATCTGCTCATGTGCAGATATATGTACACGTTTGGCCCAAATTTAGTTAAAGGAATAGAAATAGAAAAAGATACTTGATGTCAGAAAGTACTGGAGAGATGCTGACCGTAATTTTAAACAGCAGGGATCTGAGAATCAGTGCATCTGAGGATCAGAATGAATTTCCAAAGTGTTTGAACAGTTAAATTGTCTTTTCCCAATGTTTCTTTGTATTCCTTTTTAAACTTTAAATCTGATTATATGTGTATGAAATAAGTCTAATCCTGAAACAATGAATAATATTTGCATTGTTTCAGCATGAATCTGTGTCTCTGCATAATCAAATAAAAAAGCTGGTAAAAAAAAGCACCCCGAATAGTAACTTGCATTAATGTAGTTGAAAAATATACATAGAGAAAAATATAATTTTTCAAAAACCTCACAACAACTCTCTGCTGAAGTCAGTATTTATTACAGCAAGGGTTGTATTCTGGTCTTAGAATTTGGGAAAAAAATAATTTAATACACTTAATGTGTCGTTAAATACTGAATTGGGAAAATAGTATAGAAAAGATAATCCGATCACTGACTGGGGCTTATTGAATCGTAGAATCACAGGTTTGGGTTGGAAGGGATCTTAAAGATCATCTGTTTCCAACTCCCCTGCCCTGGGAAGGGTCACCTTCCACTGGACCAGGTTGCTCAGAGCCCCATCCAACCTGACAAACACTTCCAGGTACGGGGCATCCAAAGCTTCAGAGGGCAACCTGTTTCAGTGCCTCACCACCCTCACAGTAAAGTGTTGTTTTCCTAATATCTAATCTAAACCTACTCTCTCTCAGTTTGAATTCATTCCCTCTTGCCCTGTCACTACATGTTCTTGTAAAAAGTCCCTTTCCATCTTTCTTTTCATGTTTTTAATTAACTCTAAGCAAGTACAGTGATACAGTGAAACAATTTAGTATAGTCTCATCTTGTAATATTTCAGCCTATTCTGTTTGCCAGCCCTTTGCTTACATCATGAGATTCAAGGTCAATTAGCTAAAATTAGCTTTTTGCATATGCACATTTTCTCTATACTTTTAATTGCCAGCAAAGCAGGGAAATTCATTCACGCTGATTCTATAGGAATCCGCCATTTAGTATAAATAGGATTTCAATTTTGAGAATGCATATACACTTACTTTTTTGTCTGAAAGCCGTTAGAAAACAGATGTACAATAGAAAAATATGCTTATTTTGTGATAAATAATATTACACCTTCTCTGTGAAGGAAATTTTTGAAAATATTTTAACTTCTGTCTTCCACAGAAGTATAGTAACTGTTCTTTTACAGCTAATGATAAGAGGTTATTAAATTAGCTCTTATTATAGTTTTTCAGTTTTGTAGTCTTTTTACCTTATCAATTACAATAAATGAGACAAGGTTGAAAGCATAATTTGCAAAAAGAAAAAAACCAAACAACTGTACTTAGAAAAAACCTTTACAGATGGAATGGACAAAGCTGCTGCTCTATTTATAGAACTTGTATGTATCTGGCATCATGATTAATTAACAATGAAATATTTAAAAATTCCACACATTTAAGGGGTAAAATAATAAATGCAATAAATAAATGTTAAGAGTACAAAATTGTAGCATCAAATAATTTATCACATAGGTTTTAGTTACACTGTGGTTTGAACATTTACTTGTTGTTTAATATTACTGTATTTATGGTACTATATTAACCCTAGGGTGAAAAGGAATCTCCCACTTGGCATACATTATGAAATGACATCCTGTATTTCAGGAGGTTAAGGTGCTGGGACACTGCAGTGTACTAGGAATTATTTGTAGGGAATATTAGCTGTTCTCTTGAAATGTAGCACTGAGTTTGAGTGCAGTGCTGGGGTTCATGTGGAACTAGGTATAGGCATGCCAGAGACGAGCTACAGAAGTGCAAGTGTGGGAAGGCATGGGGGAAGAGGGGAAACAATTTTTCTGAATAGATAGGGCAAGATGGCTTGGAAGAACTGAAGGATGTAGAAGTGAAGTGATTTGCTTAACAACTTAGAGCAGGTCAGTGTCCAATGTGGAATAGAATTAAATCTCTAAAGGGCTGCACATGACTGAAATGCCTGTGACTCTGAGATGCCGCCTTCTGAGAGCTGACAGATGATCTAAAAAAATTATTTTACAGATTTTTATTTATTTAAAGAAATAAAGGAAATTGCAGTTTCTATCCTATTTTGCCGCCTGCTTTCTTCTTTTTCTGTGATTCTAAAACTGAAGCTTTAACAAACTGCTGTGTAAGGAGTTATATTGAAGTTGCCTAAAGTCCAGAAAATAAGCAGTGGATTTCAACTCAGAAAGTTGAACTGGACTGCAGAGGTTTCAAACTTCGAAGGAAATTACATACAAGAGAGTCAGAGAGCACCAGCAAGTTCTCCCTTGAAAGCAGGGTCTGGCAGAATGCATCACCTCCTCCTTTGCCTCCAGGAGAGCTGACCTCTGCCCGGGCTAGCATGGCAGGAAGGAGTTGAAAAGTACATGGCAGCTGGAGGGAACCTCAGGGAATATTGCCAGTAACACTTGATGGCATAGCTGTAGTCTTGTGAAGGGATGTGGAGGAGTTGCTGCTGTTTTAACAGCTATGGAGGGGTTGTAAAGCTTTCATGTAGGATGTTTAAAGATGTAAAAGACAAATCAAAACAAGCCTAAAACGTCAGAAAAAATCAGTTCAATACCACGTGGGTCTGCACTGAGATGCCTGCATGAAATATGTTTACTTAGGGGGTTGTAGTTGGCTATTAGTTTTTGCTTTCCTTGTGAAAGACCATTTAAAGATCCATGTGAAGTGTGTAGTAGATATACTTCCTGCTCAGATATACTTCCTGCTCAGGAGTAAATCTGTGGATCAGAAGCAGAATGTGTCAATTATATTATTATGAGCAGTACTGTGTCTGTGATGGCCTCAGTTAAAGGTATTGTGCTATTGTGCTTCCCTGCAAATGTAACCTGTTGCCAGCGTATTCTAATGGTCTCACAAATATTTCCCCTGGGTAAGTTAAAGTTAAAAATAAAAATTTATTACTCATAGATGTTAAAATTTGACTACTTGACATATAATTAATCTACAATTAATATTAATTGTGGTAATTACTTATAAGACTTATTTAAAGTGTTATTTACTTCTTATTTTGGTAACATTTAAAACAATGTAATAGTTTTCTAATACCATGGAAGGATTTGTATGATGGTACAAAACAAGGAACTGAAATAAGTAAATAGGAAATAGGGAACCAATTTCAATCACAAAATTGCTTTTCTAAAATTGTATAAATGTCCTTGAAGAGTGGAAGCGACAGAGGGAGGGAGGGAAAGAGTCAGTCACAGAGGGATAGAGATAGAGATAGATAAGTATCACTTTGGTTTGGCTAAATCAGTATCCCCAGTGCTGCTAAATGCTATAATGAATGACTTTTGGTTTTGGTGCGTTGGAATTAGAAGAATATTTAATATTATATTTCCAATGTAAATAAATGAAGTTGGGTTGTATAGTGTCAGGCAGATCACAGACGTTGTGTTGGTTTATTTCACCTGACTGGCACAGCTAGCAGTTTTGTTTTCCTGGCAGCAAGGGTACCAATTGTGTGCCACGTTCATTTCCATGCGCAGTGCTCTTCAGCAGCGCTCACACACCACATAAGCTGCTTAGTTGGTTACCTCAGCTGAGCACAGCAGCGCCTCGCTTCAGCAGCAGCAGCAGCTTTGCTAACCCAGACTCGGTTCTGCGCGTGGGTCAGCAGCACTGACTGTAGCAGTCGTCTCCAGGTAGCATCTCTGCTAATGATACTGCCATTATTAGCGTATGATTGCAGCTCTGCTCTTGTACAGGCACTGTTTATACTGTGGCAAAGTGAAAGTAAGTTCACTTCTAATAATTCTTGGTAAACTTAAAAGGGTTTGATGGATTTTGCTTCACCTAAACATATGTATAGCTTCCTCTCTCTGCACAAGTCAGTATGGCCACTGTCCAAATAATAGGTAGTTCTCCGTATTACCTGTTTTCCTTCTTTTAAATCCACCTTTGATCTACCACTGGGCTTGCTGAAATTCAAAGAAGTATTTGTATTGATTTCAGAACAAGCAGAATGATATCCTTGAATATAAAGTTTTCTTGTCAGGGTGTGAATCATCTTCTGTATGTGAATTTTTGTGTTTCTGTACAAGTTATAAATAACACAGAATGCCTAGGCACTGACTTCTCTAAATACCTTCCACTTAGCGTGTCCGATTTGTTTATGCACCCTTTTTTTCAGACCTGTGAATTCTCTGTCTCCTCATTCTGTACCAGTGTGACCCTCAGCACAATTAGAGTTGACAACTACCATCACATTTTCTGTTTCTCTGTCGGATGTTTAAGTGCTTTTCAACCTACAGCTTTTCAACCTACATGGCTGCGCATGAAATCATTATGAAATTACCACTAAAACAAAAGGTGACAGCCTGTCTCTTTACAAACCCAGGCCACTGTGCATGCAATCCAACCATGCTGAAGTGAAAGACTTTGTTCTTATTCCCATGGTGTTTACTAGCAAATCTCAAGATTAGCTACATCACCCGCCGAGGCTTTGGCATGAACATAATTTTGGCAGCAAAGCAAAAATCCCTTCTCTTTCACTTTTACAAGCAGGGGAGGATTTTGCTGGATATAAAATTGGTAAAAATGTGCTGTCTGTCTCTACACAATGAAGAGAAAGGGAGGAGCATGTTCTTCAGTTTCAGATAATTTCTTCTGGGCATTCTGTCTTCATGCCCCACTGGGCAGAACAGGTATCAGCAGCTCTGAGTGGTACTTTCAGCTCCAAAACTCCAACAAAAAGTAGAGATGTTTTTTAAAAAAGTATCACTGATAGAGACAAGAATATAATAAAAGATAAGTCAGTAGCATATTCCCCTTTTGTATTTGACTTTTGGAGATTTTTGCTCTTCAGGGAGTAGCAATAGTTGTCGAGGCAAAACAGGACTGGGGCATTCCCAAGGACTTGGCTGGCTTGTAAACTATGACTTAGAGAACACTTTCTTCTTCACATTACAAGAGAGTGTTCTCTGCTAGCCAACACATAAAGTAAATTGCTGATGTGCACTTTTCATCAAGAAAAAACTAAAATTTGATTCTTGCTTTAAAAATTAAAATTGGTGACATCTGTGTTTTTCTAAGGGGTGCATAAGTTGGTAGTATTCTAATAACAAATTCCACAGAAATGAGAACTTGTTTCAAACCCAAGTGATCAATTCATCTACATGCTGCGTACTGGGTAAAAAGCTGTTCATTTTGTATCTTTTTCGTGAGGCTGATCTCACTGTCAAGCTAATAGTCTAAAACATACTGGTTTGTATACCCACTGGCTGAATTTCTTTAAAAAGAAAGAATATGTATTAAGGGGAATATTTTTTCTAAAGTAATTACTATAGCCTCTGATAATAGAACAGAGGAGAATCTAATGGTGTCTAATTCCCCTTGATTGGAATGCCAGTATTCTGCCATAATGTCTGTCATTTTACTGCCCCGTACTGGAGGTGTAGCTGTTAGCCATGGAGCAGAAGACACAAAGATTGCTTTTTACATTCTTTTCTCTTTAGTAGGTAATACACTGTGAAGGTGAAAAAAACTCTTCTAATTTTTTTAAAACAGCAGTTGCAGTGTGTTTTCCCCACCCAGTATGAATGCAATGAATTCTGATTCTAATGATTTTAGTGTAGTTTGTTAACCTTTGTAAGAACAAGATATACAGCAAATTTTGTAATTGTCCTGTACTTAGAAGCAATTGTGATTTGCTTATAGGGAAAAAAATCATGGTGTCTTTCAATGTGGGAGATCAGCTATGTGTGTGGCATTGCTGATAAAGTCTAGTATGACCTTGAGCAGCTCCTTTTTCCTTCTCTTGAAAACAAAAACATATTCCTCTGCATTATAAAGTTGAGAACAAATATTTTCTCTAGAATATATTGTTTAAGTATCTCTGATGGATTTCTACACTGATTTTCCAAATTTTCGCATTTGATTTTTTCTCTCTCATACATGATATAAGAAAAGGAAGTTGTACTAAAAGCCTCTGAAATGAATGGTGTTTTAAAGTGCTCTGCTTGAGCTCTGTCGAAGCTGTCTACTGTGCAGTATTTCAAGAGATAGAGTGGTCTCTGTGATGAGATCAAGGCTATAGGGAAGATTTTAGAGGACTAAAAATTATTCCAGAACTTTCATTTAAGACATTCTGTTGAAGAGAAGGGAGATGGAGAAATAATCTTTGTGTGACAACTTTGAAAAACACCGGATTGACTAACAAAGCTCTGCCTCTTCAAGTTGAAGAAAAGAATCTCTGAATCCTTTTTTGCGGTGCTTACTTTCATTTTTTCCCTTTCTCTGGCATACTAACTGGAAAAATTGAGGAGAAAGGGCAATCTCAACGCTTGCCAAAACATAGATAAAAATTTTGGATATGTTGTGATTTTTCTGGACTGATTTGCATGAGGAGAAGAAAAGGAATTAACTGATATGCAACTTTGATGCAAAGTTCGCCCCTAAGCATTTCAGTATTATTTTAACTGTGTTCAACACCCCTGATTTCTGATAAAATTAATGATGGGTGCACTACAGTGGTGTCTCAAATCCCAAGTAAGAGACAGACAAATTCTGTGGGCCTGTTGGATAGAATCACTGCCAGGGTCAGGTGCAGTTTATGGAAAAAGTAACTAAGAGGTTACGCTGGAATCAGCAACTTCTCCAGGAAGAGGGTTTTTATAACAAGTGCCTCTCTGCCAGCAGCTACTTGGGTTGCTGACATTCATGTTGCAATCTGTGCAAAGTGTTGTTCCAAACCGAAGCCTTAACACAAGAATTCAGAAGTAATACAGAAGTTAATTATAAAATAAAATATCTCCTAGAACATAGGGACAGCCACCCTAGGGCATGTTCTTTTTATCTTAAGTACAAATTATTAACAATGCTTAAAAAACTGTGGGAAGAATCATGGAAGTTAATACTAGCTATGTGCAGGGATCCAACAAATTTTCTAAGTAATTGTCTAATTGATGAGATTTTGGAAGACAAACTTGAGACAGATTTCCAAATCATAATAGAATAAAATGTTGTGAAGCTGCAATTTTTGTCTCATCCCTTTACAAAGATAAGGGCTAAATTTAAACTTTGGTTTAAATCTCACATTTAGATTTCATGTGAATAGTTAGCTTATTAGAATGTGATCAGTGGGTTGGCTGGAAGTGTGCATCAGGTCTTCAAGTCTGTGATGTAAAACAGTTCTGCTCTCCAAGGGGAGATTACTGTTCACTTCAGTTTATCTTAGACACGGTGTGTGGTATGTTACCTAAGATTTTTTTAGACTACTCACATTCAGTAAATACAAACTTAAAAAAAAAAAAAAAAAAAAAAAAAAAAAAAAAAAGGAAGCAGAAATTGCCAATGGAACATCCTTATCTAAAAACCAGC
>NW_026623386.1:1741711-1748062 GCF_030028575.1 Malurus melanocephalus | reverse complement strand
TCAAAACTGTAATTATTTAACTCACTGTGTCTATTTAATCAATACATTGCTTTCAAAAAACAATGATTATATCAGGTTAAGAGTGCTTCCCTTTCTGTGAAGTAAACTATTTCTATGAAGATAAAGAACAGATGAATTTAACGGTATTCTCAGTAAYCACAGAGTACCTTTTACTTCACAGTTTTTTCACTTGATGCTCTGTRATTTGCCAGGCTTGGAATAAAAATAGAAAATACCTGCCTGACTGCTTAAAAAGCCAGCCMTTATCAACTGATTCCATTCTGTCACAGTAGTTACACTAAACAGTGGAKAGAGCTGCTCATTCTGAATGATAAAACCAAAAAAGTCTGCTGATTTTTAAGGTACTGAGATCCAAAATTCCTAGTGCTTGCTGTTCCTGAGCACGTTGACAGAAAAGCTCTAGACAGCCTTCTCAAAAAGCTCTTCTAACATGAATAAATACATAACATAAGCAAAAAACCTCCCACTCCAGACATCAATGATTTAGCTGTGCCACCTTTACACTCATTTGCTATTAGACCAGRCTATGTATTTGAGGATGATTTGAGCCCAAATTGCAGGCTTTTAYTGTTTGTTTTTGAAGGAAAGAAAAGGAATGGAGAGCACATTAAGGGCCTAATCCCATCCTCTCTCGTAGCTAAACACATTGTGTACTGCTGAATATGAAAAAGTGTTCCAAAGTACTGTTTACTGATCAACCCAGATAAGTGGAGGCAGCTGGGAAAAAACCCCTACACTTGTAAAAAGGAGATTCAGGTTATAGATTGTCATGTTCACAGGTTTTATGGAAACAGAACATATGTCAACAGTCTAAGAGAAAATGGAAACTTGTTCTGTTTGGGCTAGTAAAATAGTTCAATGATCCACTGTTTCTGTGTACTCAACACAGTTACATAAATAAGGAAAAAAGCTCAAACAAATACTGTTGCATACAATATCAAAACAATAAAGGTTTGCATTTACTGGCTTATTCAGAATCCAACCTGCATATTAAYGGATCTTGAAGTTCAGGAAATGGATTGAAATTGTAATCCTTTACTAGTACTAGATAATACTAAAGAAGCTATCTGAAACAACGGGGAATAAGTGATATAAGATAATAGTTTTGAACATCTAAAAAAGCCATAAGGATAATTTGCAACTTTTTTTYTGTTATTTAAAATAAATTCTCTCATTGAAATAAAATTATTATTTTGAGGATGTCTCCCTGTGTTTAAACTCCTTACTTCATAGGTCATTCTTCAAAGAAAAAMATACAATTGTTTATGCAAGATATGAATTTGTCCATGTATGAGTTGAAAAGATACTTACAACTGCTTTCATTCATGTGATTTAAAACTGTGTGTTGGTTAATGGTTTAACTTTTCTCATTTTGTCCCAGAGATSGTTTTGTTTGTTTTTTTCCCAGCAGGTATAGTTTTTATTTGTTTGGATTCTTATAAAAACTCTTTGGTTCTTCCAAATAGCTTTTTTCTTTTTTAATGATTTTTTTTTTTTTTTTTTTTTTTTTTTTTTTTTTTTTTTTTTTTTTTTTTTTTTTTTTTTTTTAGTATGCAAAGTCATATAACATGTGAACATATACTCAAGGAGCACTGTTACTTTCTCAAAAGTGTCAAAATGTGTGTTTTTGCATTTCAAAGAAAAAGCTATAAATAGACGGCTGGACTTAATTTATAATGTGAATTATAACATGTTCATAAGACTAATTAATATTTACTATACTTACTATCATTCTTTTTGTCCATAAAAATGATTGCTTTTAATTCTGGGTTTCATTAGGCAATTTTCCTGTCCCTTAGATTTTTAACATCTCTGGAACCATATTTGTGGCATTTAATGTGTGTTTTTTTCTTTTCCCTGGAAGTCAACTGTTCTGTTACAATTCGGTGGTTAGTGAATTTTACTCTGCTCAAAACACTTTTGCTGTAATGCACTGCTGGTCATCCAAGAGKCAGATCAAAAGTGCTACCCACTGAATGAATAGTTGTCAACAAAAAGGGGATTCCTCACAGGAAACTGATTTGTTTTTAAATGGCAACTCCTCAGAAAATTGCTAGATGTCCTGAAATGTCACAGCATTCTGCTTTCAAAGATTACTGTTTAAATTGTGTTTTACTCAATTAATAAATCCATGCAAGCTATGTTGTCCTGGTTGCAGAGAGGGRGTGGAGCTTAGGAGCAGTGTGGGCATGGCCAGGTTGCTGTTCTATACCACCTGCATCATCAATAAGGAAACATGCTTTTGGGGGAAAGAGAAAGGAAAGTACCCCAYGYGYCATTTTGTCTTCCTCTCTTCACTGGGGGGGAATTTCCAGTTTCAACCCCGTGAACTCCATCCTCAGTGGTTCCCCATCCCATTCCACTGAGACGCAGCTCCAACAAACCGTGCTGAACAGCCATGCAGGTGTGGGATTTATCTRTGGGAATGGAGCAGCAGAGGTGAGCTCAGTTCCAGCTCAGCTGAGCCAAAGGGAGCTGAGTGGAGCCAGGTGGAGCAGGATGGAGCAGTCCAAAGTGTCGATGCCACATGGAATTGAATCAGCAGACTTTAGCCGTCTGGAAAAAGGGGCAGTGCTGTGCGGACAATCTAGCTTTTCCGGGGTTTGTTGTCATTGTTTTTTGTTGTCTTAGACTCAGGGGTGGGAGTGCCAGCTGCAGGGAATACCCACCATCTTGTCTTTGGGAAACCACGTGGTGGTGCTCATGGGAACAGCCTCCACCTTGTCTTTGTCCCAGAAGCCACACCAAACTAAGTTAAAGTGATGAACGCCTTTTAGTGTTMAAAGCACCGTCTCTTCTCATGTCTTTTTTCATCACCATTTCTGCTATTACTGTGCGTTTCTTATTCCATTTTTTTTTTGCTCTCAGTAAACTGCCATCTCAACCCYTGGTCTCTACCTTTGTCCCTCTCTTGTTGGGAGGGAGTGGGGGACAAGTGGGGAAAGRGAGTGGTTTATTTGGAGTTTAGTTTTGTCTGGAATTAAACTACCACATACATTACCTTGAGAATAGTATTCAGCGTAAACCTTTCCAATTCTTTCTTGGAGCTCATAACTGGCCAAAATTGATTTTATTTGACAGCATATTTGGGGTTTGCATCAATGACTCAGAGCTGTAAAAWGTAGTCCCCTACTATCTCTAGCCATCCAACACAACCTGGACATTTTACCCTWCCTGACAAACATAACCTAATTTAGCCTAGCATGATGCTGCTAACACATGCTATCAGAAAGCATATATATTTTGCTTTGATACAGACTTCTAGAGCTGAAAGCTTAAATGGGACTTCTGGCTAATAMTTATGCAAATAATCAAAGGAGAAAAAAAGTGAAAACAGAAAAGAAAATCCATCAAGAAAACACAAAATCCTGTCACTTCTGGAATCATGTTTTCTGGTACAATATGTACACCTCATCTGCACCCTCCTCTGTGCTGGTACAGCTGTTATTGAAGTCATACTATGGGGAGAAGAAAAAAAGGAACTTTTAGCAATCAAAGTAACTCACCTTTGGGGTTTTATTTGAGATCTACCTTTTCAGTAACATAGCGTGTACCACAGCGTATACAAAGTAACATTTACACAACTCTTGTGGCAATGACAAATAGCCAGCAGAGGAGCAGGAGCTTCTTAAGGTCCTTTTTGACTTTGCCATCAAAGTCAAGACCTGCATAAATACTGACATTTCTGGTACACCCTTGAAGGCTGACGGTGGAGGATACAAGTGGGTAGAGGATGAGGGCCCATTTTTTCAGGAAATTCTTTGACTGAGCAGACTGGGAGGATACAAAAATGGGAGTCATTTACCCCTCAAGGATTATAGCTATTCCTTTTACTACTCAGCACAGAGCCTGTATTTTGGCACTGAATGTAAGCAGGAAGGAAACCAAAATGATGGTTCCACATTTGATTGCATTCAGACTATAGGAATGTTTGAAAAGCAAATCTAGAATGCAAATCTTTTGGCTTAAATCATTTCTATGTTCTGCCATAAGCAATGATGAAAACTGTCTCAAGCTATATTTACTTAAAATGTGTAAAATGTTAGTRTAAAACAAATCTCAAGTAGAGAGGGCATTAGCAAGCAAAATGACAGCAAAAATGCAATTAAATTTAAATAGATGTTCCTTTTGTCTCTAATGATTTTTTGTTRTTTGTTATATTCAATTCAGTTCAGTGTACAAATATATTTTGTAAGATTTTAATTAGATACCATGCATTTTACTTGCTTCTATATGAGTTTCATTACAGTAATTGTTGTAGGAATCTGAACAAACATTATAAGTCATCAGTTAATGAAAAATGGGTTTGTATGTTTCACTCAAAAATTTCATTGGATTATCCCCATCTGAAAAAAAAGAGCAATTTCAAAATTAAAGGGACGATATAATACTATTCATCAATAAACCTGAGCATGTGCTAAATCASAATAATTTATTCCTTCTAATATTTAAAGTTATAAGAGATGCCATTGATCTCTTGTGATGGAAATAATAGGAYCATTATCAGCCAACATTCAGAGAATAGTAAATGTGGAGCAAAAGYATCCAAAAAACTTCTTTTGTATTTTGCTTTTTATTTTTGGCTGTAGACKTTACATAAATAAACATTCAGTTGAGATAAACAACTTTCTTTTGGCTCAGAACCAAAGACTTGTGTTTTTCAGCACTCTGAAATGTAGAATTGGCTTAGTTAGAWTTTTTCAAATTAAAATATTTATAGAGTGATGAAAAGATAGGTAAATACCTATAAACTCATTTTCAGGAAGGCAGAGGTAATTTCATTCAATACATTTTCTCTAGGAAGCTTATTTGATTAAACATGCATTTATTATCTTACTGATACTCAGTTTTTCTTCTAGTCTACAAATGCCCTGTGCAGGTTTATCCCAGAGAGCTATACAGATCAGGTCCATGCTTTAGGTATTTGTGGACTCTGTAAACAGTTTGGTTTCCAAATTTGTGAATCTCTCCACACTTCTTCCCTTCTTTTCACAGCRTCTTTTAGTCTGTGGGAATGAGAAACCATAAACATTTAGATTATTGAATGGTTTGGGTTAGAAGGGATTTCCAAAGATCATGAAGTCTACTCACTTGCTAGGCTGGTCAAAGTTCTAACTAGCCTTATCTTGAACACTTCCTAKGATGAGGCATCCACAGCTCTGGACAACCTGTTCCAATCTCTCACTATAAAAAAAAAAACCCTTTATCCTTATGTCTGATATAAATCTCCCCTCTTTCTGTGTAAGACTGTTGCCCTTTGGTTACAGGCTTTGAAAAAGAATAAAATCATGTCAGTGAGTTGTCTGCATTAAAGACTCCAATGTATTCAAGGCCATGCTCAGTGGGTAACCTGGTCTAGGGAAATGTCTCTGCTCACACAATGAGGCTGGARCTTGGTGATTTGTATGGTTCCTCCCAACCCAAACCATTATGTGATTCTAAGAAAAAAAATGTATAAAAACTGTGAAGCAATACAGAGAAATATAAGAGCCACATGCTTTTAATACCATAAATGGTATTAAAGGTTTATAAAAGAAGTCATATACTGGTAAATCTCAGCAGCAGCAGCAGCAGCAGACRATGTATGAATRCAAACCTTTTCCCTTCCCTCATTTTCCAGTTCTCCACACGTGTGTGCACATAAATATGCTCAAAGAGACAAGCATGCTTTAGACAGAGCACTCTTTCCCTTTTCCATCAGCTCCAATATCAGCTCCTCCAATGACAGATTCATGCACACAGGCAAGAAGTATATTTCTTACCTCCCTTCTTTGTTGAATTCAAATTCTCTGGCAGAAACAGCAGCTTTGGGCTCTCAGACTGGCGTGCAAAGGCAGGTGCAATTTCAACAATCATTGCCTAGTTCTTCCCAGAGAAAGTATTTGCAGTTTATCATGATGCTCTCTGAGACTTGGAGCACATGTAAGCTAAGCACATGGAGGATCCATCACAGTTCACAAAACAAAACAAAAATACTGGTGTTTTTTTTATTTCTTTTCTTCAGAAGACAGAAAGGAAAATGGGCTCTGAATTTTGTCAGAATTCAAACCTGAGGAATTTTACCTTGAGATAAACTCTTTTGAGATTGTAAGAAAACACTCAGGAAACCCTACTCGTAGACCCTCACAATCTGTTTTCTCCTCAAGAAGACATATGGAAGATATAAACAAATTTTGCCCCAACAGAAATTCTTGGCAACCAATGGAAAGTCATCCTATTAATTAGATAAATAGGATAGGGGTTTTAAATTTGTTCTATATATTACATAAGTGCGTGGCAGGAAAGACAGGAGTCTACATGAAATATATATACAAGGATACACTATCCCTG
>NW_026623386.1:1720598-1741688 GCF_030028575.1 Malurus melanocephalus | reverse complement strand
CATTTTGAAAACACAAGACTATGCTCTTGCAGTTTTTAAATTATCACTAATGAAAAATATTAGTGGTATATTGTCTATTTTTCTTGCCACTGGATAAAATGAGAAAATATTTTGCCTGAGGGAAAAAGGAGGAGAACATGAAGGAGCCTTTTCCTTTCTCCTTGTGTATTGCCACACTTGTTCCCCTCCCCYATCACTCAGTCTGTTTTGGGGCTCTGGCAAGAAGTTTTGCTATCTCTGAAAAAAATCTTTGCTTTTTCTGATCTGTTAACATTACAGGTGGAAACTGTTCTTACTCAAAGTGGATTTAACGTGCAGAATGTGCCTCTTTCTGCCTCCGCTCATTACGTGGCTATGTAGGTGGCCTTTAGGCTCACTGCTACCATTTCAAGGGCAATGGTATATGCAAGGAGATACCTGTGTCCCTTGCTGAGATTTTAAATACATTAAATTCACTGGCTTTTCAGTTTCAGCTCAAAGAGTTTGGGATCAACTTGGAATCTTGTTTCTGTGTTGGAGAGTCTCCAGGTTTTGTTACTACAGAACGACAAACCTCTGACACACGACCACCTGCCTAGAGACAAGGATACTAATAAAATAAACATCCAATCACTCCAGAGAAGCAGCATTTCTGCAACGTAGATTTTCTTAACTACATTCAAAACTGAATAATGGAAAAGGGTAAGGAGACATTAGCCTGGTCYATTTTACAGAGAGAAAAAATGTGGCATGGGATTCTGAAGGTCTAATGGCAATTTGTGCACTTTATCTGATTACTCTTCCAATATAATAAAATAGTATGAGAAATTACTGCATTGTTATGTTATAAAAATTATTTTCAGGCAATTCTAGTAAACAAGACACACAAAAYACTTTTCTCATATTCTATTGCTGTGGCTTATTTTATAGTTAAAAATAAAAATGAGAGATACTCAGAGAGATGACTTATGCAGGAGGCACTATGACTCACAGGCCACACAAAACAGATGGGACTTGTTATTAGGKCTGGGCAAATCAAATAACAAGAATGCTGAACAGCATACTTATCAGCTATTTCAATGACAGGAATAAGCCTTTATTCTCTCTGTATCTTTGGTAATTTCACAGCGGGGCAAATTCATTCRCTTCTGAGAGACAACTCCACAGGTGTTAAGAAAGATTTATGCCTCAGCTACACATAAATGGCTGTAAGTCAAAAAGTTCTCTTGATACCATTATTTGCTGTATCTCTCATAAACAACCATAAATAACTTCACCCATTTCAACACTTTTCTCCATCTTTTCATGTGAGATTTTCTCTTATTATAAAACAAAACAAACAAAAAAATAAACACACACATTTTATCCTAATTAGTAGTATAACTGAAATTAACTGAATTGTTTACATGATGAAGTGAACAAATACTTAAGTATACTCCAAATCATATCCACAATGAGTCAGTTGCTCTTATTTCTGTTGTGTGATTCATCCCATGATGAGCACAAAATTCAGTGAATACCTGACCATGCTAGTAGGAATCTGGATAGTATCCTTGCAAATTTGAATATCACCAGTTTTGGACAAATTGAGTTCTTCTAAAGTCATAAAACTTTCAAAAGTCCATAACAAATTTACACGCCTGTTCCCTTTGTCAGAAATAAGGTTAAGCACTGAAGCATTTTTATTTGGAACCATTATTTTTCAGTGAAACTTATTTTATGTTACAATTCTCATTTGCTTAGCATGGAATTAATCAGCATGAAAGAATGAYATGAAAATCCTTCTGATACCAACATCACTTTAAAAAAGGTAATGGTCCTAGTCTTCCTTTCATGACCTATAAGTATTTTCTCTACCGATTCCTCTCCCAGTACAATTTCAAGAATCTTCTATAGTGGAAAAGGCTGCTGGGTTTTGCCATTCTCTATAAAATGTTTTTTAGAAATTGAACAGAATAGAAATAGAATATAGAATATGAAATTTTCAAATATAGGATGAACAGAAAAGAGCTGTAATGATTCTGTAGGCAGAAGGAGGACAAGCACACACCAAAGCTTACCACATTGACATACAAACTGATGTAGTCTACCTGGACTTTGGCAAAGACTTTGACAAAGGCTTGAGTCATGTCCCATGGCATTCTCCTGGAAAAGCTGGCAGCCCATGCTGGGACAAATACACTCTTTCCTGGATTAAGACCTGACTGGACAGCCAGGCCCAGAGAGCTGTGATGAATGGTGCTGTACCCTTTTGGTGGCCAGTCAGTAGTAGTGGTAATGTCCCCCAGGGACCAGTGCTGGCCCAGTCCTGTTAAATAACTTTATTGATGATCTGATGAGGAGATTGAATCTGTCATTAGCAAAGTTGCAGATGACACCAAGGTGAGTCAGTATCAATCTTCTGGACTGTAGGAAAGTCCTGCAAGAGGAACCTGGACAGGCTGGATAGATGAGCCAAGACCAACAGCATAAGTTTCAACAAAACCAAGGGCCAGGTCCTACATTTGGGCCACAGCAAACCCATCCAGGGATACAGGCTGGGGGCAGAGTGGCTGGAAARCTGCSCAGTGRAAAAGGACCTGGCATCAYTGGTCCACAGCAGCTGAACATCATCCAGYTGTTCCCTGGAGGCCCAGAAGTTCAGWGGCATCCTGGTCKGTATCAGCAATGGTGTGGCCAGCAGGACCAGGGCAGGGATGGATCCCCTGTACTCGGMACTGGTGAGAGCACAYCTGGAGTGCTGTGTCCAGTTGTGGRCCCCTCMGTTCAGAAGGACATTGAGGTGCTGGAACCTGTGCAAGAAGGTCAGTGGASCTGCTGAAGGGTCTGGAGCACAGATGTTTTGAGGAGCAGCAGAGGCAGCTTGGGGTTGTACACCCTAGAGAAGGCTCAGGGGGRCCCTGATCACTCTCTGGAACYGCCRGACAGRAGGCTGTAGCCAGGTGGGGGTYGRWGTCTTCTCCCATGCAACCAGTGACAGGACAAGAGGGAGGACAAGAGTGACAGGACAAGAGGGAGGTTTGCACCATGCACCATGGGAGGTTTAGGTTGGATTTAGGGAGGATTCAGAAGAAATTATTCACAGAAAAGGTAACTAGACTTTGGAATGGGCTTCGCAGGGTCGTGGTTGGATTCACCATCCCTGGAGGTGTCTAAGAAAACACCAGACATGGCACATCATGTTGTGATCTGCTGACATGGTGGTGTTAGCCACAGGTTGGGTTCAATGATCTCAGAGATGTTTTCTAACCTAATTTTCTGTGAAATCTCTGGGGAAAAATCACTAGTTTCATCTGATTCCAATGGGAATTTGATCATAAAACAGTATATGCTAACTTTTTCTATTCTCCAAAATAGATTGATAGAAATAATAACACCTAGGACTGAGAAGCAGAGGAAGGTTTCCAATGTCATTCTCTTTACTGTCTGTTTTACACAACGAAGTTTCAGAGAATTTCACTAGGAGGATGGCAAATATAATATTTTCCTCTTTTGGAATGTATAACATAGATATGAAGAAACCCCCACTGACTTTGAGGTTGAGTGCACCAAGTTATGCATTTGTCTGTGCTGCTTACGAGCAATTGAGCAAAGCTGAATGCACTAACAGCTTTTGTATTGGGTATGAGCAGTTTTCTCCTCTCCAGCACAAGGAATAACAAAATCAAAATCATGCTTCCCAGAGTGTCTTGCTTGTCTCATGACTCTGAGATTGTTTGTTCAGAGGGGCATCACATCCTCTTCATGGCTTTTGCTCACTCAGAATAGCAATCTGCTGCTGCCGCTACTAGTTTTGCTCAAATTGGAGAATGATGCTTGAAGATTTTGAGTTCCAAATCTGCAGGTTTTGAGGTATGGATTTTTGTGGGGTTTTTTTTAACAATTCTTTGAAAAAAAAAAAAATTGTGTCAGTGAATATAAATTAATCACAATCATTTTCTACCATAGCTGCTGTGAGTTGTAATARGGGTTGAGCCAACATCACAGAAGATTCCTCAATTAACTAATCCTGTCACCAAGAAGATGAACAGCCTCACACTTAYAGAACATCTCCTAGGTTTCACTTAWGAAAGACAYCATAAATGAGAWAATTATTCTATTGTTTCTGTAGAAAATTAAGAATTTATGTCATGGAAAGCATGGTGATGATAGCTGTACTATATAGGTGAAATTCTTGTGTTTTGGAACTTAATGTACCTGGTTTCCTATTTCTGGCTTTATAACAGATTTTTTTTCTAAAAACCTAAACCAATCACTTTACCTCTTCATGTCACAAATTCCAGTTTCTMCAAACCAAAATAATATTTCCCTCCCATTGACCCTTTTATGTCTTTCAATTTTCATCTCTCCAGAGAAATGACAGTGTAAGTGGAAATTAAGCATAAGGAAAGGAGTATGGCACTCCTTAAAAACTGGACCAGATGGATCAATTTTAACTAATTTTCTCTGCAAAAAAAAAAAAAAAAAATCACTTTGTGACTATACTATCATATATTTACAGATTTCTTTCTATTCCCCAGTGGTATCTGCTACTTCATTAAACTAGTTTCCATTTAAAACAAAAGCATAGAAAGTGTCTGTTTAAAACTGGACCTGTACTTCATGTGTTGTGGATACTGTAAAATTTATGATGAATGAGGAAGAACATTTCAGAAAAAAAGCACATTAGAGAAGTTGAGTGTGATCCTGAATAAGCAGATTTTCCCTATCTCCCTYTCACAAGGCCCAGAATAATACAGATTTAATACTCTTCTGGAKCCTCAAAATTGAAACTCTGAGTTACAGTCTAATTCTCACTGATTTCTCATTGATAAGGTTTAAAATCTAAATAGYTAAAAGTCATAAATCAGACATTTTCAGGATGTTGATAATTATATGTTCATCATTGATTTGCCCATCATAGACAATACTACACACTTTAATGGGAGCTGTGGCCTATATAAAGGTTCCTCAAACAGATGTAACATCTAATTCTTTTAAAAGCATAGAGACAGTTTTGAAAAGCTAGCTACTAATGTATTGAAATTGTTATCATAATCTCAATAAGTATTTCTGATAATTTGTTTACATAATATTTGTTTCTTGGTTCTCCAAGAGTTTTCTAGATTATTAGAAATAACAATTGATCTTTCAGGTATCCATGAAAATTCACAAACTGTTAGGTGCAAAGAGAAATCTCTTGATAATCCATGTAGTTTGCTTGCTGCAGTATTAAATTTGCTACTGCTGTAGATGAATAATATCAACTAAATTATGCCTATACATAATGATAATAGTATAACATAAAGAAAAGTTTAGGAGATAAATTTAATAAATTCTCTATGAGAATAAAACCAGTGTGCATTCCTGAAATTAATTTATATCAAGCAAAATAAAAATGAGTACATTTTAATTCTCTTATTTCTCAAGTTTCAAAGCATTGCAGATAAAGAAAAAAAAAGTGAAATAGTTTATAAGCATATTTTTGCAAATAATAGTCTTTGCTTTGGAAAAAAAAAAAAAAAGGCAAAAGAAGGAATACATATGCTCATAGGTGACCAGATTGAGGAACATTTCCYCTTTAAGTATTGCATCACCATCATGGCCCAGTAACTTGATTTCTACCCACTTAACCATCTGTCCTATCCTGCATTTAATACGTTAGTTATTTAACTTCAGAAATGAAAATTCTAACCACTAGTGTTTCTTGTTAATGTAGAATGTGTAATWATTACTTCTGCATAAAAAGATAAATATCATCATCCATTTTGGGTACATGAATTAGCTCTGACACTACAAAAACTGCAATTCTTATGATGAGGCAAAATAATTAGAGGAATTGATGACAAGAAAGAACAGTAACTATACTTTCTCCCCATTTACAGTCACACCTGCTTAGAGATTAAATTGTATTTTTATGCTACATTAAAACAGCATTTTCTACAGGAACGCATTATGTTTCCAAAAAGCAATTCAAATGCCTTTGTGAACTCAGCATTATTTTGTGTTCTGCAGCAAGCACTTGTGTTAGTGTCAATTARCCTGTAATTCCACTTCTGAGAGATGAAAAAAAAGAAATGTCACTCAGAGCAACATGCATATACTCCTATTCAATGTGAACTTCGTTGTGAGAGTTTTGTCATCCTTTGCAAGTTCCTGAATCAGGCAGATAAAATTTTAATGTAATGTTTGATCTAAATACAACCTTCTAAAATTGTCACTTAACAATGATTTGTAGTCTGGGAACACATAGTTTTATCTAAGAATTCCAATGCYACAGCTACCCTTACACCTATGCCAGTTTTGATAATCAGATTTGATTACATAATTAACACAATTAAAAAAAAATAATCCTGTCTTTTTTTTTTTAATTGGCAAAATAATTTTTATCGTGAACCACTGATCATTTTTTCTGTGAAATCTTCTCTACCATTTCACTGAATTTCTTTCCCTGTCAAGAAATGAGAAAGGTACCTGGATATCACCAGGCTGTTCTTTCTCCTGGCAKCTCAGCTGAGTGAAAAGAGTTGCTGTGAGTTCATAGCTACTGTATTTACAATGAGATCTCAGAGCGAAAACCAAATACATTGTTTAATGTCTCCTAGAATCAAAAGTAACAGCAGGAGAACATTTGCTCTACAACTCTACACCTTGGGAAAAGTGAGTGTAAAGCTGTTCTATCTGGCTGGAGTGTTGTCAATAAATATGAATGGACAGGGTTTTACTTAGTTATTTTTTGTTTTGTCATGTAGGGTTTTGAACAGTTTGGTCAAGAATAGCCAACAATTCAGTATATAAAGGAAAAAAAAAAAAAGCTTAGTTGCTCTTAACTGCTCAGGATATATGACAATGTCAAACCCWAAATGACAGTTCTTGTCAATGGATGCCACCAGCAAGGTAATCATATGCATAAATGTTAAAAAGTTGGTAGAAGTGATGATCTAATATTTTATAAGATTCCTATTGGCACCAGAGCTGGTCTAAGAAAGGTTTTACAGGCCCTCTCTTACAGTCACAATCATAACAATACCTTTGTTCTTACAATAGCTACTTTTCTCCACACCGTACGGAGTTCATGTTTTGTCTTTTAAATCTGGGTGATTATTTTAATTCATTTTAAGTATTGTGTACTAAGTATTTAAAATATATTAATACAGAAAATGGAAAAAAAATATTCTCTAACACTGTCAGCAACACAATCTGATCTTAATAAGTGACTGACATATGATATTAAAAACTTTAAAACAATTTGCAGGAACCAGTGTAAGACCTTGAATCAATGGAGTCTCTGAATCTATCTCTCTGGCTTATTTCCTGCTCAGCATTTGTATTTACAATTTGGTAATYTGTATTAGTGAAKTCATTCTATTCTTTATCTCATGGCAGATAAAGAATTCTGTAATTTCTTAAAAAAATTATCAGACTTCTAAAAGAATTACAACAGCTGTTCAACTAGAAGCCTACAGTTGGCCCAGCAAACTTATAAATACAAGAGCTATAACAAATATAAATTGTTTGACAACTAGCTTATACACACATTCAGAGTCAAGACAACATCACATATAGGAAGGCCCTGAGCAATCAGATAACATTTTGCTCTAGGCAGAAGGTGGGAATAAATGACTTGCAGAATATCTTTGCAATCTGAACATTCTATGACTTCCCATATAAGCTCATATGATTAATTAGTATCATAGTCTGTATTTACACATATAAATTTAATTTTAAAAAAATTTAAAAAAGAGAGAGAGAGAGAGAGAAAACTGTGGTAAATCATTGCAATTTGACAATCTAGTTAAAAGATCAGGATGCACCTCCCCTTCCCCAAAATCCCATTAATTACTTAATTGAAGAAAAAAGTCAGGACTGGACAGGAGAGGTCCTTCTAACATTACTGAASATCTGTCACTTGTAAGAGAGTTTGCACTGCACAGCATTTATTCCCATTATATATAAACTACTGGTTTAATGACAATTACATAGATTTATGTTTAATGGTTTAGGTTGAAAGGGACCTTAAAAATCATCTTGTTCCACCCCCTTGCCATGCACAGGGACACCTTCCACTAGACCAGGTTGCTCAGAGCTCCATCCAWCCTGGCCTGGAACATATCTAGGGATRGGGCATCCACAGCTTATSTGGATAACTTGTTCTAGTGTCTCACCACCCTCACAAAAAAATAACTTCTTAATATCTAACTAAAACCTACTCTTTTCCAGTTTAATTTTTTTTTTTCACATTTTCTTATCAGATGCKCTTATAAAAAGTCTCACTTCTATTTTCTTCTAGGTCCCCCATAAGGTACTGGAAAGCCAATATAACATCTCGATGGCTGGAGTCTTCTCCAGGCTGAGCAATCTCAAGTCTCTCAGCTTATCTTGCTCTTAAGTATTTTTGACAGTCTGTTTTGTTAAATATGGCAATGTATTTAAACTTCTCTAATTTTCAAAAGATAGTTTGATGTTTACTATGTTAAGTGTCTATAAAAAAGATTCTCAGTGAACATCAGTGGTATGAACATAGGAAATGTGAATTAGAGAAAACAAATTGGAATAATGCCCAAAAGCACTAAGAAAGTTTCTCYTGGCTGAGTTGCTTATGAAGAATGAAGGTAAAAGATGTTAAATTGTTGAGTTCCATATCTTATTTATAGTAGCCAAGTACCATAGGATGTATCATGGAAAGCCAGATAACARTACAAAGCTTCCACAAGACTTCCATGTAATACATGGAGAAAAAGTCTTTAAATAATAAAAATATTCACTTGGAGGAGTGTGTCTACATATTATATGATCCAGACACAACATAGAAGCCTGGCTGATGTTTTACACACATGATTTGCAATTTTACAATTACAATTTTATTAGGAAAAAATGAATCCAAGAAACATGGTTATTTCCTTTAGTATTTAAATACTAAAAAAAATTAGGGCATATTTAGGGTATCTTACCAAGTRTGAAGCATTAAAATGCTAACTGATCCTTTCTTGATGTAAGTCAAGGTTACAAAATATCCWTGTTTTCACAAACATTTCTCTTTCCTACAATTATGTCCTGAGAGGAGAAGAGGAAAAAAAATTAGTAGGATTTTAGATATTTTCCTGAAGTACATGGATGACAAAAAAAAAAAAAAAATAATTGGCAGAAAACCATTTCTGTGATTAGGCTGAAGGACATATGGAACTCCCACACACATCCATTACAAATGAAGTACATCTATGAAGASTTCCAAAGTGTTCCACATCCCTCAGACTGAATGCCCTCATAGGTCACAAAAATTTCCTGGCAGAAATATTGAACAGCATGTATGAAGAATTTGATGCCCATAAAGTCAGCTTAGAGCACTTTTCCATATGCCCTGGACAAGGAGAGCTTATGTAGATAACAGACAAGGAAAAGGTACCATCTCSAAATACAGCTGGTTAGAAAGAAACACCCGCACATTGTGACTGACAGCTGCGTGCAAGATCTTMCAAGTTCAGAGGTTTGTCTTACTCAGTGCATCAGTAAGAAAGCAGAGCTGAAGGAAACCACCTTCCACCAGATTCTTKGGTGCTGAATGACCTCTGAACAACTCAAGGAGACAGAGATAACAGAAGCTCKTCTGAGTGAAAGAATAAAGAACGGAAACCCTCACTGAACATAAAGGGAGTAAGTGAGCTGGTAAAGATCTAACAGCTCTTCACTATGTGCTTCACTAGTGTTTCAAACCTCATGGCTTGTTTCTCATGAACAGATCATTATAAAATAAGTACTTCAGTTGTATTTCCTAATCAGAAATTGTGAGAGGAAAAGAAAGTTTAAAAGGTTAATGGCTCAAACACTTGGCAGCTTGCAAAAACAGGGCGATGCTTTTCTGAGATCTGTACCTCTAACTGGGGACCAGAAACTGTAAAAGATTGAGTCTCAGGAGGATGGGTGCATGCCYACCACTGGATTGCAACCAGAGTAGACTGACCAGCACTGCTGAGACCAGGGGTGGTGATCTCTTTCTTTTTCTGTGTCCCTATCACTATCTTTCTTTCCCTTTTCCTCTTCCCTTCTATGAGAGCAAATGTGTGCTGTTTTAGTAGTGTTGGTTGCAGGTTTGGCTCGGTCTCAAATTTGAATCTGTTCAGTTGCTGCTAATAAATATTGCAAKATTTGCAAAGACCCATGGATAAACATTATTATCCCTCCAGTTACCGCACAGTAACATTTTTCCCAAGTGGGATGTGACAAAAATTAACAAAAATTTTTGTATTCTTGCAAATCATCAGTGTATAGAAATTCTGAGTAAAACCTCCCATGAGTCACAGTAGTAACTATAAAAAAAAAAAAAAAAAAAAAAATCAAGTAAGTTTCCAAAACCTATAACACAGGTTATCTTTTGACTTTATCATTTGGGAAGTTTACTATGTTGTTAAAAGAAACCAGCTCCTATATTCTACAACATGAAATTAAACATAATGAGACATGATAAAACTGAAAGACGAAATATTTCTATTTTTCCAGGTAAAGAACAGGACAAGGGTCAGAGTGAGAAATCATAGACAGCAGTGAAGCTTTAGTCTATGTGTAGGGCCTCTGTGGAACATTCATTCTCTGCTTCTCTGTCAAAAAGAAAGGATTTTGTTAATTTGTATTCTATTTATTTTAAGAAAGTGCTATCAATTAATCCATTAAGCAGAGTAACTATGAAAGCACCACTCATAATGGTACTTTCAAAAAATGGCTTCTATTTCTGTTTAGTTTATAAATTACTCCAAGTGAAAAAGAGGTGATCTTGAATTTTAGCCACCTGATTATTTAATGTGACACCAGCTTGAATTATCTTCTATCAATTGCCATCTGCAGTCTCTTCACTGTATAAGGTGGTTAAGGTCTTTTCTGAATCTGCTTTTTCTAGAGTATTTGAATCTTGATTATCTAACTTTCTGAATATCTGGAATCCTTGAGTCTCAATTCTAAATGCTCTTTCCTGCCCTTTTCTTTATTGCCTCATTTCCTTAATTCCTCTATCATAATGAGCTCCTATGAACTGTGCACCGTATTTCAAATGTTGTCTTGATCACTGCTGTCCTTTATAGTGCCAAAATCTTTTTTTTTTTTTTTTTTTTTTTTTTAGTTCTCAGGTAACACTCTTATTATATTTTAGAGTCAAAGACATTCCTCTAGCTTTTATTTTTTTTCTTTTTCAGTGAGATGTAGATTCTGATATTTTTAGTCATGCTGAATGTAAACTTCATTGCTCAAATGCTATGTCTCATTTGAGATGGGAGATTAACAGACTAACAGAGAAAGAGTTTGTGGCAGAATTTTTTTTTTTTGAGAGTTAGAAGATATGTAGTCTAATCAGATGTTTTTGTTTTGTCTGGAAAAAAAATTATTTTTTTTGTAGCTGGTACAGTGTTTTAATTTGGATTCAGTATATGAATAATGTTGATTACACTGATATTTTTGTTGTTTAGTAGTGCTTACTCTGAATGAAGAACTCTTAAGTCCCATACTCTACCAGTGAGGTGCTGCACAAGAAGCTGGGAGGGAGCATGGCCAGGACAACTGACCCGAAGTGTCCAAAGGGATATTCCATACCACAGAACATACAAAAATGAGTGGTATTTCAACAAAAATTACTTGCCAGCTGGGTTAAATCAAAGCAGGATATAAAATTATAAATTTTCTAAATTTCTAGCTCTCCAAATTTCTGCCAACATAGTAAGTGGTTTGTGCTAGCGCAGATGTATTCACATATAGGATTACTGTAATCCCTAAAGCTGATCCTCTTGATTTTAACTTCCTGTGCCTYGGGGTCATATTGCATTTTTTACTCTGAAGTGCAATATCCCAACAACAGAAAATCTGCTGGAGAGCTATTATAAAGAAATGCAATAGAAATGCTAAAACTGGTGTGTATGGAGAATGAAGTGGAATGGCTGCACATGGGAAAACTGGAAGGAAAACCTGGAGAGGCTAATCCATAAGAATGACATATCTTGGTGGCATGTAGATGAACAAAWGATCAATGTTCCAGAACACCTTGGGGCAAAGTTAAGAACTGTAATACAAATTAAAACCAGGAAAGGCCAACGCTCAGATCAAGAAAAATATTAAACTGTAAGAGATGCCAAAATTAAGTTAATGAATAGAGTAGGGGACCCAAGATACACAAATAGGGAGAAAAATCACAGTGGTTCTAACGAAGCACACATACAAAGGAAAGACTGCAGTYATTGTCAGCTTGTAGATGGCACTAAAAGACAGACCAAAAGCCAACACACACTTCCATGGCCTGTGAACATATCTTGGATTTTTTCTTCTTCCCACAACTCATTCCAGCTTCAATTTCTGTTGGAGAGCTGCAGCAACAGCCTGATGGGCTTGGATATATTTTTCCCAACTCAGTACACTTGCATTTCTTACTTCAGTTTCACTACCTTGCATACAAGAAGTCTTCAATTTAAACTCAGATTTTTTTCTAAAATATTTCCTTCCATCAATATATGACAAAGACATCTCCAAACTCAAAGTAACTGTCAGTTAAAAGTGGCAGTGTTTTGTGATATTTACAAGGCAATGCTGCATGAACTAAATAATAAAAAAAAAAATTAAAAAAAACAACCAAAACAAACTTAATAGATGATTGTACCAGTTGTGAGGACAACACAGACTTGAATCAGACAAAGTGTCTAGAACAGAATCCTCTCCTTTTCAGGGTCTCCTTTGGATTCTTTTTGCGTGTTCATTGCTTTTCCCTTCTGTCTTCTCCCTGTCTCCAAATCTAATACTGGTTTTACAGTTCTTGCATAAAAGAAATCATCACCACATCATGGGAACATTTTAAAGGGCTTTCTGCCCATATTTTCTGATGTACTTATTGTCTGAGAAATTCAGCATATTGTGTKCTTTTTGCTTTGATGGTCCTTTAAATCTTTCCTTGAATATAGAATTTGCACTCGTGTACCGGCTCCTTTGCAGTCTGACAATGTGCAATAGATTTCTAAATAATTAGCTGTGCAGGCTAAAACCTTCTCAAAAAGACCCCAATAGCCTAAATAAGCAGCATTTGAGTCAATGCACATCCAAAACTGATTATGGATTACTGTGATCAGTAAGCACAACATATCCATCAGATCAGGTATTAGACTTTTTAAACCAATGCCTGCTTTTGACTGTATTAAAATAGTTAGTTTTACCCAGAGTAAGTCTCTTCAAACAGTACTGTAAGACAAGGATATACGACCATGCCCTTTCCTAGTAAACTAATTGTTATGGCATATTTTGTATACATCTTGAAACATATCAAAACAATCATCTTCAATGTCTCTACTCAGTTCTATACCGAGGGCATGTAAGGGACACATCCGGAGATGTGGGRCACTGGTTTGGATACATAAGAAGCTTTTTTAATCTCTTATATTCCTTTTTCCCACAGAAACAAAACTGACCTAGGAACAAACACAGAAAATGAAGCACAGCTATACAGAGTTTCATTTTTTAGTGGAGACTATTTCCACATCAGTTCCTTACTGTCATCCTTCACAAGATTTCCCATCAGACTGGAAAGTCAGAATAACTATGAATTTTACATTAACCCAGTACGTTCTAGGACTACACTTTATCAGAKCCAAATCTGATCAGAAAGTTGCATCCTTTACTGAGATAGAGTCCCAATCTTGTTTTGTATTTTTTCACCATGGACTCACAAATAGATTAGACAGTCCCAATTGTGTGGTTGTATGAGGAAAGAATCCAGGCATGTTACTGCTSTTTCTGTTCCCTATCACTAGACATGAAAGCAGTACTTACCAGATTTCCCTCTTTCTGTAAGGTGAATATGATCTGCTCAACAATGCACTTACACTATTGATAAACAATAACAAGGGGAGGGGGAATAACACATTGTATGATCTTTTAATGCCCATTCCATCTTCATGGTAATGTACCCCTCCAGATATTTGCATATTAAATGGTAGCAGATCACACTGTAACTGACAGACAACATTTGGAACAATTACCTGTATGGCACTGAGTTGASTTGTCTATGTCAGCAAGACACATTCCTAAGCAAAGTATTAAAAAGGGAATTTCCTATTYTCCACCTCTTCTTACACTGCATTCACTTGTGCTTTTTCTCAGGCCTCACAGGAGAGCGCCCTATGATTGATTAGACTGTAAAAAGCTGAGTTACTCCTCAATTCCCTTCTATTGGATTTTTTGAGGATTGGTTTGAAGATCTTTGCAGGGATGTACTGTTATCTGCATCACAGTGGTTTAAACTCCAATTTCCTGAAAAGCGTGGTGTTATCAGACAAAGCAAAAGTTGAACTCGTCTGCTTGCCCTTAGTCCAAGATAAGCCAGTAGGAAGGCAATAATACATTTAGATGAGATTTTTCATAAGTGAATAGGACTCATTTAAAAGCCCAGTTAAACTTTGCTGTGAAAAAGCATCTGGCAGTTGAACACGTTTATGTGATTAAGGATAGAGCACAAGGGCACAAGTATCACATTAAATTATCAGCATAGATTTCAGTAGAAAATATACTTTAGGGTCTGCTGCATCTTGAATATTTTACTGCCTACCTTTCACATTGCATTTTAGATACAGTAAGCAATTTAAGGGAGAGAGTGCTCAATTCGAATAGCCAAAAAACCTAGCCTTTTTTTTAAAAAAAAGGAACTTTCAATTTGTATCAATGAGCTTGAATTCGATCTTTAAGAAAGAAAGAAATAAAACCCAAAAAAACACTGCCAAACAAAATCCAAAGCAGATTCATAAGAAACTACACATCAATTCTATAAAATTCTTCTGTACTTGGAAAAAGTCACTATTGATTAGAATGAAAAKTACATATATGTCAGTTATTGCCATTGTACTTAGAATGTATTTATTTTCAACAATTTAGCAATTTATATATGAAGTTGAGACATGTTTCTGGAGGGTTTTAGACTGAATGTAATTTTTAATTTAAATTGGCCTCCTTAYAACTTTCATATTCAATAAGAAAAGTAGGAATAGGAAAGCACAAGAATTTTGATACTTATATTCCTTTGAAATGTGAWTTTTTTTTKGTTTTGTTTTAATCTTAAATTAGAATAAAATGGTAAAATATTGAAAACCGGTGGTTTAAAAGAAATGAATTTTTAAAGAAGCATCCTCATTTCTTTTAATTAAATTGGACACTAAATAATTTTATTGCCGCAGTAGATTTTTTTTTTTTTTTTCATTTTGAATTCCATTAACACTACATCCTTATAGTGGTTCATAGAAGACTTATTTCACATGCATAAGACGAAACCAAGAACAGATTTCATTGAATTTATAAATTCTGTATTTTCAATGTGCCTCAAAAGACTACAGAGCATCTCTAATTTACCAAACTATTTTTAATTTTTTTTGCCAAAGATTATGTGAGGTTGAGAGCTCCTTGCAGTTTCCGATGAAGATAATAGAGTCCCATCAACAGCAATGGTCTTTGGATGACATTGTGTAGTTCTCATCAGTGTCCTGGAGAGGCGAGTGCATGAATTCTCAGATGCCTTTCTGAAATCTCCCCCATAGAGAAGAAACTGCTTCAGATCATCTCATGAATTATAGCAGTTCCAATAATAAGTGCTGGCCCTGCTTCAAAAGACAAAATTTTGGAAAACAATCTGTCTCTCGCAATGTGCTTAAACTCAGTTTTCAGTAGCCGGTGCCAAACAATCTATTTTGCATAAATTGAATTGAAGTTCTCCAAGGAGATTTTCTGTTCAGATTCCCTAGAGATTTCATAGTTGCCAGCACAGTCCATGTCAAATTTACAGATAGGGATGTGACAGTCAAGTATGAACCTAGCTGGTCTCAGTAACATATAAGGGAAGGAAAAAGTGTTTTTCATTCAAGTTCCTTGTGACAATTCACCCTCAGAGTCATGAAAATTCAGCAYGGGGATGTGAAAGACGGGAGAATAATACAGTCCTGCATCCTTGTGAACCCTGTTTTACCATTTGAAATTCTCTGGTCCTCTTATCCCTCAGTAAATTTCTTTTCTCTGTCCTCTCATTTCTCTGCACCTCAAGTAGAAATGACGCCTTTCCTCCACTACACCTTGCTCTGCTTTATTCCCCTTGAGTCTTTCAGTGTATATTACATGGTTTTAAACAGGACTAAAATTCTCATCTCTGTATACATCCTCCAAACTCTTTGCTGACAGAAGCCAAATTTGTTAATTTCTTAAGAATAAATAGCTAATGCTTGCATTGCACTTAAAGCATAGATAACCGTGAGCTTCTGATGCCAAGTGTTTCCCTTTTGCAATTTTTTATGCAAAGTGACCCTGGATTTCCTCAGAAAAAGCACATGGTGTTTCTTTGTGCAGCCCATTAAGAYAACATTATGAAATGTTCAAAGGCATTTTTATGCTTTGATCCTGTTGGATCCWGTCCATAAGTGAAGCGCAGAAATATAAGAAGTTATAGGCAGCTTACACTCTCTCCCTGTCTATGCATCTATCTAAAAGCTTTAAAGAGTGCAAGGCTGATCCTTCTTCAATCCTCTGGAAAGCAGACTCTCTTAAAATAAAATATAAAGCACTAAACCTGTATCTTAGATGCACTTTGCTCTGGGCTTGTCAACTGATCAGTCATAATCACTTTTTGTGTCAACTTCCCTATGTTTGATATATACAATGTCTCTTGAAAACAATCTGTAAATTGCTATTAGAGCTCCATGCCAGCASTCATGACTGGACAGGTACTCTATGAAACTACAGAAAACAATACCATTGTCAACTCTTGACACTGACAAAATATATTCTTTAAATTGATTTTTAAAGTGCTATCCAATTGCAATCCCTAATACAACAAACGGTTCTGTGAGAAAAGCCCTGATTTCAGCAAAAAAAAAAGTCAGCACCTCTGTACTTAGGGAAGCTGAGAAAATCAGGCACTCTGCATAACTCTGATTACATTTTCGTGCACCATCTTGTTACTCTAATGCCTGCAGGATACATTATCATAAACAAGTTCTTTCAGTGATGAAAGTTTTGCTAACTTTTGATTAGAGGGATGGAGCATCTTTCCTGTAAGAAAGCTCTCAGAGAATTGGGTTTGTTCAGCCTCAAAAAGAGAAGGTTTAGGGGTGACCTAGTTCTGGCCTTTCAGTGCCTGAAGGGAACCTGCAAGAGGTAGAGAGACTGTTTGCAAGGGYGTGTAAGGACAGGATAAGGCAGAATGGCTTTGAATTGAAAGACTAGGTTTGGATTAGATGGGTAAAATTTTTTACTGTGAGGGTGGTGCAGCACTGGAACACATTGSCCAGGGAARTTATGGACACCCCATCCGTCCCTGGAAGTGTTAAAGGCTATGTTGCATGGAAGTCTGAGCAACCTGGTCTAAKGGAAGGTGTTGCTGTCCATGSGGAGAAAGTTGGAACTGGATGATCTTTAAGGTGCCTTCCAATCCAGAATCTGTGATTCTATGAACACTAACAATTATTAATCAGTGTTGCAGTCAGGATGATGCATGGCAAAACAGACATACACATGACTGGGCTTTCATGCTTTTAGCAGTCGAGACTGACCAAGTGAGAATCGACTTCACTGGAGAAGCCAGGTACCTGTCCTTACTGGGCTGACCAGCTCAGATGTGCTGTCATAAGAATCCTGCAAGCCAGTGAACATAACATGATAATTGTTAATAATAGGCCACAGGCTGTGGGCTAGGCTAACCCTGCCTTCTGGCACTGAGCCCTGCCCGGACACAGTGGCACTGTGCCTGCCCTTTCACAAGCAAACATCACTCAAATGTTGACAGCARCGTTCTTCTAAACCCCTGGCTAAGGATACATTAAATTATCCTGCGGGTGGGCTGCCACCAGCTTGGCAGTCTTTCCTTGCACACTCACACAGTGCAGTTAATGTTCTGTATGCACCTCAGGTCCTACATCTCAGCTAAATTTAAGCCAGGTAAGATGGTGTTGTCAGTGTGTGCTCAGTGACAGCACAGCCGGCAACAATTCAMCAGCAGCGCCATCAGGAGCTCGGCGCTGCCGTGCCTGAGCTGTCCGCACTCGGAGAGGGGTTCAGACACAGCTTCTCTTCAGCCTATACATTATCTCCTACAGCTCGAGTGGGTTCAGAGACAAGAAGAAAGAGGTACTCAGAATCTATTTATGGTGTGAAAAGGTTTTGCCTAAGGATAGGGATCTCCGGTGAACTTGCAATAAAATACACATTGATTTAGCAATTTACTGYGGGTCAGTTGTAGGTCACTGGTGGGGTGAGGAAGAAGTTCCTGACCTGCTGATCTGACAACACTAAGACCATCTGTAGCTGGAGAATTGAGGTTGTGACAGTTCAGCTATCTTATTTGCATACTTACAGAAATAAAAGGCTAGTTATTCAAATGTTAAATATATTACAATTTACTTAGCTACTGCATATGCATGACAAAAAGTATTATTCTTGGATACATATAATGGATTTAATTAGGGTAACCTAATTTCATCAAGAGAATTAAAAAGGATCTGGTGAGACCATTGGAAGAATTTAAGTAGCTTCAGCTACTTAAATTGGTTTTSCTTGTATCTTTGACAAAGTTATTGTGGATATTTAATTTTTATGAAAAAAATTAATAATCAAAATCAGCATCTGATTACCAAATTAATAAGACTTATTTTCTTCTTTATAAACAGGAAMTACAATAGAATTTCAGAGTACAGATAGCTTTTCAAGGAAAGTGACCTCGGTCCTACCACATCCAAAATAGATCTCCTGGAACATGAAACCTAKGATATTGAGTCTCTTCCTTTTACCCTATTGCAGTACTTCAGTGGGGTTAATGCAAATTCACAGTATTTTAAATAAATTAAAAATGAGATAAAAAATCAAGTTATCAGATATACAAGGGATGTTTTCTTTATTTTCAGCTAGTAATCTTCTTACTGATTAACAAACATCATAATTACACTTGTTCASACCAATCAAGCAGTATTAGTCATCAATATTATTTTTAACACTGTAACTTAAATACAAATTATTTTCACAGGGTATTCAGAACTGGAAAAATAATGGTAAACTACAGAACACATTMTTTCATTCTGCAATTTGATGAGTGCATAACAGTTTCTCGGGCGAGTTTTCCAGCACACGAGTAGAAAGCCAGACTTCTAACTACCACAAATGTGACTTTGAGGGTTATTTTCAATTAGATTTCACGCAGGCAGATCTCACTACTGCTGGAAAAGAGTAAGGGAAAAAATAAATTGGGTACCCCAATAAATTCAATATCTTTTTATCAAAAAAGAAAAAAAGAAAAAAAAATACAGCAAAACAAACATCAAAGAAACAAAAGAAAAAGAACAAAGAAGCACAAAGAAAAAAAAAACCAAAACAAAAAAAAAATAACAAGGAAAACCAAGGAAAATTTGGAAGTACCTACACTGAAAATCTAATGCTATCCAATAGGGAGGCCAAAGCTTAATCTTTGAATGAAAAAGTGGAGATCACCTCAGCTAAAATCAGATGTCTACACATAGACATGTCCACTTCTCCCAGTTATAACAAACTCCTTTTGTACTCAGTGGAAARAAACAGGCTTGTCTATGTAATTTTCTTTTTTCCACTTGTTCTCTTAATCTTCTCCAATGAAATTTCTCTGAGGGGATATTTTACTTCCCTGTTAATTCCAGCATAGCAGTCTCTAATTAAATTAGTAGCTCTTGGGCAACAAGGACTTAAAGTGTCAGCATTAAATTTAAAATTGTCATGCATCCTATATAAAGTGTTACACTTCACGCAGAGTTTCACATTAAGTAAAAAAAATGAAGAGAAAGGAAGATATCTGAGACCAGAAAAGCTCCAGAGCTGAGGTGAATAGATGTATGTCTTGTTCATTAGCCAAATGCAATTATTCTAAGACCTTTCCAACTCATTATGCAAACAGCATAGTGCTGAGTTATGAGCAGCCTTTCCAAATATCCTCCCCATCAAAAGAGTGAGGGAGACATATATTCTGTCCTGAATTTTATTACAATTGAACAAATATTTATATCCTGAAGGAAATTACTGCATTTCAGAATTCCTTGTTCTCTAATAAGGGTGAAAAGTCAAAGTAGCCTCACAGGTCTGCGGTTGTGTTTGCATTCTGAATTGTACTTTGAATTAAGAGTTTCCTAGGAATACACTATGAATGGAGAAAATTGCTTTTGACCTTTTTAGTTAAAAAAAAAACATGACACATTTGAAAAGGATTTTTTTTTCTTACACAATACTTATTTTTGACAAATTTATGCAGAAGTGAATTCGAGACAGTTTTGTGGGTTTTTTGGCTCAAAGCAACTTTTTTTGTTCTTAAACACAAATGTGGTATTGAATGTAACAGCAGAAAACTCACGTTAAAAACATAAAAAGAAATGGCAGAAATTGTTTGCTACCTACTTTTAATGGCTTGCTATAACCATTGAGCATTATTTCCGTTATCTCAGAGGATCAGGACTGCAAATATTTCACTAAAATTATCTTTCATTCAAAAGTGACATTTTTGTGTTCTGCTAGTTTAACAACAATCTGGATAAATGGACATTAGATAGTACTCCTGTGGATCTAAATCAAGTAGAAATCCTCTAGTTTTGGAAATACTGACTGACCTGTGGACAGCAGGTATTCCTCCAAATAATGGCTTGTCTCATCTCTGTCCTAAGGGTCCAGGTAACGCTGTTGCATGGATAAAGTTGGCAACTGATTTAGTTGGAATTCTTTTCCGATTTTCCTGCTTTCTACTAAGCAGTCCTTTATATTTTGCACTGATCCAGTAGTCAGCATGTTTTACTGTTTCCTGCCACATTAGGCACATAGGCTGAAGTTGTTTTTTGATTTTTCCATTAGCTGCTAATAGATCTGAAAGCATTCCTCATTATTTTCTTTACCACCCAATTTAGACAGTTATTTAGCTTCACAGAATTTGTAATTCTGTTTAAAGTCACTTTGGCAGAGSTTGTACTAAGCTTATCTGGTCACAAAGCTTCTAATATTTATTGCTTTGGCACATGATCACAAATTAAATTTCAGGAATAAGTTAAAAGTTTGTAATGTAATTTACAAATTTATAAAGATAAAACCAGTAATATTTTATACCTTAATGCACTTGGGTGAAAAAAAAAAAAAAAAAAA
>NW_026623386.1:1703279-1719103 GCF_030028575.1 Malurus melanocephalus | reverse complement strand
GGGGGGGAAAGGAGGGAACGTCGTGGGCACAGTTCAAACCACGACAGTAAGCCAGAATGCATTAACTCAGTGCTGGAGAAAAGAGCTTTGTGGACCTGACCAATGCAGTGTATTTCAAATGCTATAAGCAGAGGTAAGGCTTTTGCAATTAATCCCTTATTATCCTAGAAGATATAGTTTTCATAATTTCTTTATTTTCAGTTTTTTGTTAGATTTCTAAAAAAAGCTACAAGACAGACCACCTTAATAATAGAAAGTAGAAAATGGATTATATTTCCAAAAAGATAACCAAGCAACCCCCTAAAGAACCATAACATTCCCAATCAAGAATCCTACTTTTTCTTTATTTTTAACTCTTTTTCTCRCCCAGTCAGTTCAGAGACTATCCTATTGAGTTTTCTTTTGAATGTTGAGTGTATGTCTATGGTCAAAATTGAGCTGGGCTCTTTTACTAGGAAAAACTTTCCAAAGCCAACCTACAGGTTATGCCAGCTGGGTATGCAATGTGAGACATTCAGACCACTAAGCCAAACCCTGCTCAGTTTATTGCTCTTTGTAGAATRTCTTTATGAGAACATAAACATTTTCTTCATGGAAGATTCCTACTCCATCAAGCTTGAACTGATCACAGGGCATTTATCTACATAGATGTACCTGCGCCTATGCAGAAAGGGTACCTTGTTTTCCTCTATATTAACCTTATTATTAATATGTTTMTAAAACCTAATTTGAATATTTTAAACCCAATATATGTGATCTCCTTTCATACACAAGAATCTAAATATGAAAGAATTGTTATGACTTTAAAAATCTAAAATTACTTGGCATTTTATCTCAACATCATAACACTTTTGGGGTATCTATTGGGAGCTTCAAAATCTCTTTCAGATATTTAGGAACAGAATACTGCTCAAATAGAAAATTATATGATAAAAATAATTGTCAGGATATAATCACATTTTTTTGTAATTGAATTCAATAATGAATCATTTTCTATTCAACAGTATTGTCTGAAGGTATTTCCTATATACTGGTGAAAAATTTATATTTGAAGAGGCAATTTATGGAATCACCAGAGTTAATCTTTCCTCAGTAATAAAGGCACACTTTAAAAACTAAACTYTTGTGTGGGTTGGTAAAAGCTTTGCACATGATGGTTTTGTGACAAAACTGAAGCCTTGAAACAGCTTTGAAGCAGAAGCTTGGCAACACTTCAAAGCTGAGAGATGGCACAGCATGAAGGGCTGTTCCCACTTTTCCCTGCATTGGAAATAAAATGACTAAGGCAAAAGGATGCACTTAAATGGAGAAAAGATTAAGATGGGTTTTGTCAATGGGGTAAAAAATAAAAAGAATAAAAGACATGAGTTTTCTTGGTTTAAACACACAAAAAAAGAGATAGAACATGTCTGAAAAGACTTTGGAAAAAAAAGTGTAGTTTAATGGTCCAAGTTTAAAGCTAAGAATTGCATAAATTATTTTAAAATAAATTGCTGGGTTTTTAGAAGAGAGATATCCTCATATTTATATACCACTTATTCTGTTTCAGAAAATTTTAACCATGTGATTTTCCTCAGTGGATCTCTTCTAAAGAAATCAAACAATTAACACTCCCTCCATTAGCCTGTTCTTCATTAAGGGACCTTCAAATTCACCTTAATGATAGAAGAAGAAGCAATTAAGTAAAAATAGAAGAAAGCCCTTCCAGATGTGCTGTCAGAGATGAAAACAACTCCAAAGAGACCCACACAMAATGTAAAGTAAATAAATGATAAGGATTTTTTTAATAGGTGAAAAACACCTGTCAAATATCTTATGTACAGCTGTTCAAATTTTCATGCAGAGAAATGTACTAGATTACTAATCAAACAGTTACAATTTGGTTCTTTTGGGGTGTTATAACAAAGAGATTTTGCATGTATATTTAGGTTGGATTRTGTTCAATGCTGAAAGACTACATACATTAAAAATTACTGCAGAAATCTAATCTGTGTTTCAAACTTGTAAGGCATGGGATTTTTTCTATTTCAGGCCAATAAAAGGTTAACAGAGAACAGATTAAACAATCTGTACACAGCAATCGTAATGGCCCAATTGTGTGGGAAGCTGGAGGGCTGTGATTTGCATAGCACACAATTTAGGGAGGAATAAATTTCATTCTTTAAGGCAGGAGATGATAAGGATGCAATCATGGATTTCAGGGTAGGGAGGTAAAAGGCTCATCCTGACGTGTGGTCATTCAGTGCCATATTTACAGCCTTTGTGGAACAAGGCAATGTTCTGCAGCAACGGAAAATAATAGTCCAATAAAGGGTCATTCTACCCAAAACAGTATGGGAATGTGACCAAATTACAGGTTTCCTTTCCATGCCTTTCTAGGTGTGCAGCTCTATTACAACTTGCCTCATATGCCGCAATAAAACATCACTCACATTAATGATACAAGAAGCTGTGTCCTCAAAGTGCTGTTCCTTGAGATTGGCTAGAGCTTCTGCTCATAATAACCCAAAGCCCTCAGGTCAAAGCATCCTCCAAATGTCTGTTCCCAAAGTAAAATACATATTTTCACTTGTTATGTTTTTAAAAGCAGTCTGTTCTTTAGAGCTTTTCTACATCACTGAAATCCTGATTGTCTGCTGGCATCTTTACAGATAAAGTTCTTCATTAAAAAAAAAAAAAAAAANAAAAAAAAACAAACAACAAACAACAACAAAAAAATCAAACAACCTGATGACAAGATTTCTCTAACAAAACAAACAAACATAAAAAAGAACATTAATGGAAATAAAAAAGCAGGGCAAAAGCCCACAACACTGTTAGAGAACATAAACTTGTTTTTCTGCAACAGCTGAGAGAAGGAAAACCACCCCAAAACAACAGAAATTCCAAATTATGCTCTTTAAACCAAGAATCGTCTAAGCAAGTATAAATGTAATCATAAAAACTCAATGATCTCCTGTTATTACCTAATMAAATACACTCCCTTCCTTCCAAAGCAAGCTGCACTGTTACAGCCTCTTACTAATTAGCAAGGACCTCATACCACGCTGTTGTTTCTCCACAGCCTTGGCTTTGGGAGCCAACATATTAACTACAGCCCACACAAAGAACACACAGAAATCAAGTTGTGTGGCATCTTTTCACCTCTCTTGGTTTCAAGGAATAGCTGATTTTCTCTCCTACTTCTTAGTAATCATAAAAACAAATAGGATTCTGCAACAGTGTTTACAAAATTCATCAAAACTGCGAAACAGAGCAAATGCAACATTTATTTTTTTTTTTACTTACTGACAACCATACAAATATTAATTAAAGGTCTCACAAGCTCAGCTGTTTGTTGTGTTTGCTAATCATCAGATTACCAGTTTTTTAAAATTCAAAAATTATTTACTAAATAAAATTTAGTAAAATTAATTTACTGATTGTTTACTAAGTCACTAATTATATAATGATTACATAWTATAAAGGTAGCTAGAACAATTGCTCAATATACAAGATTGATGAAGACATTAACTAACATCTCCTCTGCTACAGAAAGTTACAATTATAAAATTGATTAAAGAAACTAAATGTACTTAAAACCATCATACTTATTTCTAGAGACTATATAACTGCAAGGTATTTGCATGTCTTACATAAAAAATGGGAGCAAGCAAATACTCGTCTGACATCAGTGAATTTCCTGAATAGGTCTGAGGGTGAATACAGTTGTGCTTCTTTGCAAGTGAAAGATTATTGGAAACTTGAAAGCAAACTTGTAATTTCTTTTGTAGATTTTGGGAGGAAAAGAAGAAAAGAAGCAGTCTTTCATTAAAGCAGATGCATTAATATTCTGTGTTATTTATACCTCATGTAAGGGTTTTTTACATGATTTCCATGCTTTCTCCTCCCTCTTCCCCATCAGCAYAGCATCCTTAAGAAACAGACTAACTAAAAGGACTGTGCACCATCTTTTCCTGACAGGTTTGGAATGATCTCTCTCTGTACTAATTAGGACAATCCTTGGGTGTTCCCTTACAGCACGTACTAAAACTTGGTCTCAGAATCAACACTATAATCCACCCACTATTACAAGTATCACACCTTTTTTTTTTTTTTTTTCCACTCTGTGATCTCCGCTACAAGTCAAGGACTAATGTGTTTAGCTTGTCAAAATGTTAAAAATTAACTGTTATAAATCTAAGAGGTTATATAACTTGTAAAAAGTGTTTTGGCATTATGAAAATGTTGCCAAAAGGAATAGTGTGTGAGTCCATCAGTACCTGAAAGGTGTTGTCGGCTAYAACTCCGAACATTCTCACTGAAAAAATGTATTTGCTTTTCTTTAGAAGTTATAACAGCTGTTCAGAAGTACATCCTACTTTATATACAGGCTTACATTCATGCAAAGGATTTCAACAATTTCTTAATGAATGTTATTTTCTACTTCTCTCCTAGCAGCCCATGCAAACATAAAACTCATTATTTTTTTGTGTCCTGCCATCCTCAGATATGGCAGGTGTCATTTCATTTCTTCTTCTCAAGCAAATGTGATATCTTCCAATGTTGAAGACATAGCTGTTTGCAGACACGATAGGAAGTGTTGTTTTGCTTCTTACAGTGGCACAACAATTTGAGAGCAATTGATCAAAAAGCATCCACCTCTATGGCCAGATAACATTGAAGGAAGAGGAGCTGGACTGTTCTGAAGTATGGCTGATTTGCCTACAGAAAGATGAAAACCATGTACCACTTTGACTTAAGAACTTTGGTGTTGAGAGATACTTTTGGAAATTTTGCAGGTATCAAAAAGAATCTTGCAATGATGAAGAAACAACATACTGGGCTGTGTCAGCACAAGTGTTTTCACCACTTTCCTTTTTTTTTTTGACACCACAAGACCACATGTGGAACACTATGTCGTTTTGTGTTCCAAGGTACTAAAAAAATTTGAAAAGGGAGTGACTACAACAGAGGACTAGCAATGTGGGAAAAGGGGACTTGAGGACATGAGGTAAGATGGTGAGAGTGGCTTTCTTCAGTCAATAAAAGACTAAAGAGGATCTTCTCAATGCCTTCAGAAAAGTTTTCAGTGCAGTGATGCTATCTCCATGCTTTAACACTAAGCTTTGATGGCAACACCTTAAGCTGGGAGATTTCATTTTGAGTGGAGGTTAATACAAGATCACCCTGAGAGATCATACCACCTCTAATGAATTCAGGTGGCTATGGGAAGTAACAGTGACTCAGGACTTTTGTTTATCTGCTTACACTCAGAGGGCATTTCTTGGGTAGTTTTGTTCAGAACAGGACTGGTGTAACCCTAACAGCTACTTAAGAGGAGCTATGTCAAATTTCCATGTTAACTACAACTGTAATCTTTAAATGACATTTGTCAGTCCAAAGTAATGAATGTATCTCTCTCTTATGAAAGTTCATTAATTTGTCTGGAAAAAAAAAGGATTGCTATAGTGCCCAAGGACATATTTTCTTCATCACCAGCCAGCGAGAGAAAAATTTCAGCAAAACTTGTCATGCACTCTTTTCTTCCAATTAAATCCTATTTTCATAAAACCAATGTTCTATTTAAATTCATTTACCTCCTCATCTAAACTATTCTTAATTCAATTTCTCTGTACAGAACTACCATAGTAGTGCTTTTTTTTTCTTATTTTATTTCTTACTTATGGGAAAATGTGATAAATAATTAGCTCTTTCACAGGGAACCTTACAACTAGCTCCTTGTTCCTGTTTGATAGATTCATATAGATATTCCGATACCCAGCAAAGACCAGTTTCACTTTCAAAGTGTCATGATCATTCTATCTCACAGCTAATGCCACCTCCACACCCTCCAGCAGCCACCAACCTCTCCCTTTGTGAAAATAATTCCTTCTAGTCCTTTATTTGCAGTGACAGTGACTGAGCCACTACTATTCTACACCACGAGTAGATAAAAAAAGGTATTATAGGGGATTTATCTCCWTATATCACCCAAACATACCCCTCAGTATCGCAGTAATCTCATCTACAAAGAGACATTTTACTAACAGAAGAAAGGAGATGTCAACATGTTCCTTCACAAGCTATCATATTTTTCTCTGTTCCACTCAAATTATGTTTCTAAGCATGTGATTGAATAGGAGGAATTATTGATTTCTAGAGCTAAATAGATGATTCACCTTTTGAACTGTRCTGAATAAACCACTCCTCTACTCCACTGCTCCCAAAAAACATATGTATTAATGTGCATAAGCATTGTTTTACTCTTCATAAAAGTGAAGTGCAGCTTAAATAAATGCTAAATCTGATTCCATTCTCCTGGCAGCAAAATAAGATTTCTTTACGTTASTATAAACACAATGTTAACAAAGTGYACTGCATGCAAATAGCATTTAAAAGGGCAAGCACTCAGATACTGATTTGTGTCTTCCAGAACTCTTCATTACCTTTAGTTACTTTCAGAATGCATCAGAATTATTCCCTTTCTATCTCTTACAGAACTACTTAAAAAACAAGAAAGAACACATAAAATATGGTGTAAACATCTTCTTCTATTTGATTTAAAATATGCATAGCAAATGAAATATAAAGCCAAGGGGATATTAAAAACTCAGTGGAGCAACAACAAAAAAACATCCCTTCATATGCTGACACATTTTGCTATATGAACAAGCGTATTCCATTTTTTAAGTTAATGGCATTGATCACTTTTCCAATTAAAGGTGTGTAATAGAAGAAATGCAAAAGATGGCAACAAAGAAAAAATAATAGGGTTCAAATATTTTTGCGTAAAAATCCAGATCTTCAGTGGACATAAATTAGTTCAGAAGCTTAAAAGTAAATAAGATATGCAAATGTATACCCCAAAGTCCAAATGAGAAAAAAATACATGAGTTAAAAACTACAGATGTTCATATATTAAGTAAATCAGGTGCATTATTTTTTTTAGATGAAACTGCAAAAATAAGATTTGTTATAAACATAGATACACAAAAGTTGAAGCACAGTGCTCAGAGACCTTGTGTTTGGGATTGCATGGCTATGCAATGTAGATCTGGAAATTATCTTAAAGTTATTTTGCTTCTTTTTTCTCTCCATCAGAAGTCTGCTGCAATGGTGAAACTTGGCCAACTCAAGAAAAATARCAAGAAAATAAGAAGGGTACTCTCTATGTGCCACTTTAAACAGAAGTAGTTTAAAGAGAAGAGTAAAAATCAAGAAGGAATTGATTTTTTTTTTTTTTTTTTCCAGTGTGCTTCATGTTTACAGCAGCTAAGCAATGTAAACATGTTTCATTTCCAAAGTCAGGCCCCTTCCAGTATCTGCAAATAATACAAAAACTAATAAAAGCACATGAAAGAACATTGATTTYTGAAATCTCATGAAGACCCCAGAAGAAGCTGGTGCCACCTCTCATGACACAAATAGAAAGCAACAGATTCTGATGCCTCTGACTTATTTTGAAATGCCACTAATAACATTATACTGATTGCTACAGGTACTAAAACTTGGTTGGTGTGAATAAAAATACCCTTCATGTTTTCTTCTCCACACAAATTATTTTATTTATTATATAATCATTTGTAGAATCTCTTTCTAGCTTTGCTAATGATTTCAGGGTGTGCAAGAAAATCCTCTTTACTATTGTCTAGTGTGCTCAGAAATCACAATTCTCAGAAAACTAGTAAAGGCTCAGCCTGTTTAGATAGATTCTTGGYCAATAATGAAATGTTCTTAATCAAAGAGTTTTAACTTCTGCTCATGGGATATTGAAATAAACTAAAAAAGTGTAGGGACTGCTTTGTAGGGCATAACTTTGTCTTTACCCCTGTGCTGTAAGAACAAATACCGATGCAGTCAATAAATAGCACTCACCAAGACAAAGCATCAAGGTTGTGTTTAGGGGCTCCACCCTGCGAGCAGAAGCAAAAATCCATATGAGGACACCTGGGACATGAGAAGAGCACAAAATTGCTCTGAGCCACTGTGCTTAATGATAAATGGCACACTAAGAAAAAGACATTACTTTCCTCCCTCACACTGGTAGCACTAACGGAAATCTATAATAAGTTATTTTCAAGATCATACTTCATATTATTTAAATTCTRCCCCAGAATATAAACCAAAATCTTAAGAAGCAGACAGAAACCCAAGCTGYTCTCTGGGACATGGCAAGCTTTCATTACCTACAGCTGACAAGACAAAGAATGAGGTTGATATAACAGTTACTACAGCCTAGGACACAGGAGAAATAGGTTTGATTTCCTCACCCTTCCCACACTAATACKCCTTCTAAAAGTCAAGCAACTTGTAGAGTTAGGCTAAGCTAAATCAGAGGCACAGACATACAACTCTGTTCYATTTCTGAGTATAGAACCCAGATATTTTCTGCAGTGYATTTCAATGAAATCCATCTCTCCTCTCCCACACATTGATTTCAAAGTAGAAAATCCATGTGTGAGGTAGGAGAGGAGTCTGCAGTCCCAGAGTTCACACAGGGGCCAGGTCTGCAGACCACATGCAGTGCAAACCTCTGTGAATGCTCACTAGCCTTTAAAAARAGAATATTATTCCAACAGCTACAGCTCATGAATTATGAACATTCCAGACTTTGAATTCCTACAAACAGAATTTAAAAAGCTTGATGGAGCCCCCATATCTCACTGGAGTTAAATGTGTTTGGAATATTGATCTTAGACAATACATATTAAAAGGAAATATGTAAGCACAAAAAACCCCAAACCTTTCAATGAGTTAGTTCTAACACCTGGTTTTATTTAGTTTGTATCTGGCCAGAAGAAGGTATTTTGGCACTGYTGTGAATAAAAAATGCCTCCAGTACAGTGGCCTAGCCAAATGGGAGACAAGAGGTATGACAGTATGTCAAGAATCTTGCCAAGCTTTAGACTGACATTTGGAATAACCCACTCTTGGATAAACCTAATTGATTCCCATTACATGGCCTTTTAACGCTGTGCTGGCTGAACGCCTATAGATTGCAAACCCTGCCAAAAAGGAGTTAGAGTGACYTCTGTACCCCAGTGATGGGCTGTCATTTGGACACAGCACATCCCTCACCAAGAAATAACACACTGTACATATTACAGAAACCAAAAATACACTGAGCTTCAAGATTTAAAGACTGCTTGGGTGAAGTGTTTCAGGTTAAAAAACTTACAAGTATTTGCCTTTTGCACATTATTGCAGTTTCTGATCTTTATGAACATAAAACACACAGGCACACACAATTTCTGGGTAGTGACTGTTGGTTATCCTGAATGATGACTCATGGCTACCCAAAAAGCCAAGTATAAATGATTTCCAAGACAGCAAACCCAGTAAATTAAAACTATCACAATTTGTAAATAATATTTTCAGGAGATGGCAAATTCCTTTAAAGAGATCTTATCATTAGTACATTGGTCCAGATAGAGAAAAGTGAAGAAATCTAAAAATTAATTATTTAATTTATAGGTTGAGGATTTCAGAAAACACAAATCAGTATGAATTTGGATAAATATCTGTTTCAATATCTGGAATATATTTGTTTCAAATATCTAAAAGAGAAACAAATATAGGCAGTCTTATCCAAATTTATTTTTGTTCACGTGCTTTTATTTAAATWTTCCTTTAAGAATATTTTTCATAAAATGAAAATAGTAGAAATCCTCCAATCTGACCATACAGGGTTGGAAAGCAGACAAAAACACCAGCAAGTGACTTCAAATAACCTTATTCTGTATTTCTCTCTTAGAAAATTGAGACAATAATGTTCAAAACCATAGGAACTTGTAAGCACTATGGGGTTTCTTAATAATTTTTGGGGAAATAAGTTAATAACAAAAATTTCATTTTTATCTCTTCATAGACAGCTTTTATCAGTTTTTAGAGCTTCATTTAATCCCAAATGAGGATAACCATGTAAGATTTAAAATATTTTCAAATATTTTATCAGCTTCAAATCTGAAGAGAATAAATTTTTTTTGAGGTAGTGGAGCTGATCAGATAATAAATTGGAGCTATTGGTTCTTAAAATATGATGCTGAAACATTTATCAGAAATTTATAACATTAAGTCAATGTTGACAATATTATTTATGAAAAATCCAAACAAACAACAAACAAATGTTAGAGAACTGTTGTACATCCAGTAAGGGCACTATAATAGACTTCCGAGGAATCTTCTAAGAAAATAGATAAAATGGGGAAATTCAAAATGGAAAAACAAATTAAAATCCATGYTTTGAGAAAATTTTGTAAGTGCTTATGAACCCCCCATTATGAATCCTTGAAAAAGACCTACCCTTTTGTGACAAAGAAACCATGCCCACAAAATCACATCACTTATAAATGAAAAAGAAATTATAATTTGCCTAAGCATTTTTAAATCAGCTCCTGTTCAAGTGTGTCCTTACCTGTTAAATGATATTCACTTGCAATAATTATGAGGTAACACATTTACAATCAGTAATCCACACAGGCTTGTGGCTTTGAGCTTTCCTAGAAGCAATTCCTCAGTGAAAAGAAAGCAAGAGTGAAAGATGGAAGTATTTTTATTATTAGAAACAGTTGATGTTTCAGACTAATTGGGATGTGAAGGGGTGTTAATAAATTCAGGGAGATTAATTTAGCAGGCAAAGCTAATTGGCCRCATTATTTAAGAAGTGGAATATTGCGTTTATCTTAAATTCTCAAAAATACAGTAGAAGCAGTACAAGGCTAGCTGCAGTAGGGAGCAAAAACATATAGAAAAGTAAAATAGATTAAAAAATATACACAACAGATTTTAATAAAATAAACAGTTACATGGTCCATTGAAAAGGGTAGGAAGCTATGATTCTCAGAACTAATGTATGTTAGAAATGGAGGATAATTTCACACATAGCTAAGTTGTTAATATTCAACAGCTCAGGGTAGAACCCTGTGTTTCTAAAACACAGACTGTAGGGACAACAGGGRAAAAGTTTTTTTGACAGGTTGAACTTTAAAAGTAGTAGGGTGTTTCAAGCTGCTGAGGAAATCTGGATTGTGAAAATAAATCCCCAAGAGATGGATTATTGGGCAGGTAATGGCAAAAGGCATCTGATAAATTGCAGAGTTATGTGGTAAACTTATTTATTACATGCCTACACAATTTGTCACAGGACTGTCTCATTTATCACCTCCCCGTGCTAGATGCATGTATTAATATTGCACACTGCTATCATTGCCTGACAGCTTATGATCGTGTTTGTGAAATTCATACATCATTTTTCCCCCACTCTCTCMTATCACAAAATGTTCCAACCAGTTATATTTCCAGATAAATGCTAAGAAAGGATTCCTGACCCACCTGGTATCATGCCTTATGCTATTAATAATGTAAAAAATAAATTATGTATTTTCATGTACATACTGTAGGGTCAGCCACTGCCATCCTGTTGCCCACAGATTTATTGTGTCATGATAGTTCGTTGATCAATCAGTAAAAGCAACCTAAYATTCTCACTCAGCTGAAACAGATCTTGTCAACATCACTCTGTAAAATACCCTTTTMACAAAATGGCTGATTCATGAAAACACTTCTTGCTGTTACTATTTTTTTGTGGGACCATGCTGGCTCTCAGCAAGAGCTTAATATTACCTTTCACTGAAATACCCACATCAAAAAGCTGCTACAGTATGTTCCTTAACTTCATTTTGTCTACTCTGAATCATAATAATAATCCCCTTTGAACCAGTTAATGCTGTCTTATGTATACTGTATGCAACGGGGTAAAATGCAAGTGGTGGAAAACWTTTGGTATTGTAATTTTGATAATTAATCAATTGGTAATTGGTTATTTTGTCATTAAGCTATGAGAGATAGTTCTTGCTCCCTTTCTGTTTCTTCTGCTTCTTTAAAATTTCTGGGGTTTGAGAGATAAAGGTTTATCATCCTTAAGACCTCAAACTCCCCAGCAAAAGCTATCTAATAATGTAGTTCTTGTACCTGCAAGACACCAGAAACTCATGTGGAAAAAGAATAGTGTTTCATGAAGCAGGTGAAAATTACAGGTCATGAAATTCATAAAAAAAGGTGAAAATTACAGGTAATAAAATCAACTGGAGTTGCAACTGGAGCTCTCAAGGAACTCAACAGACAACAAGAAATTATTTAAACAAGTATGAAATCTGTTCCTATAGATATCTGGAGCCATTAAAAAGTAAACACAGCAAGAAACCACCACCTTGGAAAAAGTGTATAGTTGGTTTAGTTGGTTTTCTGGCATAAATTCAACAGTCTACAATTAAATGTCTCAAGTAAAACCCACTTTTTTTTTTTTTTTTTTTTTTTTTTTTTTTTTTTTCCCCATATTTTCTGAGAAAACACTGTACGTCTGCCTTGTTAGGAAACACAGCACCTTATTCTCTCCTTCCTCTTCCTTAATAAAATTGTGAAAGTCAAGTTAAAAATTTTGACACAATTTTCAGGCTGTCTGGAGATGTAAAGAACAAAATRAGCTTGATATACATTATTTTGCATGTAATTTTGAAATGGAGAAACACTTCACATCTATTTATATCGGTATTTAGATCAACTAATGACAGATGTATATAGATGGCTTCTGAAATCCTAATTACTATTCAGGTCCTAGCTGGGATCATCAGACTGAGAAGACAACTGYCAGAAGATTTTATATAAAGAAATTAATATTTTACAAGCTGCAGAGTAGTTTTGTGCCATATTATACATTTGGTAGGAAGGAAAAAAAATCAATTGGAATCACATAGAAATGACAAAGATACATAGTAATACAGAGAGASAAAGAAATTTCATTAGTATTTCCATAGAATCTTCATAATGCAGACAAATTATGTTTTCAGGAGAAAAAAATACTCTTAATATGGAATTTAATGAACTTGAGCAGTATTTTCCCATGGAAATAGGGCCATGGTTTGCAAAAGTTAAAATGATTTTGTAAAAGCATATGGACGAGCACCGGAAGACCTAATAATGAAACATGTTATGAAAACTCCACATAGCTTACAATCAGAAAAATATTAATGAGAAATCTTCAAGAGAGAGGTACATTCCTAGTGTATTTTACAGAACGGAGCTCTGGGTAATTGCAAACCATTCACTGTGGGTCAATGTGATAGSTGAAGTGCCATAGCAGTATTTTCCCCAAAATACACAGGAAAGCTTTAGCTCACCTGATGGATACCCTTTGTAGKGCAGGTTATGTGAGACAAGCAAAGGTGAAGCTAAAACTTAAAATATTGACATCTGTAGCTTTTTGCAAGACATGCATTGGTTACAGTGCATCAAAAACATGTCAGACATTAACTCTGATTCTGGAACCATTCATGTAGAAAGGCAGTGAAATGCTAAAGATTGATTCCAGGATGTCTTTACTGGCACAACGAAGCCTGACAACAAGATATAAAATTCAGTTGACAGAATTCAATTTTGCTGTCACGGAGGCATCGAAAAAATGCTGGCAATAAAAATTTTAATGACAAATTTGATTGATTAAAAAGGATAAAAAAAAGAAAGGGAAGAAACTATGGGACTGATCAACATCTGTTTCAACGTCAAAAGTGGAATTACTCAGAGCTCCTGATGCACTAAAAAATTATGAGAAGAAAACATTTTCACATACATACCACTTCAATCAAGGTGGGTTCACTGACCCTTTATAAAACTTTAAAGTAAGGGTTGTTGAAGCAGATGCATTAGAGAGAGTTATATCAAGTGATATATTCTTTTCACTGTAGCTGATAGTTTATAGACATGAGATCAGGGAACACCAAAAGAGTAAGTTCTCATATAAACAGCCATCAGTTGTAGGCACAGTTTTAGATCCTTGGATCAAATTGTGATTGGAAAAAAAWTAATTCTTAGTAGTTATAGCTACTGTCCAAAGATAGCACTGCTGGAGTATAGGACCTGCAGTATTGAGGGACAGTGGTTCATAATGAGTTTGTAAGAAGCTCAAATATTTTGCAAAATTTATGATTTTAAACACATTTTTGTCAATCCTTTATTTGACTAAATAACCACAGATTTTAAAGTCTCTTTTAAGTCACTCTTATTAAAAAAAAAAAAGAAAAAAATCAAACCCCCAAACAAACACAAACAAAACCTCCAAGAAATCCTATGGCAACCAAAATATGAGAAGCATTTGCAACCCTAAGACAGTGTCCACAGATATAATTAGGAAACAGGCAGCCATGATGGATATTTCCTGCAATGTTCACTTTAGGAGTGATAATTAAGGAACAAGTCTCCAGCCTTCCACTTATTCTAGAGGAAAAGAAATAGAAAAAAAAAGACTGAGACTTTAAAAAAAAAAAAAAAAAAAAAAAAAAAAAAAAAAACCAAAAAAAAAAACCAAAAAAAAACCAACCAAACATGCAAAACAATACTGCACTAAATCCACAGAAATTTTCAAAGATATACGAGGTAAAGGAAGCCAGTTCAGAGATTGTCTGTAAATATGGACAGTGCTAAAAGACCAAGGAATGAATCCTAAAGTGTAGGGCTCCTGGCTGCTCCTTAATTATCAGCCTGCTCCCTAGCTCTGTTCTGAATCATAGCAACAGAGATTGTACATAACAGGGCATGATTTAATGCACAGAATGAATGAGACTAGGCAAATTTTGACTCTTTTCACTTTTACAGTCCTACAGCCCTGCCCCGCTCATGCCTTCAAGCCTTCTGCATGTCTTCATGTTGTATCTGTGGTTTATAGCACAGCACCAATGTGCTTGTCAGAAAGCAATGTGGTGGGAAATAATACAAGCCTCACATTTATTTAGTCACAATTAACTCTCACAAACATACCAAAATATCAGTTTTAGKGCTACAGGAAAACTTCCTGACACCCTTGTGTTGTGCTACGTGAATATGGTCAGGCTATTCTAGGGACAGCATGCCCCAGGCAGCATGGATGTGAGCCAGTCTGGGCTACTCAACTCTAGAATCAGTGACCACTTCTGGAGCTTTCTGTTTATCAGGATATAGACAGACTTGGACTGTAAAMCAGTGTATATGGTTGTTAACTTCATATTTTCCACTTGGAAGTGAAATATGAAAGAAAATCATTGTCATGTCTTGAAGCGAAGCACAGCATCCTTAGAATGTTTTGGTTTATCAGAGAAAGTTGATGTGAGTGATGGGTGTTAAGAAATTGTTGTATTCAAAGAAATTACTGAGAAATATGCAACTTTATTCTCTTTACCCCTCAACATTTTTAATCTAATGTTTTAAGATTACTAATCCTAATTACTAATTTTAAGATTACTAATCCTATTAAGGATTCATTCGCAAAATTTGCCATACACTTCTAACTATAAATCACCTAAGAACTGCACATGTATGACAATCAATATGCAATGCAACATTAACAATGGCAATGAGAGTATGGCAATCCTATATGTGTTAAAGATAAGCATTCTGTGCAAGAGCCTTCCCAAATTAACTATTTGCAATGATATACATTTTGTTAAAAGTAGAGTGGTTTTCCATATATTCTATTTGTCTTCTGAGAATTCTTCTTTCAGAGAATTACTATACAGACAAGATGGCCCAACGTAAAATTCACCTATGAAATTTMAACTTTTAATTCATGTACTGAGTGTTCATATTGTGTTGCAAAACGTAGCACACCTGTCCTGTGTAGAGAAAGCAAATGGCTTCATAGTTTTGCCTCAATTTAAAAATCACCTAACCTCCAAAATAACAAGTGCTACAAAAAGCAGTAAATGTACTTATTAAAAGTAAAGGGAGACATTTCTAGGACAAGCCATAGAGTTTCAGACACAAGTGACAAACCACCTTAACAGCTTTTTACCAGGTATCACTGCATACTTGCCAAA
>NW_026623386.1:1699107-1703237 GCF_030028575.1 Malurus melanocephalus | reverse complement strand
CATAATGGCAGAATTTATTTATAAATGACAGACATTTATTCCTGTAGTTCTGTTGAGTAGTTTTTGTTACATGCAACTTTCCAAAAAAAATTTATTATAAAATTATATACCCTTAATCCTCATTCAATCTTCAGTTTTGTTATAAAATCTTCCTCAAAGTATGTGCTTTTATCAGCGCAGAATTACCACCCTTTTCCAACTTCACAAAATTTTCTTTGGAAAATTAATTAGCCAAAACATCAAGGATAATTTAACCTTGGCCTTACCAGCACTATGTCTGGCTCCCAGGTGCCTTGACAGTAAGTTGCTGTCTGATTACGCTTTCTGGGAGTAATACCTTGAGTCTCTGTGGAGCAAACTCACTCTCGAGGCTTCCATGACCTGATATTCTGTCTTTGCATCCTGCCTCAGGTCCTTTTTTTTTTATTATTTTGTCTTCAGGCAATTTGMATATTTTATCAGTATAAACAACAACAACCACGTCAAGCTGTATGATTCTATTTTCTCAGTTGTCAACTCCTTAACACAGAGACCCAGGAGATTAAAAGTGTACAACCAAGGTAAGATAAAGACACCTTGACCAGAGATGCCTCGACCTATCAAAAACTATCATCAGTCCATAAACATTAACAGTTAACAACACAACTCACTGTATCTTAAGTTCATTTTTATTCCACTTTGAATTTGACTCATCCTGAGCAAACTGTTACATGTATCAATGTATCCTCTTCTTTTGACAAAAAAAAAAAAAAAAAAAAAAAAAAAAAAAAAAAAAAAAAAATCTGTAAAACACACCTCATTTTACTTCCCAATCCATACCTGTGTGTGCCGTACAATGGGAAGGTAACACAGCACAGAGCTGAGGAAGAAAGGAAAGTTGGTGGTATCAGTCACGATTTCATGCATCTCGACCGAGTTTTTCCTGTCCCGGTGCGGGCGGCAGCGCTGGGGCTGTGCCGGGGCTGCCCCGGGCGGTGCCAGCGGCTCCAGCGGCCCCAGCGCAGGGCACGGCTGAGCCCCTGAGCCACGGGGAAAGCCTGGCCAAGGGAGGGCAAAACGCTGCCCAAAAAGGGCAGCCGGGGCTGAGCCAGGGGAACCGTGCGGGAAACAGCCCTGCGAGCCCCGAGGGGACAGCGGGAGCGGGGACGGACGGAGGAGAGACCCGGCACGGATGGATGGCCCTGCGACAGCGGGGGACCCGGTGGGACTGGGGTGCCCTGCGGAGCCTGGGAATGGTCCAGGCTGGAGCAGGGGAAAGTGTGAGGAGGAATGATCGGCAGAGAGGAGCTGCTATGAGCTGACTCAACTCCCATTTCCATTCCTGTGTGCCTCCCACTGGAGAAGATGGCTGGGAGCAAAGGAGTGAAGGTGAGCCTGGAAACAAGGGGGAATGAAGAGAAATGGTTTAGCTTTTTTTCTTTTATTCTGACCATCCAACTCCTTTTAACTGGCAATAAATGAAACTGATTTTCCCTCAGTCGGGTCCATTTTGGCAGTGTAATTACTGCCAGCGACCTCTCTGACCTTTTCTCAACCAATGAGCATTTCCATCTTGTTTCCCCATGTCTTGTTGACAAGAGGGGTTAAGGGAGTGGWTGAATGGGGGTCTGGCAGATAATAAATGTCAACCTGCTACACCCTCCTAATACTTAAGAAAAAGATTAATCATACTCCAACTGCCCAGTAAACACAGAGAACAACTTARAAGAGATTGGATCGTTTTTAACCATGTGAATTGGTGATAGGGGTCCATAAGTTGACATGCACAGAAATAACACAAGCATTTTGTACATTGGGAAAATTGGGATGAAAAACTAAGACAAAATTCAGGCTGTGGCCTGGAGTTGCTCCACTCACAGATCTYTCTTGATACTAACTATAAATCAGATGGAAGCCATTTTTCTGAAAAAKAAATGTCTCTAAAAGAAAATGGTTTCTCATTTTTGTAGAGTTGAAGAATAAACAGGATGCAATCTCTATGAATAGATTAATTTCCATACAATAGGTAAGAACTTTCTTTTGTCTTTTACTGGAAATGAAGGCAAGTGGATGGAGACACAAGAGGCTGAAGTAGCTAAGGTTCTTCTGTTTTCTTGGACAACTACAAAAGTAAAACAAATGTTTTACTAAAAAAATGARTACATACTTTCCATGTGGCATCTGGATTTTGGTGAAAATATGTAGAGGAACATAAAGTCATAGAATGGCTTGGGTTGGAAGGGACATTAAAGATCATCTAGTTGCAATCCCCCTGCCAGGGACTGACACCTTCCCCTAGATCAGGATACTCAGAGCCCCATCCAACCTGCCTTTGAACACTTCCAGGAATGGGCAGCATCCATGACTGCTCTGGACAACCAGTTCCAGTGCCTTACCAAACTCATCATAAAGAATTTTTTTTTCCAATATCTAATCTAAATCTACTCTCTTACAGCTTGAATCCATTCCCCCTTGTCTTGTCACTACCTGGTCTTGTAAAAACTCATTCTCCATCCTTCTTGTAGGTTCCGTTAAGGTACTGGAATACCACAATTAGATCACYCCAAAACCTTCTCTTTTCCAGGCTGAACAAAGCCAACTGTCTCAGCCTTTCCTCTTACGAGACGTGCTCCATCCCTCTAATCWTCTTAGTGTCCCTCCTACAGGCTTGCCCCAACAATCCCATGTCCTTCCTGTCCTGAAACTGATTTTCCCTCAGTTGGGTAAACCAGAGCTGGATGCAGTGTTTCAGGTGGGGTCTCACCAGAGCAGAGCAGAGGGGCAGAATCCCCTCCCTCCCCTGCTCCCCACGCTGCTTTGGATGCAGCCCGGGACACATTTGGCTTTCTGGGCTGCAAAAGCACACTGACAGGTCATGTCCAGCCTCTCAAGTCCTTCTCTCCAGAGCAGTTCTCAATCCCTTCATCCCCCAGCCTATGTTGATACCTGGGGTTGYCCTGACCCAGGGGTAGCACCTTGGATTTAGCCTTGTTGAACCTCATCAGGTTCACATGTGCCCACATGAGGCCCCTCTGGATGGGATCCCATCCTTTAGGTGTGTCAATTACRCTACTCACCTTGTAGTCATCTGCAGATTTTCAGATGAGGATACATATGAACATCATAGAAAAAAACAACATTAGAAGTTGATCAAAGAATCAAGAACTCTATGAGCCTGTTTTCATGTCTTATATAACTAATGTCAGCAGTGTCTGGCAAAAAAATTTGAGGCTGACTCTAATCAACAATATTTTAACTGCTAATTACATTTGATATTCAAGCATTGCTATCACAGAGTGAGGGATACAAGGAGATCAATCTATTTATCTCATCAAATCCATGAAATGTTAATAAAAGTACTCATCATGGTCTGTAAACGCTGATATAAGAAAGAGAGAAAAAGTTTTAGAGGAAGTTTCTATCTCTTTCACCAGAATATAATAGCAAAAGGTAATCAGAGACACATTTTGACAGTTACCTAAAGAAAAAAAAAAAATTGCAATGGAATATTGTGACTTTTCCATCACTTTAGATTTCTAATTTAAGGCTAGATATATTTATAAACTTGCATGACTGCAAATGACAGGATATGATAAAACAATTTCCAATTATATAATTTTGTATAGAAAGGCATTTGTTTGTTCTATACCTAGAGTTCATACAAGATTGCAATAAGGTATGGCAAATTTGGGAATGCTGACTAAAATATTCTGTTTCATAAAAGTTCTCATTTAATTCACTAACTTTTAAGTTATTTTCAAGTATATTTAATATTTTCTTAATTCATTTGTATATATATATTGTAAGGAGTTAACAGGAAATATTTGTATGACAAGCTAAAAGAGTTATTGGAATGAATTTGTACTAAACAATGAGCTCTTAGCTGCTATCTATTTCACCTGACATTCTGTGATAGTTAWTTTTTTTCTCTATTGTGTGTTTTTTATTGCAGCTTTTTTATGATGGCTGTTAATTTTCATGTATTTATTTTTGGAGCTATTTCTATTGTCTTATTGGGTAATATTTTCCAYTAAATGAATTAATTTTGTGTGAGATTTGGCACCAGTTTAGTTGGGAAATTAATGGACTTTGCTTACTCTTCATTTTACCTGCTGGGTACATCAGATTCTGCTTAAATATCTAACTTTTTT
>NW_026623386.1:1695329-1698935 GCF_030028575.1 Malurus melanocephalus | reverse complement strand
CCTATGTAAAGAATCCCATCATATGCAGCAGCTCCACCTATGCAGTCACAATGTAATTTTATTCTTGGAAGAATCTCTGCTGACTCTGTTTGCCTCCCATAAAGAATTACTCTCAATCTGTTGTAAGGCTGGATCATTTTATCTGTTTGTTTGAGCCTGACATATTTTGCTGAAGAAGTGGACAGTACCAACATMATTTACTCTGGATATTTCTTCATGCAATTCCCTTCTGAATTTATGGGTTATTTTGGAAGCACAAACTTAATTTAATAAATATTCTTCAACTTAATGCTAATTGTTTGAAGCTGATATGACAGGTCAAAAATTGTTTCCACAAAATATGTCTGGCAGAATTTATCTCAAATTATTTCAAGCCCAAAACACTGACAATTACAACATATGTTCTTGTTTTGTTTTTTTTTTTTTTTTCCCCCTTTTTCTCAATATAATTATGTTGTGACTCAACTGGAAATCCTAATCAGAATGTAACTATTCTGGCCTCATAAGAACTAATTGGAGAGAAGACATTTTTTTAATTGGTTTATTTATTATAAATACTTACATGTATAAAATCTTCATCAGACAGTATCCAATGAAACATCAGTATGYTAAAAGGTAAATGTAATGCAATTACATGCCTAAGAAACAGTACTCCAGTCCCTGCTACACAAGATGTTACAACAGAGAGCAGAGAGCTTGAGGTTCAGAGTTGAGAGCACTGTGAATTTAATGTTCACTGTGCAAATTTCACTGCCTGAAGCCTTTCTTTCCCTGGTGAGGAACTACTGAACTTRCTCAGCTTCCTGTGCATTGGTTACTGCATTAGTTCTTTCGTGTCAAGGTCAGGGAATGCTAGTAGGGCATGGAACATCAAATTTTTCATTGCATCTCTTGTGTTTGCTTCCCAAGCTGCCAGCTTTTTTATTTCTGCTGGTCAAGAAGGTCTACCATCCAAAAAGTCACCCTGGACTGGTCTACCCAGAGAACACTAAAGCGTGGCTCCCATAGATCAGTTCATCCCCATTTTAATGAGCTAAAAGTAATATTGTACCTTTTGTATCCATGGCATACCATATAAGTATGTCAGCACACTYGTGACTACAATAGAAAARYATGCTAAAAGATAAATAAAATATTTTTGTGAAGCCAAGCCTCCCCTACTGTGCTAACAATTTTTCTAGCCAAATTCATAGAAGTGGAAAGACAGGAAGGGGTGAAAGTTCTATTTGTGAACTAGTRGGTAACAGTTCACCAGCTGCCCAAATTAATCTCAAGTACTTCAGCACATCTCTAGATAAAAATTTACATGGTTCAGAGGATTTGATGCAGACAGGAACATTTGTCAAATGATAACCAAACTTTTTCCACTTACATTAGTGAAGTTATGAAGCTGAACTATGGCAGCCTTTTGCACTAATCTATTAGTTAAAGAAAAAAGCCACAAGGCATGACATGCCTTCAAATCCATCTATATCTGTAAGCAGATGTGTATATTCAGGAATGCATTATAAGCATCATTAATACTGATACAGAAAGATACTGCARTCATCTTTCATAACCATAGGTTTCACACATGCAGTCTGCCTGAACAACCTTCCCCAGCTCAGAGTGTTCATCTGTCTTGTAGAAATGGTTCAGCATTTTCATTCATCATTTGAATGAGATGAGGTAAAACCTCACTTTTTTTTTTTTTTTTTTTTTGGCTTGAACTATTGTATTTTCATGGACTGTGCTTTCTGAGCCCATTAATAGTAATGATGTTATATGGTTCACTGTAGTCCTTTCCATGGGCTGCTGCTCAGATCAGAGCAAGTAAGAAAGAGGCAAAGCCCTCCTGTATGGAAATGTGTGGCCTCACTGGAGGGGGGTGAGTGGAGAGAAGTTAAAAGCACCAACTAATGGAACCCACTATTTTACCTCAAAAAAGAAACAAGTAGGCAAGCGCAGAGAGAAAAGGGACCCTTCAGAAATAGAAATTAACTCTAGAATTTTCTCATCCATATTTAAGGAAATTGCATGCTTAGACACATTCACAGGATTAAACAGTGAGGTTTTCTGTATGGCTCATACTGGATATTATTTTGAATTGCCTGTTCATTGCACTTTTCTATATAGGTGAATAAAAGTGAAAGCTCACAATTCTCTCAATGCCCTAGGAAACAATCAGCTTTGCCAAATTACCCCTACATCCTGAACTGTGCTGCATCCTTCATCTCCCCAGTATGAAATGATTTTATGGCATCCAGAATCATGATTATCATTATGTCTTGAAATGGCCTTCCAATGTTGTATTTGTGTGAAAAAATGAATAAATGAATTTATTGGGAATTTTCTCATCTTCCTTCCCCTAAGACCTGGGCTGCTGACATCCATATGAAGTTTCTCCCTCTTCTTTTCTCTTCAAAGATGCAGTTGTCCAAATAAGCTGCACATTTTGGGACTGCTAAATATCTATGTTCCAGAGGTCTCTAAATGTTCTTTATGATGCTGTGTAGGAATGAGGCCTACAGCCATGATATATGTCATGAGATACATTGAAAAAGGGTTTCCATGCGATATGCCATGAGAATACAATGCATGAGAATATATTGCTTGCTACTCTTTCCTCCCCAAAGTGGAGACGCCTCTGTGATAAGATTTGCACATCCAGCTGCATTGGAATATATGAACAAGGAGCACTTGTTCATAGTGCTGCACACTTGTATTTTGCATGTGCAGTACATTTATCACCAGCAGTCTGAGAGAATCTCTMACTTGATGCTCCAGTAAACTATACTTTTGGTGAAAACTGTATTCATGAAAGTTCCTTTAGAATTTGTCCAGATTTGGAGTGTTGGTTAAGTTTCACTATTTGTGAATCTTTCATCATGAGTAAGACCAGATCAGAGTGTAGCCCACACTATTTATGCATCTGCTKAACTTATAGTTCTGAAGTAGTTCTAGTCAGAAATAAAGCCCAGCTGAACCCAGCCCCTCTGATTCCTTAGGACCAGCTGGAAAGCAAGGGGTTTTATTTTCTCCAAAATCTTTATATTCTTAACACACTGGTCTAAGCTGAGAGTCACAACACATAAATCATTTCTCAAAGGAGATAAAACTGATACTCTCAGTTCAGGACTGCTGTGACCAAGAATGAGTGAGAAAATTTAAGATTGTAAAGTACAACAACGCTGCATTGCCACCCCAGCATATTCCACAGAATTATCTTCTCAAGTGCCTACACCATCCAAATAAAATACCACAGCAGACAATCTTTTTCTATAATGAACTTAACTATAAAAAAACAGGATATATGAGGGAAAAAAAAAMCAAAACAAGAGCCAGGTAAAAGCAAGCATCACACTTCTTTGCCAATCCAAGTAAGATGTGAAAGCAGTAAATTCAAATAATGTTGTCAGGTGATCAAAGCGTGCTAAAACAGCAAAAGAAAATCAAACCAAACCAAAACCAAAATAAACCAAAAAAATTCCAATAAACCAAACCAAACAAAGAAACCCCCAACAAAACCAAGCAAGCAAGCAACCAACCAAAAAAACACTCCACCGCCCCCAAAAATACCCCCAATGCTCGCCTTCCAAAAAACCAAAAACCACCACCAAACCCTCT
>NW_026623386.1:1681251-1695240 GCF_030028575.1 Malurus melanocephalus | reverse complement strand
AAATAATTTGGGTGTGCACTCCAGATGTTGATGCTGAATCTTCTTCATAAGAAGTTAATCAAGGGAACAGAAGTTCCCTCAAAACCCTGAGGAAAACTCTTAGAAATCAAGCATAATGGTCATTCARCACTATACAAAAGAACAGCAACTGCATGACAGGAGTGTAAAGGACCCATTTTCACATTATCAACAGAAATAGAAAGAGGGCAAAAAAAATCACTACCACCTTTTTTAAAAAAAGTTTTTTTAATTATTCTCACTTTCACCTCTTCACTTGCTTTCACACCATGGACATATCTTCCCTTTGTTCATGAAACACAGACATTCTTTGGAAMGATCAGCCACAAAAGACCATAGATCAGCAATGATGCCTGCAGATACCTAGATGACATTAATTATAACCTTTTTTTGGCATAAGAAAGCCATGGCTGTTGTCTTGGAGACCAACTGAATTAATTCAGACTGTTCTTATGAGAGGGATGGTATTTTGAATAACCTGCACATACATGTCTTTTAAATGCAAAATGGTCCTTAGGCTTGAATAGAAAATTTCTCTGAAGCTGAAAGAAAGTGACATCACTTCTGTTTTAAGAATATAATCCAAATTTCATATCATAAGAACCAAATTGTTCAATATTCACAAATCTTAATTGGTGGGGCTTTCAGAGCAGTCATCACAGACACTATACAACATGCAAATGTGCACTTTGGAAAAGAAGCTGAACAGGAGCTATGAAAGCATATTTTTCTTAAAAAGTATGTTAATTTRACAGATGGTTTAAAATACTAAAATGTTTGTGCCCAGAGGATGATGAAGAAAGCATCCATGAAAACATTAAGCAACAAGTAAAACTGTAATATTGCTGCATAGCAGGATATGTCTCACTTCCTTTTGCAAGGCTGAGCAGACACTCAGAAGAATTTTATGGTGAAGAAACTGTAGGACGACTTCCAGGCTCTGATCCAATCACTGTGGAAACCTGCTCTGGCAGGTCTATTTACTCTGAATCCCGAGCTCCATTGTCTGACAGAGCAATGCTATCAGGGAGTTGATCAGAAAGATGCATAATGTAGAGAGGTCAGAATTAATAAGGATTTGCTTCTGACACTTTAGCGCTGAAACATCACACTTCACGCTGCAGTTCTTTTAACTAAAAATACCTTCCTGATTGCAGGCCACCTCTTATTTTACCACCAGTCACTGAGATTAAGAGAATAGTCACTGCCAAATATATAATTTATTTTTTGGCATTTCGAATGGGAGACAACAGCAAAGCAATTTCTTTCCTGTGGATTTCAGCAGAATGCAAACAATGCTATGACAAAATGTCGGTTTTGTTAAAATTAGGGTTGAAAAGTCCTTACTGTTTAAAGATCTTATTCTTAAAAGTCTATCTCCTTAGTAAGACCTGTTRTACTGAATCAGAACAAAGACCCATTTAGCACTGTGTTCTATATATAAGAGCAGACAAAATAAACATTCAGGAGAAGGTATATAAAAAACARTTGTCATATAGGAATACCTTCCAGTTCTAAATACCTGATTCAGGAGATTCCTGAATAGCAGGTGCTCTATACATGGTTTCTATATCCATAGAGTCATGGCTCCAATTAGCAGGAGCTAGGATACTTCTTTAAACACCTTTCACTTTCAAAAATTATAATGCTCTTTCCTCATTGCATCAGTTCATTTTTAAGTGATGAGGAATTATGGAGGATGCTTGGAAGAATTACTAAGGTTCTTCACTTGTGAAGGTCTCCCATCATGGACTGGATGGTTTCTAGACTGTGTGGTCTGCTCTAGAGCTCTTCAGTCTTCAAGGTTCTCATGAGGTTTCCATAYCTGTCTGCATTTTCTTGGGTACTATTAATAGAGGAAATAATATCCTAATGCTGTGGCATATATAGCGATGGTCAAACCATTTAGAGACCTAATACTTTCAGAATTATCTAAAAAGGCTGGAAATCTGCTTTCTTTAGGCAGCACTGGATGTGTCAACCTTAATAGCTTCTTCACCAGTTGAGTCATTTCATCCTCATTGTTTCTAGTCAGTTCTTCCTCTAAAATCAACCAATTGATTCAACAGCTCTGTATCCTCCTCAGTCATGAAGCATGTAGTAAGTAATGAAGGATTCAGTAATGAAAGCTCATAAAATGTTTAATTTGATTTCTTTTTTTGGGTTTTGGTGGGGTTTTTTTTTGTGAATATTCTTTGCTTTGTCATTTCCTAAGTATTACATAAATTTGTTTCTGTAGAAGCAAGAATCTTGATTTTTTAGGAAGCAGTTCAGCATTGAGGAAGGATGTATTGTATTTAAGTAAACTGTTCAAGTGTATAAAATAGTTTTATGCTTATGTTTATATTAAGTGCAAAGAAAACATGACTTTTCAACATTTGCATTATTTTTTCCAGGTCTCACTTTTATAAGCTTTGGAAAGAAATATAAACTGTAAGGCTGAGAAGGTCTTTGTGATAATTTAGAATAATCTACTGCATGGAGGGAGTTTCACTTAAATTCTTGTGCCCTTCCAGAAGATCAGCTTCACTAAAACACAAGCTTCTGTGTCCCCTGTCTCCACTTGCTCTTCCATGCACTTTCCTTTAAGTCCTAAATCTTATCTGCTTAATCTAAGCAGAAGTTCTAGAATATCCTATATAGCAGAAGATTCAAATAGCACAACTTGGGAAAATATTGGATCTGGAATAGATTTTTTTTTTTAAATACTACCCATAAGAAAAACCTGCTATCATTCTGGATGTAATTTTAGGGTTTTTAGTATAATTGKCTATGCATCTCCTAGTGAAGTGTGAGGAATGGTATTCTATTGTCTTACATAGATACAACAGACAATCTGAAGTAAATCTATGAATGCTTTATGTGGCATAGYAATAAGACACGTGCATACTGTTCATTTCACTTACAGACTTCCTTTTGTGAATGTGCACCAAAACCAAGCTTCTTCCAAAGGTTGATGGTCTTAGCCTCACTTTGCAGTGCAGCCAGGTACCTATCTTATCAATGTTGGCATTATTTGTCTTTTTACTAGGGGACCTTTATACAAAAGCAAAGCAAACCATGAAGCTRTATAATGAAATCAAAGTCTATTTTACAGCAGGAAGTCAGAAAATCAACACTTGAGAACAGATACTTTTCTGTACCTTTTTCTGAGTCACTATCTATCTGACAAAGGAAAACTACTCTTTGCTCAAGGAGTTGACATGACACTATATCATAAGTTTGTCTTCCCATAAGGTTTAAAATAACTTTGTGCACTAAGAAAAAAGGTGGTGAAGTAGAAATTATCCTTTTAGAGTGATGGAGAAAAAAACATTTTTGAGATACTCATTAAACACCAGATWAAAAAAATATGTCCTCATGAAAATCCTCAGACATAGCTAGGCTTGCAAACTAAAATGTCAGTTCATAGGAGAAGTTCTGATGGCCTGATTCCCACAGACATGAGTTGAAACAAGTCAGGTTTGTTGGCCTCTTTGTGTGCCATCACATTCATAAATATTCAATCCTTCCTTCTCTGCTAGCAGCAGTCCCATGATGAATGAAGGTGTAACTCTGACTTAGGTTCTACAGGTTTTTCTCCCCTCTTACATAAGCCTTCATTTATTCTCTCCTTGACATTCAGTAGCTTTTTTTTTTTTTTTTTTTTTTTTTTTTTTTTTTTTTTTTTTTTTTTTTTTCTGGGTTTGTGTGTGTGTGTATGTGTGTGTGTATGTTTTGTTTTACCCCCACTTTACAATATGTGCTCGTTCCTGGCAAATAAACCAAATTAAAACCAAGAGGAGTTTTTGTAAAACAAAAAAAGAGTAAACTACATTGTGTTTAAGGATTAAAAAAAAATAGTATAAAACATAATTATAAAAATTATTTTGAGAAAAACATTTTTGTAAGCTAAAAAAAATCCATATTTACCATGCACAGACACTTGGTGTTGATAAATATTTTAAATAACTTATTTTTAAGAAAAGTTTAATCTCACATTCAGTTTAATTATAATAATAAAAATAAGCAGATGGCAGCACAGTATGTGCCTTTTGGATATTATGATAAGATCTTCATTGCTGAAATACAAAAATTACCTTGTGGCTACTTCATCAGTATAGTAAACTATGCTGTTTGAAATGCAGAAACAAACATTTAGAATTATGAGTTCACTCAGTGGGCAGGAAAGTTTTCAAAGCAAATTACAGTTCAAGTTCTGAACAGACCTTTTTACTTGAATAATCTTTGTAATACTACACTTCAAAAATCCCCTTAAAACAGCTATTAGTTAGGCTTCCTGCCTTCTTTTAATAAGCCAATAATAAATTTTATAGCTACAATAAACTACACAATACCTGAAAATTGCTGTTATGAGATCTTCTGCAACACTGAAGTTAATTAAGAAATGTTATACCATTAAATGCAGTATGACATAGTATGTTCTGCAGCATTTAAATGGTTTAAATTATATCTCTGGAATGCACAGAAGCATAAATATAGTTTGGAGTTTGTTCGACTTTAAATATTAATTCTTCAAGTGATGTAGACCAAGGGTACATTTTTTCACCTGAAACCAAATGACTAGAGAAACGCAGTTACAGCATCAAACAGGAAAGGCAATGACAGATAAGAGTTCTTGAAGAAACAGCTGGGGCTATTTATCAACATTATATTTATCAAAGCACTCTCCCTACTTGGCTCCAGACATTTTAAGAGCCACTTCCCCAGAGGGATAAGCCTCGAAGCACAAGGTTTCTACTAGATATTTGCAGTCCGATTTTAAAGAGGGTTTAGGGAAAGGAGGGCTGACTGCTGTGTGAAGAAACACGGGTTGCAACTACCTGGCGTTTTACAGGCAGTTGTGACTGGATTTGTCTGCACTCCAGGTTGGCTGAACGTAAGCCAGCACAGAGCAGAAGATGCTGAGGCACAATTAACGTGGCACTGAGTTTGTGCTAATAAGCCTTGCAGGGAGACTGGGCTTTCAGGCTTGTGCGGCACCGCGGCTCAGCACCGCGCTAACGCGGCTACACGGCTTCCTGTCCAGACCTGGCTGGCATCCAGCTGCTCCAGAGCTGTGCAGGCAAGGACAGCTGGTATTTGCTCTGAGCACGGGCAAAATTTACTGGTGACTGCTGCTGCTTGAAGAAAATTCACACAGCAGAGACTGTGCTGGGAGCAGCACCTTCTACTGTTAGCTGGGAATCCAGGAGAGAYAATGAAGGGGCTCGCAAGACGAAGGTATAAACAAAGAGAGATTTTTATCCTAGACACAATTTCTAAATGTATTTCTTCTGTCAATCTTCAATGGCTAAATCAATTATGCTGCCCTTCTGTGACGCTGCAAATGTAGCTGCTCCATGACCACAGAAGAAAACAGCGCAGGTATTCCTCAGTCTGACACAGACAGTGCACAGAAAGGTCACATCTCTCTATGACGACAAACAGACATAACAAGAAATCCCCAAATCTGCTTGTAGCATCACGTTCTGAGTACACCAAACATTCAGATTATATCTCAAAGCCTATCCTTCCAAAGCTGAAGGAAGCCTGGAATTTAAAACAGTGAAGTGCATGAACCCTGTCTACCAATTTAAGCACGCAATTTGCAATAGAAATGAAAGAAAGTCTAATGCAGAATCACTTTATAACCCAAACAGTACATACATAAGGAGGTTAACTCAGAAACAGTATGTGGGTAATCACAGATAATCACAGAATATTCTGAGATGGAAAGGACCCACAAGGATTATCAAGTCCAACTCTTCTGAATGGCCTATATCATACCCATAACCTTGGTATTGTTAACACCATGCTTTAATGAAGCAAGTGAAAAAGGTTTAAGTTCCTCTTATTCCAGCAGTTTAGGAGGCAGTTATAAAAAACTCTGCACTGAAAGAATGCTTGAATGCCAGAATCAAGCTCCCCAGGGRAAAAGCGATGGCACAAGGCTTGTCAGTGTTCAAGAAATATTTGGACAACACTCTTAGACTCATGGTTTAACTTTTAGGTTACCCTCTGTAAAGTCAGGAGTTGGACTCAACGATCATCACAGGTCCCTTCCCGCACTGGATAGTCAATTTAGTAGCCATTTGAATGTAAAATAAAGTTATTAAGAGCAGGAGGTGAAAACAACTTTTAAAAAAAGTTTTGGTTTTTTTTTTTTAATAATAATGCTATTATATATAAGGATGTAAAGTGTAAATAAATCAGCTCTTCATGTAGATTAAATATCAAAAGCAGACAATACTGAATGCAGTGCGCTTGARCCAAGTACAGAGAAGACAACTATATGCTGAGGGGATACATCTATTTACCAGGTGCAATCAGCCTCAAAGATTAATTGCTGCATTTTAAGACCATTTCTAACCAAAGGAGTGTGCAATAGAGGAAGCAAGACCATATGTGCGTAGGTGTAGGACAGAACTGCCTCTGAACTATTTGCTGCTGATGCAAGGTAGGTAAGAGAAAGGATTTCTTCCTGACTAGATGAAAAAAAAAAGATCGGGGGAGGAGCTGGTACTTCTCTGAACCTGACTTCTGAGAGATATATCTTGAGAATCCATCCCCAGCCAAGGAAATGAGCCGTGCGGCAAGATCTTCATGTTGAAGAGCCTACAAAATGTTCTTTTTGTGCCACACAGCACTGGACACCAGGTGCAATCAGAACTCTGAGGATTTTCTCCCCTTGAATACCAAGTCTCAGTTCTCCACTGGAGGCTGAGGTTGGTTGTGCATCTGGATCTCCAGGCAAGGTCAGCCTTCCTCCAACTGCTAATTACATCACTTCCACAGATATTTATTCTTGAATCCCATACAATGTTGAGACCTCACACCCCCAGGGCAAATCAATGAAGAAAATGAGGGTCCTCTATCACTCAAGCTGAAATGCTTAATCCAGTATTTTTACTGCTTTTCTTCTGAATAACAGTCACATGAAAGAGAAATAGAAAAAGAAAATGAAAGAGAAAGAAAGAAAGAAAGATACAAAATAGGGTTATATAGTAGCAGTGAAGATTTATTTCTGAATGAAATAATTTATTTGAAAGAACAAGTGCTTTTTCACTTCTTAAAACACATAAYTACTTGTCTCAAATCCAAATTCAAGTTCCTTTAAAGGTTGAAATTATTTTAAAGCTGAAGGGTCATTATTTTGGGGGCYAAGGTTTAAAAAATGTTTCTGACCCTGCCAGGGATCATGAAGCAAGATATAAAAGCTCAAGCTTGTAGAAATGTCAAAACATATAAAATCCCTGAGCCACAARTTMATCTTCTCAGCYCTAAGTTTCAATGTGACTAAGMGAAGTCTTACTTTTARCAAACTTGYATGAATTTTAAAAAGAAATAAAATRAAAACAAATATTTTTAGTGAAACTAAAATGAAAACTAAAACTGTATCAAGTCAAATTGAAAATGATATTTTTAAAATTTGTAAGGAAAGCATATTAGATCATACTACTATAGATATAGTAAGTATATAAAGAGTATATAAATATAATAATATATAGAGTAAATATAAATTTAATATAATATAAATATATATATATATAATATAAATAGTAAGCATAAAGAGTAAATATGGTCTTTAATATAAAGAGTAAATATGAATAGTCTCTGACTTCTTGTTTAAGGGCTTGTACAAAGCATGGATCTTGATCAAGTTTARGCTCCATTTAAAATTTTGTCTGCTGGTTTTCACTTCTTTCTTCACCTGCACCTAGCTTTTCTTGAAAATATTGTTAGAACTTCTCATTTGAGATATTCTTTCACCCTCCCTCCCACCCAAAAAAGAAAGCATCCTGTCCAGGGAGCTTGGGTGCAAGCTGCTGACTGAGATGCAGATTGAAATGCAGGTTGAGCTCTGGGGGGAGCCCCCAGAGAAGGGGATGTGAACCGCCAAACTTTGGGACAACAAAGATGAAGATGGGTGGCACCAGCCAGGTGAATGCGCAGAGACATAGCAGGAACTGGAATTGCTGACCTTTTGGATAACAAAGGAGGTGAAGACCAGTGACCTGGATGGATGGATGCAAAGAGGGGGCAAGACTCTGGAGGAAGAGCAAGACTTTCAGGGTTTGGGCTGTGAGAGGATAAAAGCCCAGGGCTTCCTTTGTTGGGTGTGCTCCTCAGAGGCACCAGCTTGGGCTGTTCCTGTGTTACTGCATCATGAATAAATGGCTTTATGGAACCAGACATCTGCGACTCTGCCAGGGGAAACCTGGGGTCAAAGCAGTGGAAAAACCTGGTCTTTCTATGTGAGAGCTGGGTGTGCAGGGAGTCAGGGAGGTCATTTGCTGGATCACTGAAGCCACCCACTGGGAAGGGGCTTTGGTCCTGGCAGTGGAAGTCTCTGACCTTAGGAGTGTCACTGCTGCAGTCTTGTGAATGGTCAGACTGAGAAGATTCCTTAACAATGTCCTTAAAATTTAAATAGCATTTGCTGTTTCTCCAGCATGTGTCTTGTGTATAATTTAATTCTGGGTCTAATTGGCAGATTTTGGAAATCTACCTATTTTGTAATAATCATGCAACAAAAATGTGTTATTATATGAAATAGCTTTATAAAATACAAGCATCTCAGTATTACTTGAATTAAAGAAAGGGTTATATTGACCATTAATTTTTCAGTACGTGTARGTAAAATTAAGTAACCTTCATCTATCCTGTGAGCACTCTAGATCTGACAGCAGTCTTTGAAGCTGACATTCTCTTTGACATTACTCTGACTCCAGCAGAATAAAAATACTACTTAGCACTTACCTAGCACTTTTTATCTTCAAAGCACTTTGCAAACATTATAATTAATGCTGACAACAACCTGGTGAGGGTTGTAAGAGTTATCCTCCCCAGGTGGTAACATGGGCGAAACACAGAGAAGTTGCTTATCTAAAAACAGGTGAGGAATAAAAGTTTGGAGTTTCCAGTGCTTTGTTCCTTACTTTGTTCAATCTCTACACAACATTTTCAACCGTGTTTGTTGCTACTATTGCCCCATTACAACAAATTTTTATCTTGGATCATGAAAGATAAAGGAAACAAATGGAAATTCATACGCTGCATATGGTAACCCCTCCCCCCTATATTATTACTGTGGGTGTATTTTGAAATGTGAATTCATTACATATGATACATACACAGAAATACAAACAAGACCAAGACACCTGAGATCAGTGAACTAGTCAACTTTCAGTGCCTCAGAAATAAGTACAATTTCCATTTCTTTTGTAAGCAAGATTTTCTACTCTTTGAGGTACTGCTATCATTTCCCTATTGTGCAAATCTGACATTTTGCTTCCTGACTACACAAGTAATCTTTGCAAAATCCAACAGCACAAAAGACATAGGGAAGGCAGCTGAAAATCCTTTTCACATTAGTTTAATCCCTGAGTGAAATAGAGGTGACATGTCTAGCGCAATTGCTCCTCTTGAAGGCAARCAGTTGAGAATCTTCTGCAGTAGGAACTTCTTTTAGGTATTGAACAGCAGCGGCCCTCATTCTTTCTGTCCCCGCGTTTCAGGACCAAGGCCAGGGAAGGAACTGTGATTTCCCCGTTCTTCAGCAGGCGCTGCTGTAACCATTCCTGAGCACCTCCACAGGGGCACAGGACAGATTGCAGGATGACATCCTACAACCCCCATATTGAATTATCTTGAAGATGGCCCATGGCTGGGAAAGCATCAGAGTAATACTCTGCCTATTCTGTGGGAATAGAGATTTGTCATGGTCATTTTCCTCCTTTTGATGGCCATATAACTATAAATATCCAAAAAAGTTACATAAAACTTCAGCAGTGCAATGGAAATCCATGAATAGTAGTTGCTGCTGAGAATAAGTTTGAATGTAATTGACACTATGGTCATCTTTCAGGTGTTTTTAGGAATTATATTATTGTAGAAAACTTCTGTTTGTTGTGCTTTAGGATCCTATAATCAAAATCATAGAATCATGGATGGTTTGGGTTGGAAGGAACCTTTGAAGATCAGCTTCTCCAAAGCCCCTSCAGTAAACAGGGACATCATTCACTAGATTAGGTTGCTCAAAACCCTGCCCAGCCTGGCTTTGAACACTTCCAATGGGATATCCACAATTTGTTTGAACAGCCTCTCTCAGTGTTTCACTATATTCACCGTAAAAAGTGTTTTCTTTACTTCCAATCTAAATCTACCTTTTTTTTCCAGTTAAAACCTATTGCCCCTTTTTCTGACACAAAAGTTGTTGGTAAAGAGTGTCTTTCTCACAACTCCCTTTAAGTATTGAAAGATCTTCATAGAGCCTTCTCTTTTTCAGGAGGTGCAAGCCCAGCTCTCCCAGGCTGTCTTCATAGGAGAGAGCTTCCAGCCATGTGATGACTTTTATGGACCTCCTCTGGAACCATTCTAACAGGCMCATATTTTTCTTCTACTGTGCACCTTATTATTCCTAGCATCCCTCGCCAAATTCAACTCCAAACGTCTTAGATTTTCTAATCCCATCCCCACCCAGACACTGTCCCAGTTATTCTTCACAGGAATCTTTGGTTCCACGGCCTGTGCAAAAAGARCAACCATAAAAGCCAGAATAAAAAGTAAAATGTACTAAATTTCCATGGTTTCAATCCATGAAGGATTTCAGTCCTTGGCTTTTAATGTATTCCTTCTAAAGTTATTGGTATTAGCCACATCTATGAATCACAGAATTTACATGAATAAGCTAATTTCACAAGTAATCTGAGTCKGTACCCCCCAACTGATAGGATTTCAGACACAATGTAAGCAACAGCTTCTTTCCTCGTTCCTTATATAAAATGCAGAGAAGGAGGAATGCAATTTTCAAAAGCTGATGTGTAGGGAGAGAACAATCCAAGGTAACACAGAGCATCCATGACAGGGCTTTTAAACCTTCTGCCTTTCAGGAGCAATTAGATCCTTTACACTGGTTGCCCTTCACTTGGGAGTCAGAGCTCTGAGTAATCCCCCAGAGCTTGGCACCTTTTAAAAAACATTAAAGAATTATTCTTTCCTATCAAAGGACAGCCAAAGGAGGAGGAGCAGATGCCGGCACAGTTTCATCTAACAGAACGTGGGTAGTCACCCTGGATGCAATTAAATCCTTTGCTTTGCCAGAGAATATTTGAAACACTGTTTTATCTGCCCTTCAGTAACATCTTAGCTACCAACCTAACACTTGCAATGAGAGATGGTTTATGACCTCATTGCTGCTGGCTTATTTTTTAAGATAATTAAGTATCATTTGGGACAAAGAAAAKAATGGTGTCAATGGCTTTTGGTAGCTAGACCACTTGCCTAGGAGGGGGAGTCCTACATTTTAGACTATGATATGAAAAAATTGTTAGCAAAAAATTGCAAAATATTAGTTATATAATTCATAGATCGCTCTGTAATGGATGTGTTTATTTAACTAAATGCTGGAACCAGACTAGGGTACAAATAGGGTGGTAGGACATTAACAGCCTCTTCTCAAACCCTATTGGCTTAAATAAAGGACTATTCCAATGCAGGCACATATTTGATTATATTACTGGGTAACTATATTTGTTTAATGAGGGAAGATAATGAAAAGTATACCAAAAAAACCCAGATCAAACAAAGCCCTTTAGTCCTGATTTTTTTTCCTTTTATTGACAGATTGTGGATTATTAGGTGTTCAATATTAGCAAAAGTGAGATTTTTCAGGTCTCACACGTTAAGAAACCCTTCTCCCTGCCCTTTTGTTATTATTTCTTTCTTAATTACAAGGGCTTGCAATCCCACCAACTGGAACTGAAAAAAAAAAGAAAAATCAAACCACAAAGAAACAAAACCTAGTCTCTGACAAGCCTAGATGATGATATATTTCCTTTCCTAAAGCCCCCTGAAACTAATCAAACTCAAAATATAACAAGTTTTCCTAAATTAGATTCTTTTGTACCAAGCTGCASCCACTCATGTGAAAAACAATTACAAGAGTAAAACAATGTTAAGGTTGTTGTCTGACTCCCACAGCTCAGACTACCTTATGTACAGCCTAACTGATAACTAAAGTTAGGGATACCAGATATTTGCTTCCTCTGTAATTTTTTTCTGTTATATTTTTATCTCCAAGCCTGTGTCTAAATGTGTCCAGTGCTTTAAATAAACCTGGAACTGTTTTACTTCACTGGAGGCAATGAATCAAAACCAGTACTTATAAATGCCTGAAATTCAAAGAAAAGATGGGGACGGTGGAAACAGTTTTTGTTACTGTATTATTATTTTACAACAGAACATTTACATCAAGTGTTTTTCATATTAGGACCTTGTAGATGCTAAGACTAATTCTTTTTRGAAGCTARTTTCTTGGAATTTTTTTACCATACKCAAAATGTTTCTTTAAGRCACTGCATATTTGGTTACTTTCCTGTATCAAGTGCATGTCTGGTGATCTCTTTGTTTTATATTTGTACAAAAATGATGAATTTTTCAGATAGTGTGTGGAATTTGCACCAAAAAAAGGAAAGAAACTACATTTTTGTCACATATTACTTGCTTCTGCTTTTGTAAGTCCTTACAAAGTCTTAAAAAAAACCTTCCATGTTTTGACAGAAGCCCACAAACAGATGTGTACACTCACCATAATCACAGGCACACATGCAGAAGGGAAATAGAGTCAGGCAAATACAAGAGAAATAGAACCATTTACATGGAAAGATGAGGAKCYAYTGTGTGGTGGAAAACTARTAGTGGAGATCTAGTTATAAGGAGYTGCATTTCAGTGCTCTCATTTCAACTATTTGCATGCAAAAGTAGTGCAGCATTAGCATAACTACTCTGCAATATGGCATAATTGCTGGWGCAATACAAAACTCATATATTCTGAAAACATTTGTGTACATACCTTCTGTGATAATGTCAAAGGAAAAAGAGAGCAAAACCAACAACAAAAGATTTAAAACATTTTCTGAAGGAGGAGGGTTAAAAATTTGAGTTCAGCAAAGTTTTGATCTCAATCTACATCTCTTGTTTTCAGCAACATATGCAATGCACAGAAGAACTGTTAAAGAGCTGAATACTCTAGGAACAATCTCAAAGTAGGAGTGTATATCATACTAACTATTGTTATTTATCTACCTCAGAAGCTATTTTAGTAAATGCAGAGGTTTTCTTGTTAAAAAAAAAAAAAAAAAAAAAAAAAAGACAGTAACTTCTTCAAAGTACCTGGTTATTTCTCTAGCACCAGGGGATACTAGCACATATAAAGCCTTTGGGTCTATATTGTATTCCTTTTAGAACAGACAGCTGGGAGTAAAAATAGGAGCCATGCTGCTATAATTCTTCAAAAATCTCTAGCTCTAGGCCTTTAAGGGGAAGTCAGATATAATTTAGAAGTCTTCTGGTTACTTTCAAGAATATTGAAAGCAAACTAGCTGCTGGCCTCTGTCAAGAAAAGTAAAAGATTCATTTTTGCTTTAGTGATGTTCTTCAATATCTGAAAKCTGGAAAGATTCAGTTACATTTTTCTATAACTGATAGACCAGAGCAAAACTGAAATTTATTGTCTTTTTTCTGTATTCAGACATCTTTCATGTCTCAAGTGTTTACCAACTCTTCTACCATCTCCTTCTGGAAAGTTGTTTATTTCTGAAAATAAAATATCAATGAAGGTTTTAAAGGAATAAATGTGATGGACCACTCAGTATATTAGTGCAGATGTAGAGTAAATGTTGCCAAGACCTCTCTTAGATTCTTGTGGGTGAGTCTGTATTTCCTGATAAATCTGCCAGTCTCCCTTCACATTTCTKGGTATCAGTGCTATTTCCTATTTGAAGATATCACCTTATAAAAATAGCACAACACTTACAAGGATGAAGGASCTGTGCAGCAGAGCTGGAGTTGTTAATGCCCCTTTACACTGAGCCTGTATGATACTGGCATACAGATAATTTAACTGCACAGGTGAAGCATCAAYATGAAGCAGTTTTTGTCTGGTCCATCACTTTCTCCATCTGGTATCAAAGGAGAAGTCTACCTTCC
>NW_026623386.1:1672487-1681204 GCF_030028575.1 Malurus melanocephalus | reverse complement strand
CAAAAAAAAAAACTATAAAAGTAAACAACTTGTTCTATTAGAAGCAGAATCTAAGCCTACTTCAAACTGATGAAGGTCTGCAGTTACTAAAAGTTGAGCTTCAGATAAAGAGCATAATAATACAATGAATCAACAAGAYAGTGCTCATAGAGCATTATCCAATCCAACATGAGTGCATATAATCAGCAGTTCAGACAATACATAGTTAAGGTGATGCAAGTCACGCTGGCATAAAAATTAAGTGAGACTCTGGTATAGCACTTGTTTAAATGGTAAATTCCATTTGGAAGTGAATGTGCCCTGCCAAACAGCAAGGGAGCTATTTGAGCACAGTTCTGCGATAGAACGARCAGCTCAGCTGAAACATTCTGCAGCTAAATTATGGCTTTTCTTCTGGAATACGGGAAGTACTAATACTTCAAGGGGTGACACCCACACTGACATGGTTTTACTACAGTGAGTTGATTTTGTTTATATCACAGGTTCCAGGCACAGTCGACTCAGTATTAGACCAGAAATCATGGCATCGTTTTACTGTGCAGAAGCTCTTTCTGATTAGAAGGCACATGAAGCATTTTTAGAATGTGTTGTACATTGTTTCTCCAGCAGTACTGCAATGGCAGCACTGCATTCTGCAGGCACAGCCTTGCTACATGGCCATCACTGCAAGGGAACAGCAATAAATCGGCTTCAAAAAACCTGAAGAAAGCCCACCCCGCCATGCTTTTAAAAACACAAGAGTCAGGGCCTTGGTGCTTCTCAGTTCTTCAGCCATTTCGTATGTGCACACACCAGGCTGTATTTTAGCTGATACAAGCAAGAACTCCCTGTAAGTGCAGGTCACATCACACGGTGGTGGCTGTATTTGTGTCTGTGTCCCAGCAGACAGCAGCCCAGGGTGTCTGGATTTCCATCCCAACTAGTTAGCACACATCAGCTGARCTCAGAGTAGATTGGGTCATTCTGGTGCATCACAGGTGCTGTACAGGAGAATTTGTCTGCTTTGCAATGTGATTGGAGCCAAAATGCTTGGCTGAATCCCATTTAGTGATTTGGTAAACAATGCTTAAATTATGGCATCCATTGCCTGCTTTAGAATGTCCCTATAGGGGTTGAGGTGTCCAAGAACTGGGTGAACACACACCAGCACCAAAGCAACCTGTTTTCTCTCCCAGATTGATTGGAAGTCTGAATTTGTACTTAGTCAGAGGCTGATGATGAAAGATTAGGCACATATTTTTCTTAATGTAGCTTTTTTTTTTTTTTTCCCAGCAATAAATCAAACTGATTCATCCAACTGAACCATATAGATTGTTGTGCATTATAGGAAAATAAACTCACKTTAAAGTTATCTGCTGACTGCCATATATATTACAAAATGTTTTACACTCATACAAGGTACAGCCTCTAAAAACTTTTCTGAGAACTGACTTATGAACGACAAAACTACATTACCTCTCTACATGAGCRTGTGGACAGGCCATGTCACTTATGCCTCCATAAGAAATCCCACAGGATGCCTTTTGGAGCAACCTCCAGGMCCAGCTTAAATATGGCCTTCATGCTTCAAGGTACTCCAGACAAATACCCTTTGCCACTGCTTTTAGACCTAGCAGTGTCGACTTCCAATGAAAAACTTATCCACGCACTATCACGGTGCTCACGTGAAAACCTTGTTAAATTATTCCTGTGTGGGGAATAAACTTATGTATGAAGAAACACAAATAATCACAAGGAGTGTGCATGCCTTTTAAAAATTAAAAAAAAAAGAAATACATGCCATAAATCATTCTCTGTAATATGATTTTAAGCATCTTTGTATATGTGCAAWTATAAGAGGGATGTGGAAGACAGTATCAAATTCATCAATTTAATTGTAGTAATAAAAATACAGCATAGAGACCCCAAAAAACCCCTGGAATTTTGACATTTCAGGTCTTACCATCTCAAAACACACAAAAAGAAGATATAATGATCCTAAAACAACATTTGCCATATTTGAAACATCTGTTCCAGTCTGCACTTATAATTCTCCTGTGATTTCATAATTTCCTTTTATCTTATCACATATTACTCAAAATAATATAAAAACAGAGGTTGTCTGAGATTTCAAGGCAATGGGAAGGAGGAAGAGACATGCACACATCTTCATGCCCATGAAAAGAAATTAAAACATGCTACAGACAGCAATGTTTATCACTTCAGCAGTTTTTTTATAGCATCTCTGCTCTCAACTCAAAATCATTTCAGTCCTTCCAGTCCCTCTAAAATCCTGCTGAAAGCTCACAAATAACTTAGACCTAAATAACAACAGGAAGAAAAAGCAAACCTTGAGATGTTGCCATTGTGCTTAAAGTAGTTTTCTCTGACACAATGTATTAAATTACTGTAAGAACATGTTAGAGTTTGGCCGTGATTAGGCGAGAGAAGATGATTAGTTTTTAAAGGTATTTGGAAGACGTTTTTGGGGTCATTTTGGGATTACTTTTTGATAGGAAATTAATAGATATCATGCACTAGTCTGCAAGTAAATGATTGGATTCTTCAGCTGTGAAGCTGCTGGGTTTTCTTTATATGAGGACACTGTATAATCCAAGGCAGAAAACATAACAGAAGAAAAAAGACATCCCAACAATTAGAAAGAGTGCTATAAGCAAAACAGCTAACTCAGAAAATACTTTGATTTCAACTGAACTACATTATTTTATACTGCTGCTGTTAAAGTTGTGGATCTAATTATAGCTGATATACAATTGTGGATCAGGAATTTAAGGCAGCTACRTTATTCCAGGCATGGCAAGAAACAGGGGCATTAGTCATGGTGCTGGCTGAATGACAACATTCCTTTATATAACTGATTGGGTGATATCTTTTAAGGTGAATCTTCCCCAACATCATACAACTATTCAGGATATATCCTCACAAAGGTACTAATTTTCTAATTTATCAAGGTTGAACATATAAATTGGCAGCCTTGTCCATGTACCAGACACTTCCATTGCAGACCGTAGTTGGATGCTGATTCTATAGTCGAAGAGCCTGATTTCACAGTAAGAAGCCGGGTAAAATCACTGTCAGCCCAACAGGTAACAAACAAAGGAAACTGGCATTTTAAAACTGCACCAAAAATCTCCCAATTGGTATTACAGTATTTTTATACAAGTTTCTTTTGCATTAAGGATGAATTAAAAAATTTCATGCCTATTATTGTATGTGTGTGTTTGCATATGTGGCACATTTTGAACAAGCTGGACAGCTGAGATCATTGCCCAGGTACTGCAAACTGTACTCTGGCAAACCCAGCCATGACACCAGCTACATGTGTGCCTTTAGTGGCTTAGTTGTTTGGAGGCTTTTATGTAAAAACTTGTTTCAGTCACTCCCTTAGAAAAAGTGAAAGGCATTAATTATTTTGCTCAGAGGTTTTGAAATGACGTTGTAAAATATTTATGGCCATCTTTTTTCTTTATTCTACAATAAAGGTAAATCCCAGTGTGATTTGTTCGGCCAATCAGACTAAGAAACAGTCAAGCCAGAACCAGATGAAAGATAACGTTAACTATTAATCACGAAAGAGGAATGCTTCCTTGGACAATGAAACTCTCAAAAAACAAACAGCAGACAATTTACTTTGAGATATTCCTAGGAGACAAAATAGAGGAATTTGTATTATAAATTATTCATCATAGCTTATTCACACAAGTTTAATTATTATATTCTTTCTGTAACAGTCTGAACATAGAAAAGCTCAGGGGACTTAAAGGCCCAAGACCATTGATTGTACGATGCTGAGTTCTYACCTTTGTATTGACAGAGTGTTTGGGGCCTGGATTCAATGAGTAAAAGCTGGTATCACCTGTAATCTTTAGAGTTCATGGAAAAAGAGCAGGTGATGATGAAAAGGAGTTAGCCAGCCTGGGATATCTCCCAAGGGCTGCAGAGTGAATTCAGAGGCAATTAGAAGTATTCAGCCCTTTACAAGGTACGGCCCCAAGGGCTGTAACAGGAGCAGAGACAAAAGGCTGCTTCAGACAGAAGCACTGAGGAGACCAGGAGATGTCCAGGCTCCTGCAGTGTGYCCTGCTGGCTAGAGAGGGAAACATGGATGCAGTGACTTCTCTGCCACTGYCATGCTGTCTTGGGGAAGTGAAAAACTGAATTTTCACAAGCTGAAGGGACTGTGTCCTTCACAGGGAATTCATGAGGATTCTTATCCTCTAAAGAGCAGAAAAACCTCAATACCAGCCTCACATCAGTTGCAGCCCATCTTGCAMATTCTGGCACAAAGCATTAGTCTTCACTGAGTTAAAAACAATAATAACAACACTACAGAAGAAGTGTAAACTGTTGAAACTATCATACCTAGATCAYTCTATCCCTTTTAAATTTTCTGTAATGAGATTTTGTTCCTTGCTTTAAAAGGTTATTCAAAACTTGAGCATCAGAGCAGCTGATAGGAAGTGATAGAAAATTAAACCCCTAAAGTGCACAGAGAAACCTCTTTTTATTTATTTTTTTTTTCATCAGGATGCAGATTACAAAAATTATGTTGTGAGAGCATATTCACAGAACAACAAMAAAAAAAATCATTAACACCCACTATTTTCAAAAGCTTGCTTTTCTTGAAGAAATTTTTCTTTCACTTTTAGTTAGTTGTCTGTTCTGGGAGCAAGACTACTAGACCAAAAAATCTCCCCTCTCCCCCAAAAAGCCCCAAACCAACAGCCAGCAAAACCAAAACCTGCCCTTTTCCAGAAAACAAACCAACAAAACYAGCCCAGTTTACAAAAGCAGCAGTATTTTCCGTGTGATTTTGGTGTGTGAACATAATTTGTTTCATTCGGTCTGACAAGAGTGTAGGAGAGTATAAAATGTATCTATAAAAATGAAAAAATCCCAGGGCTGGCTATTCCAATTGTTACAGGTACAATTTTTTTTTGTCTACATTTATATTACCCTGAACCTGCCTCCACCATACAGCCACCTTCAGCAAAAAGTTCACTTTTCCACCTTCCAGAAGGCTGACRTAATAATAAAGCATCATCCCTGAAATTCTAAGACAAGTTTACTTTTCTTGTTCCGTACTTCAAAGGAGCCCCTCTTTCCCAGAGCACTGTCATAAAGTACTTATGTGGAACACAGGTTAGACAGATTCAAATGTGGTGCAAGTGGGAATAAGATAAACAAGAAAGTATTGCACAGGTGCTTGTGTCTCGTCAGTTTTGGAAGACATAGGATGCAATCCAAATTCAAAGAGGGAAGGAAATTGATTTATCCAATCAATTATCATTTTCTTCTTAAAGGAAGTTCTCACAAAGAGAAGTTTTCAATTTTAACTAAGTGTTGGCAAGACAGCAATGTTAACTCAGAATCWGATAGGACATGGCCCTCAGAAAATACTGAAGGAACCTGATAGAATKAAGTTTCCTGTGTCCTAAAGCTCTTCTGATGAATCCTCTCCACAGATCCTATTCAATTTGCTTAAGGCTGCTGGCACTCTGTGGCAGGAGAGATCAAAGAGTGCCATGGCCGCATCCTGTCCTGTCCCAAATGTTGTATAACCCAGTAATGTCTCTATGTCAGAAAAGACATGAGATGGCTGTGGTTGGTACCTTGGTTCCTCATCTTTAGCAGTGCTGGGGGTCTGCTGTTTGCAGCACTGCACCTTTCCACCCAAGCTGTGCTGGCAGTGCCTCCCAATGTTTGTGTTGGCAGTGCCTCTCCCAGCTGTCCTGCTGCCAAAACAGTCTTTGRAATCCCCCAAAATCTTGCAGGCATTTTAATTCTTCACCCTCAAAAAACCCCAGTCCTCCACCTTAGAATTTCCAGGCTATAATCTGTTGTTGAGTTCCTCTTTACCCACTATTAAATGTAAAGATTTTTTGAAATAAGGAAGCAGAYCTTCAAAAAGAAACATAAATAGTGTCAGTCCCTTGGGATGAGATAGTATCAACCAGTACAAGCCTCTTCCAGTTGTGCATCCAGCACATCCTCGGCAGAATATTTTGTCCCAGTTCTTCTGGAAGTAGTCTTTTAGATGGAAAAAATCTTTTCAAAATAAGAATTTCATCTCACCTTTGTTCATACTAAGTTGTCATTCCAGCTCAGCTCCAGGCAATTCCACTATTATTGCTCCAAGCACAACTACTCTAATTGGAGTAGAGGCACATTGAAAGCATTCACCAGCTATCCTCTCTCTTCTCCAGTAAAACAGTAAGAATTCTGATTTACATTTGGAGGGCACCTACCTGAGTTACAGAATGCTGCCATCRTGCAATATGTTGATCCTGCGCTTGGCTCTTGTCTTCACTCTTTAGCAAAGCCACAATTTGACTCCTGAAAGGCCAGCTGGAGAAGCACTGTCCTGTTGATGAGGGCTCTCAGGTGAGATGGTGATGCTCCTGAAGGTGAAATATGTACCTCCTGCAGCTAAGGAAGCTGAAACACCATTTTTTTAGGTCTTTGTTAACAGCCTACTGCTTGCAAGGTCGCATTATTCCTGGAGCACTGTAATTGAGACAGCTGTTGGGACAATTCTTTCCATTCTCCTGTGCATCTTCAAGGTGCCTCCTGCTGGGTAAACTCCTGACCWAGTKYTCATGAACAAGCCAGTGCATGAGGAGCWGGAGACAAAAAATGCAGTTAGAAAATAGATGGGGAAAATATCAAACTGTCCTTCACAGCTCTGGAGGGTGGCACAAAAACTCAAGCAATTCAAAAGCAGGCATAAAGGAGCTCAAAAAATAGAGGAAAAGTCTATCAGTGTCATGCAGAAGAGCTAAGCTCTCTAATATCCTGATTTACTATTTACTTTAATACTTCTTGGGAGGGACTTGTAGTACAAAGGAAGATGAATGTGTGGCACATTAAGATCTTAAAATCTCTGCAACACTGGGTTGTTCTTGTCTAATTTTGTTATTTCTCTTCTCTTTTTTTTTTCCACACCACTGACTATGTCACAGTTAAAAGTAGTTTTGGTATAAATAAAAAAGTGATCAGAAGACACTTGTTACACATTTTAATTGCCCTCAGATCCCTGCTGATTGAGACATGGCTACTGAGCTTATAAGTAATTGAATGAGTACTAACACTTCAATTGCCAGGGGTCTCTGCTGAACTGCATGGAAGAGAAGAAGTATATAACAAATTTTAGAAGCTTAATTTTTATCTTAAAATTCCTTTTATTGGATTATCATCAAGATAATGCAATTTGTTTTTCAAATGCTGTGTCAAATGTTGTGCCCTTCCATGGGCAATTGCTATGTGTCCACACAGAAACAAATAATCTGTTTTCAGCCATCCTGAGGAGGAACAAGCACTTCTGCAGAGTAAATTATATGAATGGAGTGATTACACAGACATCTGCTAAACCTGTTTACAAGAACTCCAGTCCTAAGTGACAAGTCAGGCTTGAGACCAAACCTATCACTGCTTTTGAAAGCTGCTATTAAAGTCTGTGCATCTCAGTGCAGTCACATTAAAGCCTTTAAAGTATTTTTGAAGTCATTGAACTGACAGTAGACTAAGTCAAACTCATCTGCTCCCAGGTTTACCAATGAGGTGCAAGTAATTCTTGAAGAAAAAGATATTCACCAGGAAAATAAACCCAAGCATTTCCTTAAATTTCTAGAGGTTTCAAATTCATTGCATGTTTTTTATAGATGCAAAGATCCTTTCTCCATTTGCATGCACATTCTCCACATGGATAATGCTAAAAACCCCACTATATTAGATAGATTTTTTTTTTTTTTAAGAGAGATTGGTGGACATGCTTTTTCTTTTGCTCTTCAGTAATACTTACAAGGTAATAATAGACCATGGATTTYATACCTATGTGCAGGTAGAAAGATATTTCAGTACTACATTGACAATAATTTTGTGGTGCAAGGCAGGGAGATGTATGTTTTACAGCTATTGTGAAAGTTGGTTTATGGAAGAGCAATGAAATATGTTGGCATTATTAGCCTGCAAAGTTTTTCTGCCACAGATGTTTATGAATCTGTGGATGTGAAAGTGAAAAAAAAAACCTGGTTTCAGTCTTGTATTTTTTTTCCAGAAGTAACCTTTTCTTACAGAAAGAACACATTCTTTGTGAACAAATAATCTTTGAGGAAAATTTGTTTCTCTGTGAAAACCAGTTCTTTTTAAATTGAGATGGAATCACATGCAAAAAGGCCCATAAAAKTTAATAATCTCATAATATAATGCAAAATAGTTCTCTATGCATAGTAACACCAAATAAGCCAGATACGTAATCATTTCAGACAGCAGAAATGTCTTAGGACCAAAGACAATTGTTGTACTACAACAATGCTTGGCCAGTACTTTGAAAGTAAGCCTTACTGAACTTGACCTTGAGGTTACAATTAGGTCATAGCTTTTGCCTGAAACTAAATAGGTCTTTACATCATGATGAGAAAAAATACTGCTTCTTTTGTATTTTTTCATTCAGCTGTTAACTTTGTGTGAGTTTAGTTTGATGGTCTTTTTTCTTCATTCACAAAACACAATATTTCAGAAGTATTATTGCTTTAGTGCTCATTATCTAATGAGGTTAAAYAGGTTTTCTTTTTCAAAAAAGTATTTCTTCCAATTAAGCTCAGCAGTCATACGTCTCCCTCCCAGCTTTCTGACAGTACTTTATGACTGTAATCAGCCTTTCAGAGTATAAGTAAATTCCAAATTCTCTTAAAAAAAAAAAAAAAAAAAAAAAAAAA
>NW_026623386.1:1665460-1672472 GCF_030028575.1 Malurus melanocephalus | reverse complement strand
AAAAAAAAAAAAAAAAGTGTAGGATATGCAAAGCAGCTAGAAAATAAATTTCCCCTTTATCAYAGAAAAGAATTCTTAGAAAACATGGCTGGAGATATACTACACTTGTCTGGGTATACTGATTTCTCTCATCTTCATTTTTTCCATTGTTAATACACTGGCCCAATTTTTCTCTCAGTCTGATGGCAGTGGAGTTTCAGATACGAAATTTATTTCTGATTTCACACATGAATTTCAGTAACACTGAAAATACTACCCTGTTATAAAGGCATGGTTGGAACTGGTGTTCAGCATAGGCAAGAAAGGGGCACAAAAAAGAGCTGTTCAGTGGATTTCTCCCTCCTGCAGGCCCTCAAAGATCAGTCATAGATTGGTTCAGGTTGAAAATGATCCTTAAAGGTCATGTAGTCCAAACCCCCTGCAAAGAGCAGTGACATCTTCAACCAAATCAGGTTACTCAAAGTCCATCCAACCTGACCTTGAATATTACCAGGGGCATCCACCACCTCTCTGGGCAGTGTTTCACCATCCTCGTTTATAAAAAATTTCTTCTATGTAGTCTGAATCTGCCCTCTTTTAACTTAAAACCATTACCCCTTGCCCTATCACAGCAGGCACTGATGAAAAGACTCTCCCCATGTGTGTTGCAAGTCCTTTTGTAAGCACTGGAAGGTCTCCTGAGGGCTTTTCTTCTCCAGGCTGAGCAATCCCAGCTCTCCCAGCCTGTCTTCCTGGAAGTATTCCATGCTCCTCTGGACTCATTCCAGCAGGTCCATGTCCTTACTGTGATGGGTATCCCAGAGCTGGGTGCASTGTTCCAGGTGGACTCTCAACAGAGCAGAGCAGAGGGGCAGAGTCCCCTCCTGGCCCTGTTGCCCACGCTGCTTTGGGTGAAGCCAGGATACAGCCAGATTTCTGGGCTGTGAGTGCACACTGAAAAATCATGTCCACCAGCACTCCCAAATTCTGCTTTGCAGGGCTTCCCTCAATCCCTTCATCCCCCAGCYTRTGTTGGTCCTGGAGGCTCCCTCTAGCCAGGTGCACCCTCTTGAACTTGGCTTTGTTGAACCTCGTGAGGTTTTCACTTKTGCCCACTTCTTGAGCTTGTCCAGRTCCCTCTGGATGGGTTCCCACCCTTCAGGTGTATCAACTGCACCCAGCTTGGGGTCATCTGAAAAAATTTGTGAAGGTGCGCTCAACCCTAATGTCTCTGCCATTTATGAAGGTATTAATCAATCCTGGTCCCAGTATGGACCCTGCAGAGCACCCCTTGTCACTCACCGTCTGCTCACTGAGGCACTGGCTGCTGCCCTCTGGCTGCACCATTCAGCCAATTCTAATTATGTCGTGTCTCAGCTTCTCCTCCTTCACCTTYCTTAACCCAGCATTTCTCATCCTCCCTTTCTTGCTCATCCTTGTGGTGTGGTTCATCWCTGTGTGCAACCACAATCCTAATTTCTTCATCCTAATACTGACCTTGCTTTTTTTGTTTCTTTTCAATCCTACAAAGGACAGGGATTTTTCTCATCTGCCTGTGCTAAATCCCTGAGTGAACAGCTTTCAGAGCCCAACAAGTTCAATTTCCTTGGAGTCTGTGAGGAAATGGAGAGAGAAAGTCCCTTAAACATCCAATCCAAACATCACTGATCTTTACAAACTGATTGTCATTGAGATCTTCCAAACTATTGCTCTGGGAAGATGATCAAAAACCTTAGCTTTGCAGAAATGGGTTATGCTACCTTTCAAAATTCAGATCAGTCAACAACTGCCCCCTACRGCTTAAGCCATCTCTGTGGTCTACTCTTAGGAAATCTATTTATTTCCATTTTTAGAGAGCTTGTAGAAATATGATCTTAATGMTCTGAAACCCTTTCTCGAGTTTTGAGTTTACATTTAATTCCACATCAAAACTACTGAAAACTTGAATTATGTAAATATGATGTCAAATCACAGTTTAGGTTGTTCCTGTGGAATTCCGTGAGTCTAAATCTCACTCAAGAGGAGTTCTGTGTTTTGTAACACAGGACCCCAATTTTTGAAAGGAACTAATACAAGCCAGATGTGGATCTTCTGTTGAATTACAATGTAATTTTAATATTTAATTTTTATTTCCTTTTCTCTGGGTAGAGATTAAAAAAAAATACTAAACTTTAACAGGAAGACAAGTAGAAACCACAGGGTAACTTTCATCTCTCCTTGGAGAAGGTTTTTCTGATTGAAGGCCCTGAGTCAGGTGGGTACTTGAAAAATCCTAATATGTTTGGTTCTCTACTGGTTATCTTGCTGCATCAAGGCACCAAAATTAAAGTGGTTTTGCTTTTAGGGATGATAAATAGAAAATGAAAAAAAAMCTACTCATTTTGTATACAAAGAGAAAAAAAGCCACTTATGCACACTCCTGACATGAGTACAATTTTTTGCTGTACAGAAAACAGCAATACAAATTCTACAGTAATGGTTTTGTCATGGGAAAAGCAATTTGGAAAACAGGAACCTATCATTACCCTAAGCAGTATAGTTTCCTTTATAGCCATGCATACTCTTAGAAATACAAATATTGATGTTTAAAATGAGAGACATATTAAGAGGAAATCTACAAATAATTGTGTAGACATGGTGATTTTGCAATTTATACTCAAGCTGAAAACATAAACAGAAATTTKAAAAACAATTTAACAAGATGTGTTAATGTAATGGATCAGAAACAAGAAACATTATTTTGCTTAGATTCATAAGCTTAAATACATGCAAAATTGTGTTTGGAAGGGTTTTCTGTTTGCTTTGAGTTGTCAAATACCTATCTGCATTATTTGAGATCACTTTAAAGCACATATGGTCCCTTGAAACTCCTTGAGGCCCTTTAACAAGATGGTTTCTCAAGCATATGTGATTTATTTGTGAATGTRCACTGTTTAGCTGTTTGCTCCAATGCTACAAATCAATTCAGACTTTTAATAGTCTTCTTAGGATCTATCCAAATTTMAAATCCATAACCTTATTTTTAATCCAGCATTAAGTAACGGGAGACCTTTAACAATTCCAAGTCCTAAGGGTGCCAGCTTTCATAAAAGCAACACTCTCTTTCACGAGATGATCCTGTTCTTCCTGTGAACAAATAAAAAAAAAAAAAACAACCAAACATTGAACACAATTCTACATGTATTTAAGCTTATGAAGCTGACAAAAATCATGTATTTTTCCTGATACATCACATTAAGGCATCTTGTTAAATTGCTTTTAACATTTCTATGTTTGTGTTTTGAGTCACCTGATGTTTTGAAAACTGTTGACTTGATAATGCCTGGAACTGCGTGGGCAGTGTGACAGACAGATMTTATGAATTCAGCAACAGCTCACATGCAGCTCTGGATATTAGACACAGATTTTCTCGTGTCACAGTCCKTCTTCCATTGATCAGACACTTAGAAGGAAAAAATGAACAGAAGGAAACCTGAACAGTTTTCTTAGCTCAGCAACGGGGACTGGTCACACACTGCCTTCAGATACCAGGCAAATTACTGAATCTAGAGAGAAGCTACAGAGCTTTTGTAATGTCATGAGTGCTGTGGGACAGGTTTGCTGTGGCTTATTCCACTGGGACTGGATGAGTTCTCTATGGTTTTTATGGCTTTTGCCACCACCGAATCTCCAAGTATACTTTATTTTCCCTGAAAGACGCAGAGTTCCCCAGCTCCATCTCAGATACCTCTGAGGCTTGCTTATTTATCATTTACTTGAAGCAAATAGAGCACAGAAACCAACATTACAAATATTGCTTTGTTAGAAAGTAATAAAATCAGCTCCAATAGGAAACAAAAAACACCTTTCAAACCCTGAAAATAGGGAGCTCATGAGATTCACACAGCTTTGGAAAGGTGGTTAATCATATCAAGGGAGACAGGAGGGCACTAAAAGCATTAAGTCACCTCTACAGTTCCTTGAAAAGTTTTGAAAGACATGGCAGAGAAAACCCACCTGCTTTTATTCTGTTTCCCATCATCAAAGAAACACATCTACTTCCCCCCTGCAGCACACCCTGAGCTGCCGACCAGCTGAGGCCTGATGTTGGGTGATATGGAGCTTATTCCCAGAATGAAGCTCCTTATCTCGAAAAATATCCCCTGCTATCTATTTCCCAAATGTGAAGGGAGATACTAACTTCTGGCTGAGATTTCAAGGGAGTAAGAGTGACACTTCAGGAAGGGATTGCTCACTTTCAGCRTGTCATGAGGCCAAGCAAACAGTGGAACAGCCACATCCCAGCACTGACTGTTCAACAATAGTCACAGGACTTCAGGTCAAATGTCTTGTGCTCACTTGTGCTTTCATGTAGCTTCTGCAGTATTTTGCACAGTTTATCAGATGCAAAACAAGAGCTAAAAAGAAAGCTGGGGGATGGAAAACATTAAGGTGAAAACTAAAAAAAAATCTAATATTAATTTAAAGCTGATATCTAGGTCCTGACAAAAAAATAAATGCTTGTGGTGTTATCAATGGTATTTAATAGGAAATACTAACTTCTTTGGCCATGTAAGAGAGATGAATTCAGTCTGTCATTTCCTGTGATGACTGAAAATATATAGAAAAAAAAAATAGAGAATTCTTCAACCAAGTGCATTATCTAGCAAGAATGTGAGCTGAAATAGCTAACATGTCACCTATCTGTTTTCTCCACAGTATCCCACCAGACAAGCAAGAACTACTGGCCCAGTGACTACACCAGATTTCTCAGAAGTTTCCACTGTTACCCTGTGAAACTGTTCCAGGACCTGACATAATGCTCTGGCATCTTATTGCACACCTTGATCTTATTTAACCTGAAAAATCTTAATCAAAACTGGTGTCTGGAAGAAAACTTTGTTATGACCATTTTACTTTTACATCAATTCATATGTTGTGGGAGGTTTAATGTTCAGAGTTCTGAATACTGCATTGTTTGTTCGTGAAATACATCACAGTGTGCTTAAGATCCTTCCACACTTGTATGATCTTAACTTAGGACTTTTAAGTACTTAGTGGTCTAATTTCTTTCAGAGTGCTAAAAATTCTGATTTRAATCTCAAGAGCTCCCTTACAATAAGAATATTTAGTCACCTGAAAATATTATGGTGTGATTTCTGTCTTTTTGTGAGTATGTATCACATTTCAAACATACCTAGTTGATAAAATGATTTATTATGCTTAAGTTTTATTTCTCATCTTGAAATTATTATGGTTATATATGCTATAGAATTTCATTTAATTAAACCACCTATTATGCTCTGGGCAAGTCTGCTAAAAAAAAAAAAAAAAAAAAAAAAAAAAAGACTCTACTAAGTTTAGTCCAAAGTCTTTTGCCATGTGTTCTATTTTATAGTAGGCTTTTATTCTAGAAATATTTCAATACCTTCAATGGCTGTAAATCCTTATTAAACCTTCAGGTAAATATAAGATCATTTTTGTCTGCCTTCATACATTTAATCAGAAACCTATTTATTGAAAAAGTGGTAACTAGATATCTGCTTGTTTGTGGACAGTCACGAGAGTCATGGTGCATGGATACCCAGAACCCTCCTAAATCCTTCTGCAAAGTGACAGTTTACAGTGAAACAAACATTTAAGAATGAAACCACCTCTGTCAAAAACATGTGCTTTGTCACATAGTTTCATATCCTTCAATTGTCTATATCTGTATCTGTATAGTGGGAGAAGGAGTCATCATTATGCAATATGGGAACTAATCTACATTCATTTGAACAGGGTGGGTTTTTTTGTTTTTTTGGTTTTGTTTGTTTTTGGTTTTGAGGGTTCTTTTTGTTTTTTTTTTGTTTGTTTGTTTGTGTTTTTTTCCTTTTTAACCCACATTTGTTCTCTCCTTCAGATCATTTTACAGCTCCACAAACAGTTCTCCTTGGGAATGGAGGGCACAGCATGGGGACAGAAATGATCACCTGGAAAGGAAGCTTAATTGAATATGCACAAACTCATGGAGGAACTGGCTTTCTTATGTTCTTTAACAGATTGAAAAATAAAAGTTAAAACACACAGCTAATCCCCCTTCTTCCTTCCAAGAGGGAGATGAAAGAAAGGTAAAACAGATTTGTTAGAAATGGCAGCTATTTCACTTAGGATACCATCTGAAAAGTTCAAACACTGTGACAACAGCAGTACAAAAACCTAAAGGAAACAGTGTTGCAAGCATTCAAGCCCTGTGCTACTCATTAAGGAACCTGCTTCCCCATACAGTCAGAACTTCAAACATGACTTTGTTCTCAACATTTGCTTTCAAGATTTATAGGCACACTCACTGTGCCTGACATAAATGCTTTTGCACACATTATGCTTGCAAAACCTCATAATGGGCATGCAAATTGATATTTATTCACTCAAAGCCAGTAACTACACATAACTACTCCTGCTGCAGTATCTGTTCAAAGCATCCACGATACTCTGGTGTATCCATCAAAACCTTCTTTCAAACTCTTTTCCAAGCAGTGTTCCTCAGGGAATATGTACAGATGCTTTATTCCCCTAGCATTGGTCAGTGGGGAACATGTATAGGGTCTCTTTTTTKCTGCGTTTTTGGGGGTGTTGTGGCTTTGTTTGTTTTGTTTTTTGTTTGGTTAGGATTTTTTTAAGCATTAGCATGAAATAACCACCAAAGAGCTGTAGAGGTTGTRCAGCAATAATTGTTGGAGCTGGCTGACCTCCATGGGGGCAGCTACGTAAATGAAGCACAGACAGGAATAACCCTCHCTTCCAGTACTGTCAGGTGAACTGTTTGCTTGTATTGCCATTAAAATGCAATTATGCAGTTTTACTTTCACTGAATTCTAGGGACAATGAGATTCTTKCCCTAGTAACCATGGAAGCTGGATCAAGTGCTCTGCCTCATTCTCTCTACACCCACAAACCTGCCACACTAATTATCAGCAGGCTTATGGAGATTAATTTAATATTGTGAAGCTCTGATGATGAATTCTGTAGCAAACAAACACATAATGCTCTTAACCACCAGGCCTTTAGCCCAGAA
>NW_026623386.1:1652621-1665248 GCF_030028575.1 Malurus melanocephalus | reverse complement strand
CATTAATTCTGAATAAATTTGTTATAATGACACCTTTCTCTCATAAGGATAGTACATGCATCTTTGAACATTATAAACAAGAACAAATACACCAATTATCAACACTTTAATTAATAACATGAAGAAAATAATTGTRAAATTAATTATATTATGTTCAAAGAGAAAAATCATGACCAGGGTTAACATGCAGAGGTTTTCTCTGTGGAGGACAGAAGACATATTTTGTTCTCATTCAGCTTCACAACTTACATAAGGTTAAATCAATGCTATTATTTTTCTGCTAAAGAACTGTTAGAATGAAGTTTGTGATGTACTATAAAGAAAATGGATCAAATATGTTTTTAAATTCCCAGGCTGTATTAAGAAATGACTACTGAGTGTGTTAGCTTTGTGAAAGGAAACTTCAGCTGCATTCTGCTTTGAACTATTTTCATACTTCAGCAGATCAATCCATTTAGACTGACCAAATATTCGCTTGTAATCAACATGATCAATTAATGCATTTGATTTCAATATAGTGACTGTTCAGAGGCATAACAAAACAGACCCTATAGTATTCTCTGCTCTGATTTCACATGCTCCAATGTGACTTGCTATTTCAAGGACAGTGCACTTCTTTCTCCTATCATTCAGAGCAAAAATTATCTTTCTTTCTAAAGTACACATTCATTTCAAATTTTACAGTCAATGCATTAATAGAACACAGCCCAAAATTTGTATTTGTAACAGGAAAGGGGAGACACTCATTCTATAGAAAAGAGATAAGAGATTAGCTTATATTTTGAAGAGATAAGGCATATTTGCTCTTCTCTTGTTTAATTAAGAAATAACCAACATGAATTTAAATTCAAGGTAAAAGGTACTTTTATTAATTTGCATTAYAGTTTAGGAAAAGGACACTAACAAAACACTTCAAAGAATGGCAGAAAGCTGAAAAGGAGGTGTTGATATGATGTGTTCCATGTGTACCATTAGTTTGAATTAAGCTAAGCCTAAGCCATAAAGATCTTTACTTCAGAGATTTTTAAAGCTGGGATGACTTTCTTATAGTATAAAATCACACATTCATCCTCATTCCAAAATTATTCAGGAATACTTGTTTCCCAGTAATTCTTCCAAAAATATCTCATTTTTTTTTCATCTAATACTTCCTTTATTAATGACTAAAGCTGATGAAACAGTAATGTGTGATGACAGGTTTTCCTCAGTTTGTATTCTACTGATATTCTGATGGTCCTGTTATTCTGAACTTCTTTATTTAATCTTTCATTGTTATCTTAGGAAAGTTCAAGATGCATGAAAAGAAACACCATTCTTCGTTTTAACCTGTGCTCAATGCAACTTACTTTGTCAGGAAAGAGCACACTGCTGCTATATTAGACTGACTCCACATATTGAAAAGACACCAGGATTGAGGTTTCCAGCTTCTGAATTTGCTTCATGATATTCTGCACTATGCCTGAGGCAAGCTTTTAACTTTGAGACTTTATTCCTGTTTTCAAAGTGAAAGTGCTATGGCCCTAAGACAATTTTATTAGCTTTCTTTCCTTCTTTTCTTCTCCTTGCATTTTTTATACATAGATCATAAACATGGATTTCATCTTGCTTTGTTTACATAGAACAGATTTAGTTCCCTTATAAATCTGCAAAATGGAAATAAACACTTGTGAATGCTGTCATGTTTAAGCCATTAGTCACAAGCATCAGAAGACAAATTACTCTAAGCACGGTTCAGGAGCAGCAGAAGACTGCTCATTCTAACTCATCTTTATTACAAGAAAAGAAAACAACAAAAGTGAACACTGCCAGTGATGCACTATCTTTTTCTCTGACCAATTAGATATGGTTTCAGGGAAAGGTAAAACAATTGCTTGAAAGAAGGCTTTTTTTATAGGTTATTTTTGKTTTTTGTTTTTTTGTTTGTTTTTTTGTTTGTTTGTTTGGGTTTTGTATCATTAACAGTAAGACATAAGCATTTCTGTCCTTAGCAGTCCTACTCAGTACTCTAGCTTCCCTCTATGCCTCAAATGAATCAAGTCCATTCTCCAAGAAAACTCCAGGAGGCAAAAAGAGATGAACACTGTGAGCAGACCATAGATATATACACACACTGATGAGCCTCTCCAGGTATATTGGGAACGAATTTCTTCTTGTTTCTCCTCTCAGCAGAGGTCACTGGTTTGCATCTCTGCTGTACTCAGCTATCCTTCTCAGAAAATACGTAGGAATCTTTGAAAACAAAACTTTGAAAACTATACCTTTTTTAAACCACCTGCAAAATTAACCAGTGTGTTCCAAATTTACTATAGGGAAATATGACTGACAGAGGGAGTTGGTAAAACGGCATAGGTCTCATCACACTCAAGTAGAAGAGGGCAAGAACTGCATGGTAGGCTTTGAAAAACAGACTTCTGGGAATGGAATTGTATTTAGAAGAAGGAATTTGCAATCTCCTGCTGTTTAAAAATGAAGAACTCTGAACAGTCATAGAAGGATATAGATATAAAAATTAATTTAGAGAGGATTTAGACAAAGAGCATGATTAATTTGCAACACCAGGGGATTAACCCAAAGACCTTTGGTGCCTTTCTTGTCAYGGCTTGTAACATCAGTCCATAGATAATCAGCTTCTTCTACAAAGGTATCAGTATTCTGATATCAGAGTAATATAAAAAAAGTCAGGTTATTAATCCGAGCTATCAGCAAATACATCAGTAAAATTCTAGTTCTAACAATGCTAAGTAACTACAAGATAAGCCCCAAGCTATTTCAGTTTCTCAGGCTTTGCGACTACATTACTACCATTGTGATATTTGAAAGAAAAAACACCAAAATATCATAAATTACTCTAACAAATCCCCAGTCAGCTGACAGAGCTCGCTGGAGTTAATGGCTGCAGAACTGCTCATCTAAATTTCTCATCAAGCATCACATCTTTGAAGCTACTCATTACATTTAGCCTACCAACAAATGCCACATCACACACATTTGGTTTTTATTTTTAATTCAGAAACTGAGAAATAGTTTTACCTACTTATTCAGTAGGAGAGCAGAGGAAAACTTATTACATGATCTGAGGCRTAAATTTTGCAAGGAAATCATGCTTCCATTCTCCATCTAGCTATGAAGTGATAGCGTTGGGCTGACTTCAAACATTTTGTAGTGCTGTCTTGTTAGCATGCAGAACACAGGAGCAGTGTCATGAAAAGTTAGCATCAGTATGGTTATTCTGTCCTTGAATATGTCATAATGGCTCCCAAGTCTCATGTGTCTCCATATATCAGCCGTGTTTCCTGAGAGGTTATGTTTCCTAATGCAAGGTAAAAGAAATCTGGTAACACAGGAATAGAAAAAGCAGACCTGCAGTTTTCCTAGCAAAGCATAAGATGGTTGCCCGTATCAAAACGACAGGAATGAATGTGTTTATTGAGACAGATTTCAGCTACTCTGGTGACTGTTCTCCACAGAAGAGGGAAAACATAAGAAAATGGCCTTTCAGACCTTGCATAAAAAGCTATTGATTTCACTGGCTAATTTTTTTTCTGGTATCCCATTCTCCTCAGGAAAAAAAAAAAAAAAAAAAAAAAAAATTACTCAGCTGGGGCACATAATTATTGCCAGCAGCATAAGACACTTTACCGTGTAAGATCACACTAACACATTAATTGTTTCTTTGACAGCTCTGTGAGAAACAGGGAAGAGTCCTGCCTATATGCCAGGAGATTCATAAGCAGTCTCACACTATATCTCATCCTGCAAATTCCCTGTATGAAGAATTTATCATCATAATCACTGAGCAAAGTATGTGCCTCGTTTAAGAGCAGGTTGCCAAAGCCTAATGGAAATTCAAACATATTGTAGAACTGAGAGACAAAGTAAGATAAATTGTTATGCCTCACTGTTAAATCTGAATTTGGAGAACAGTGTACAAATGCAACACTGAATCACAGAATGGGGAAGGCTGGATGGGACCCCAGTGGATCATTTGCTCCAATCACCCTCATCCGGCAGTCATCCCAGAGCACGTGGCATAAGAGTTCATCCAGATGGTTTTTGAATATCTTTGGTAGGGGAGACTCCACAACACCTCTGGACAACCTGTTGCAGTGCACAGGCACCCACACAGTAACAAACTTTGTCCTCATATTTTTCCTGTGCACAGTTTCTGCCTGCTGACTCTTGTCCTGTTTCTTGGCACCACTGAGCAGAGCCTGGATCCATCCTCCTGGCACCCTCCCTTCAGATACTGATATCCATTGATGAGGTCCCTTTTCAGTTGCCTCTTCTGAAGGCTGGGCAAGCCCAGCTCCCTCCACCTTTCCTTAACACAGAGATGCTCCTGTCCCTTAATCATCTTTGTCACCCTCCTTTGGACCTGCCCCAGGAGCTCCCTGTCTCTCCTGTACTGAGGAGCCCAAAACTGCTCCAGATGTGGAGACAGACACAGCAGTCCAGATGTGCCTCATCAGGGCTGAGTAGAAAGGGCAGGATCACCTCTCTCAACCTGCTGACAGTGTTGTTCCTAACACACCCCAGGATGCCACTGGCCTTCTCAGCCCCCAGGACACACTGCTGGCTCATGGACAGCTCGTTGTCCAGCAGGACTATTTGCTGCATTCTGTGTGGTCTGTGCTCCCTGGATCCATTTAAATCTGGCATTGTGGCTCTGGTAACGCCCTCACATCAGCCTCACCATCTGGGGCTGCAGGATCCTGTTGGGCTCCTGTGCATCTCTCAGCTGTTGCTAAGTATATCTTTATTCAAAAGAGTATTAGCTAAGTGGTTTTGTTTCTCTCAACTCTATTCATCTGGAATCTTCTGACAGTGACAGAGTTACTCAGTGAGCTATTGTACATTTAAATAGAAAGCAATCTTGAGAAATGGCATGGTGGTTTTATATTCCTTGGTGCTGTTTGAAGAGTACTAGGGATAGAATGATGCCTGAAGATTTCATATTCTTACCAGATTTGCTTTCTATTTCATAAAGCAGAATTGCTACATATTCTGAACCATAAACCTGTGTTTGCTTTCCTCACATTTTTCCTGAATCTCTCATCCTTGAGTATTCCTAAACAATTGTTATGATATGTCCTGGCAGAAATGTTTTAGAAAAAGCTGTTTAATTCAATAAAAATAGCTGAGTCTAACTGTAAGGATTCCTCACAGAAAATATTTTTTTTTCTGAAAAACTGTCAAAGAAAGAGTTTATCAGTAAAAGTAGCAATCTTTAATTACCATAGAAAAACAAGCAAGATGAATGTGAAAGATATATTCTACACATGTACTAACAAAACATTTAAGCATAATTATAAGAAAGTGAGCTATCCCAGTGGCCTGCATAACTGCTGTAAGGAGATCATTTCACCAGGATAAAGAAGCTATTTTTGCCTCTTGGGGAATTGTTGGACTTTTGGGATTCCAGGATACCTCTGAAAGGCCACTCTGAGCTGATTAATTAAGAAAAGTGATAGACTGAATTACTGCATTACAACTTATATTGAGATACATAACTTGTCATTTAATGAAGGAATTAGGAACTAGATGATAACATCATTTCAAGTCAGCTCTTCAGATCAAACAACAAACAAATGAAAAGCTATAATGAAAAGAGCAGTGGTAACTTTAGTCAAAGCACTTGTAGGAAAAGATTTTTCCAATACTGAAGACATTTGTTTGTTTACTACTTTATGCACAGAAGAAAGCCATGAGTTCTGTAATCCAGTCTTATACACAAGGCAGCTCTTCAAGTTCTTGTAGGACTGTTCTACATGTTTCAAAACACCTGAATAGGATCAGCTGGTGCCTGCAGGCTGGTTGTGTCTACCCTTCCTGCCTTCTTTCCTTCCTCTTTCTCTATCCATAGTACAAAAAATTGGGCTGAGAGGAGCAACACAAGGAGGGAGCAAGTCAGGCACAGGCAGGAACATCATAGAGCTGATATGAATGAAAAGCCTCACATGCAGATTGGGACTCTTGCATCATCCCACCTCACAGGTTTAGACTCCAATGTTCTGGTGTGTTTCAGTCATCTGCTGTAAACGTTTGAGATGAGTATTCCTTCACATCTATTTTGGATTCAAAACAAATGATTCAGGACTAAAGCTTGCTTACTTGTTTGCTTTGAAATGCCTTCAAAATCATCTAAACCACAGGCATTTCAGAGCAATAAAGTCACTTCAAAATACTCTATTTCAGCTCTTGAAGAATATCCTTAAACATCAATGCATTATCTACTTTTATTATCCAAGAAAATATACTCCCAAGTGATGAAAAATTAACTGCATGCCAGGGGAAAGTCATACTGAGCTTTGTTAAATGTACCTTTATGTTTAAAGCATATTTTCAATGTTAACATTTCAAATTGCTTAGTAAAGGATAAAACATTATAGTTGGAAATAGACTAAGTACATGATTTTAAAAGAGCGAATGGCATGCTCTAAAAAGCAATAGTAGATGGCAATGCTCTCTTCCCTCCTACTGGTGTAAAGGACGAGCAGTTCCTTTGTTATTTTCAGTGATACACCACTTAAAAGTTAATGCAACTGAAATAAAATATCCGTCTTTAAATTGGTATAAGTGACCCCATTTGGAAGTTGATCAGCATTTGGATTTAAATGCAGTAATGTGAGTCAGAACCCTGTTATCATTTGACAGATTTGCTGGTTAGTCTCTGCCCAGTTCAAGAAAACAATGCAATTAGGAAAGGTGTTCACAAAAATACCAAATTTGGAGGAAGGCAGCACAGCTGGATTTCAGCTGTAGGAAGTATTACCACTTCTGGTTGGGTATAGAAAATTCCAGGAAACCATCAGAGTTTCAGTGATTAATCAGCTCATGGACAATAACAATATTGCACTCCCAATACACCAAAGCATCATAAAACATGATTGTCTGGTGGGCAAGATCATTACTGCTGTCTGCCAGGAGGACTGGGGCTCCAGGAAGTCAGTACAATGGTCTCCGATTTTAGCACCAGGAATTACAAGGATATGAGTAGAAGAGAAATTGTAGATGCCCTGCTAAATCTAAGTATTGCCAAAATATAGAAGATAATTTTTTTTTTTTGATTGAATAGATGATGTTGTATTACTGCTGACTCCTGCAAAGGATCAGCAATACAAAACTTAAGAAGGTCAGTAACATTATGTTAATGGTATTTTTCATTTCTRCAGTGAAAAATGAAATCTATAGAAGATTACTGCCCCATTTGTTCAATTCTTGAAATACTACATCTGGAAGTACCATGAATAAGAATGCATTTTATAAGTTGTTTCCATATACTAATAAGAAAATCCCTGAAGTGACAAGTATCATAAGAAAAAAGGAGATTACTTAATGTGCCATGTTCTGCTTTCACCAGCAATAATTTGATTAGTTTCTTATAATGTTAGTCTGCTGTTCATGCTCTACTTTACATATGAATACAGCAAAACTTAGTGGAGAAGTGTTAATAGCCTCTCATACAGCAGCCCTAAAACACCACTTATTTCACTGTTATTTTAAGTGTCACTCTAAGGCTAGGCTTTTTGAACTTGTTCCTTCTTCTTATAACTCATCTACTACTTTTCCGTTCATTTTCAACTGATGTACATAAACCTGTGATGTCTCACATTTTAAAAATTAAAAAGGAAAKTTTTATAGTACAGTAGGATATTATTTTTTTTCTAATTTGCATTGCCAATTTACTGTTACTGGAAATGCTTTTGCACTGTATCCAAATGTTCAAATGCTGACAGAAAGGGCATGAAGCTTTTATTTTCCCCTTGGAAATTGAAGGCAGTAAGTTCCACTTTAGTTTGGTAGGTTCCTAATTTTCTACATTCACACTGTTGCTTTTAATCCATTGTCTCATGACAGATAGGACCAAATGAATTTGTTGCYTTCCCATTTTACCCTTAATGTGGTATAATTCAACTCTATTAAAAGGAAATTTCTTTTTCTTGCAAAGATATATATTTGGGGGGAATTTATTGCACTTTCATTTGCCTTCTAGGAAAATATACTGCTGAGTGTCCCGTTTCCTCTGCCCATTGCTTATTTATGACTATATATTATCTGTTTCCTGTTCACAACTGTATTTGCTTTTGTTAATGCATTCCATTATTATTTTTTTGTATTAGTTTTCCTTTCTCAAAGTGAATCTCTGGATTTTATTGGATGAATTAATTTTTCTTTTTCTGTGTTAATGTTAGTTTTGCAGCCTTTATCCATATTGAAGAATCTGTGTGTACTAGCCAACCTGCAGACCTATTTTCTCAGATGAATAAAAGCTATGGAGTCTAAGCGAGAGTAGTCATTGTTTTTCCAGCTTTTATCTTCTGACATTTTGTTGAGTTTATTCCACTTGGTTTCTTTGTAGGTTGCATTAGGCAAAAATTATTTTCTCCAAAATTCAATAGGGATGCACTTAATCCCATTCTATTTGATCACACATTACTGAAGCACATTGACCACAAGTGATGTAACCAATGCAAGAAAACTAAGAGTAGCAGTTAGTGTTAAAAGCAAAACTAATGGATTTTTTTTTTCTAGATTCTTTCAAAATGCCTGCCACTGAGGAACTAGAAAAGACTGACGTAACCCCAGCTACAGAACACTTTATTCAGCCTTTAGTCTTCATCCTCAGTTATTTGTAAYTCTATTTTTGTAATGGACTGCAGTTTTTCCTCTTTTCTTTATTGTATCAGAGCTCAGATGATGACAAACCCAAAGACAATTACTTTTTAAAAGCATCCAACCATGTTTTACGGCTTAGGACTTGTTTCCAGGTGGTACTCAGTGTTGGTAGTCAAGGTCTTCTGGACCATTATGCATCACCATGTTCCAGTAATAAAGAGCCAGGGTCAAAGTTTTGATGGAAAAAATTTTGTGAGTATATCTTTCTGTCTGTCTGACTGCCAGGAGCACAGGTACTCTGAACAGTCAGGAGGAATGAGTGTATCACTAACTGTCTGTCCTTTCTTTGTAATGTGGGACCACGTTTGGGTTATCCTAAAATAAGGTGATAGAGGGAAGGGTTAGGAAGGCTGGCTGTGGAGACCTATTTAAGARCAGTTTGTAGCTCCTCAGCAATCACCACCTCTTGGTTAGGCAAATATTCAGGTAGTGACACTGATGACTGTTCAGACAGGACCTTACCCTTCTCACCTTTATTCCCCCTATGCCCTGCCAAAATTTCTTGAATTGCATTGATTCTGCACAGGCTGGGGCTGAGGAAATTGCTGGAAATGTGGCTGCACCCTACAGAGCAGCCATCTCTCCCGCCACAATCTGAAAATACAAAAATTGCCATTGTAAAACAGAGGGACTCCCAAGAAATCCTGTCCATTGATCCACCAAGGCTGTTCTCTGTGCTCAATTCAGAGCATTTAGACCTCGAGGCACCATTATGGTAATTCAGTTTCACCTCCTGCATTAAATGAGAATTTGCAGGTTTTATTTCACTGCAGCAGATACTAGTGAGTTGGAAGCTAAAGATTATTATGTCTAACCGACCTTATTGTATCAAAATGAAAACCCATAAAAATTGATTTTTAGGAGCAAGGAATTATGCTATTCTTCTAGAGGCAAACAGTTTGATTTTTTTTTTTTCCATTTCCTATTTATATCTATGCRCTTAGTTTATTTATAGTGCTAAATAAGCACCTTAGCTAAGCCACCTCAGTAAAAGACAAGGAGCTGATAAGATTTTATACCAAAATTCACCTGTCATAAGCATATTTATTGAATCACATAGGCTGAGATTTAACATACAGATCCACCCCAATAAGTAAAAATGGAGAGACGTTTTAAAAACTCATTTTATATGTAGAAGTAACAAAATGTGGAATTGTTTTGACACATATTTATGAAGATGATTTCTGAGAAGACTCTCAAACACCAATATGAATGAGTGTTCAAGTACTGTCCAGTGGCACAGGTTTYATGTCTTAAAGCTCTCCCTACTGTTCTAGCCCCAAAGCCATGCCCATTACCATGACAGAAGCCCAAACTGCTCTCTCTTTTACTAAATGGTTTCCCAGTGCTAGCTGAGGGTGGAGACGATTTTGCATCATCAAATAATAGAAGAGAATTCCAGGCTTACAACCAGGATTAAGATCTATGGAAATGGACAAGATGAAAAATATGGCATGTTTTCTGTTGGTTTAAGTTTTCTGCCCCTCCCCGTGAGTTTGTGAGGCATTGTTTCTGTAGCATTCCAGATTGCTTCACAAGTAAAGGTCATGGAGGGGTTGATATATAATTGATGCAGAAAACTGTTAGGGCAAAGAACTCTGTGCCTAGGGGAAGACACACAGTTTCTAAGAAAAGAATAGCACCTAGAGTGCTAGAGAATGTGACCTCAGAAAACTGCTGATGCAAGGGATTTTTAAGCAGTCCCTCAAGTACCTTTCTTCCACCTGACAAAGCCTGTAGTCATCTGYAAATACAGATACATAAGCTTTCAGCTATGAAGTCATAGTTAATTTGAGTATGTTTCTCAAACACATATTACAAATGGAGCCAATTCAAATACACATAAACTTGTTAGCCATATTTGTGGAATATTTTCCCTCCTTTAAAAAGACATTCTGTAGCAATGAAAACAAAGCAGAGTCAACCAGGATCAAGTTTTGAGGTGTTTCAAAAATGCTTCCCATAACAAACTTGATAAGAAGCAAAGTGGATAATGATATAAATATTTTAAACACAAAGTAAACAAGACACTTCTGCTTCTACCTACATGCAAACCCCCCCMAAAAAAGAAAATAGGTCCACCCACCCAAAAAGCCCCCTAGACTACCATTAAATTYTTCAGCAGGACAGATAAAGAAAAAACTTTATTGAAACAAAAATTTGAAGAATGTTGAGAGCAAAAAACCTGACACATCAAAAACACTGGGAGACAGTTTTAAAAAGTCTTTTTTTCATCAGCTAAGAAATAAGAATTTCATAAATGTCTAACATTACTTGAAAACACTGTGTATGGAAGATGGATCTTTTCTTGAACAATACTGTGTGTAACAGCCAGAAACTCAAAATCACAAACTTAGTATCATAAATTCTTTTTCAAAGACTGTTAAAAGTGTTTAAGTCTGTTAAATCTGTCAAATAGCTTAATAATTCTCACTGGAAGTGGCAGAAACCACATTATTTGAATTGGTTAAAGATGGAGTGTACAAAAATTCTATTCCTATGGGAACAATCCTAAACCTATGAGGTATTGGGCAAGATGACCTCAGAGGTGTTTCCACCCCTTATTTGTTTGACTCAATGAATAAACATGAACTTAATCAGAATAGGTGTACTGTTTATCTAAGCAATAACATTCAGTTAACTGGAGCACACAAGGGRATTGTCTACTCTTATGCTGCTGATTAAACAAGATCAGAGAGCCTTAAATAGGCTTTGGAGTTTTAATTTGCATCCTTGGTTGGCATCTGTTTTGTAGTGACTTGTATATAACCTTGGACCTATGAAACAAATCATAAAGAACAAGATTTTAAAAGAAAATAGTTTGCAAAACATGAAGGCCACAGACTTCAACTCTTAAGATTACATCTAAAATAATGTGCTGTAATTCTTTGGACACAGAGGCTTGAAGAAAGTAATTTCACAGAGAAAGAAAATGTGAAGATCATCTTGCATGAGAATGGCTTAGAATACAGGGTGTTGCTGGATATTTTCTTCAAATTGAATTTGCCTGTGATTTGAAGCCAAGTATCATTTGTATCACWATTAATTTTGACCTTTTCTTTCTTGAATGTGATTGTTGATTCCATGTCCCAAAATACTCCCYTCTTCCTCATCCAAGTACTCAAACCTTAAATCAAGAAATTCAACGTGGTTATGATATTAACATTGTTAGTTCCTATATTTACAGTTTCAGTAAAGGATATCCTTTCCCATAAAAAATGTGCTAATACAAGCTAGCACATAGGATGTTTTTATAGCAGAGAAAACAGAAGGTGATAGGTCCRGTCGGTGTGACCATGCACCATGCAAATAAAGGTTTACTGGTATGAGGTCTGTACTAAGTTTGATTTAAAACCCTAGAGATGAGCTCCATTTGTTTGTTTCTTTCTTCTCACAATGCATTAAAAAAGAAAACCCAAACCATATCACTGGAACTAGAGGCAAAAGGGGAAGTCTCCTTGAACAGGAAAGAAGAGAAATGCTGACAGCTGATGGCTGACAAATGGGAAAGAAAACAACTGGACTTCCCAACCATGGTGAGCTCATGTGGCAAGCGGAGCAGAGGGGTCGGCAAACTTTGCCACAGGCCTCTTGTGCTGTAAGCCAAGTGTGTTGTAGAGAGTCTTTGCCATAAAATGCTGCCATGCAATTCTATTCTATCATTCTGAGGTCTTTSAGGTCATGATTGCATTCAATATCCCAATGCAATGGCATTGTTTAAAATTGTAAAATGTATCACAGCCATTTTGACAGAAATTCACACTGTGTTACTTGAGTCAGCTCTGTAGATGAGGTGGCACCATCCAGGTGGGAGAACACTCTTTAGGGAATTATGATATGGCCTTTGGGATTGAAAGAATTTCAGATAAGTTAATTCATATATGAAACAACAGTTATTCTCTTTTATGCAAGACATCTGGTTTGGGATCAGCAGATTCTCAGTCAACAAAT
>NW_026623386.1:1647074-1652575 GCF_030028575.1 Malurus melanocephalus | reverse complement strand
CTTTTTAAAAATATGATATATATTTTTTTCTTGCTAGTGAACTGTGAACTCAACTTCTTGTTCTTACCATATTAAATTCTTCACATTATTATTTGTTTTCCATATCTTCCCTTAGCTCTACCTTTCCCCTTTCATCACAGTCATCCAGATCTCATTTTTTATTCACCTCTCCATTTTTGTTCCACCCTTTATTTCACTTTTTTTTTTTTTTTTTTTTTTTTTTTTTCCTAGGGGGAAAATGTATTATCTACTACATTTGAGTAAAATCAGTATAAAATTCATGTATTCAATATAAATCCTTAGCCAAGATAATTACAAAGAAACAAAGTTATAGTTGAAGATTGAAAGGTGAGGAAAATGTATCTCCAATTGCAGCACGATATCGTATTTTGAAAAAAAATCTTAGGTCAAGAGACTGGAAAAGAATTGAACTCCTAAAAAATATAGAAAGCCTCAATAATTGCTGTAAGGATTCTAAAAACATAACTTTAAAATATGTGACTCAAAGCCAAATAAGCTGCTGAAAAACTCATATCTCCCATACATTTTCTGATACAAGAYGACAGGTAAAAAAAGAAATATGTGAAAGTTTAATAAAAAAGAAGATATTATGAAAGAAAAAGAAAATCAAACATTACTTTGATAAAGATCTTTCAGACAGATGGGCTAATAGAGACAAACACTACCCCCCCCAACCCCCCCAATGACAGCACTTTATCAGCTGTTGTTTAAAATTGTCAACACACTGACAATTTGTGGTGCTAAACAAGATGTTCCACCTGGTTATGTCTTGTGTTTACCTGAATTTACCTGGGATAAAATCCAAACTTAAACCACTCAACATTTTGCAAATTAGTTTGTCAATCACTTATAATTATGCAGCAGGTGCGGTCACATATTCTGTATGGAAAACCTTTTTTTTTTTTTTAATAACTTTATAATTATCCAATTATATTGTCTTTAAAGTGTTCTATTTTATAGATATAGACCTTAGCCATAAGGTTGGGAGGGCAATATGTGTGTGTTAATCTCAGTGAAGGGACCTAAGAGAAGGTCACAGCTCTGAAGTTTCTCCACAAAGCCATTGAAATGCTTCTACTGTAAACAYCTAATTCCAAAACAAAACTCGAAACTGTTGTGTACTTAAACTCATGTTTCTTCTGGAATGGATTTTTCTATATTCCTAGAAGCTTTGCAAATAAAGTATGCTGCCACTTAAAAGGCAGAGTGATTTCAGTAYGCGAGGATGGCTCATAAAATGTTTTTCTGGTACAGTCTAAGGACTACAAGATAACAAGKTATCCTAGCTATTATGAAAACCCATGTGAATATGCGAAAAAACCACCTTGTAAATAGTGGGAAAGTAATTCTCGGAACTAGCTCACTGCAGAAGCAGAAACTTCTGACTTTTAAATTAATTGCTCTTTGGCATAAAATGCCACTTTTTAGTATTAAGTAACTGTAGAGTTACTTGTATACTTGAATAAAAACATTTAAAAGAAAGACAAACCATGAAGTACAAAGAATCAAAGAATCAAAGAATCAAAGAATCAAAGAATCAAAGAATCAAAGAATCAAAGAATATTATGGGTTGGAAGAGACCTACAAAGATCATCCCAGTACAACACATGGTCTGGCACAGGACACATGAAGAGCCACACCATGTGCCCAAGAGTATTTTCCAAATACTTCAAGAACTTTGTCAGACTCGGTGCTGTGACCACTTCCCTGGGGAGCCTGTTCCAGTGCCCAACCTCCCTCTGGGTGAAGAACCTTTTTGAAATATCAACCTAAACCTCTCCTGACACAACTTGAGGTCATTCCCTCAGATCCTGTCACTGGTCACCACAGATGAAAGATCAGTGTCTGCTCTTCCTCTCACTGTTGAGAGGAGCTGTAGAAAGCAATGAGGTCTCCCCTCAGTCTCCTCCAGGCTGAACAGACCAAATAACCTCAGTCACTCCTCATGCTGCTTCCCCTCCAGACCCTGCACCATCCTCAAGGCCCTCTTTGGGACATTCTACAATAACTTGATGTCTTTTTCATATTGCAGCACCCAGAGCTGCCCCCAGCCCTSGAGRTGAGGCCGCCCCAGCCCAGAGCAGAGCGGGACAATCCCCTCCCTTGCCCGGCTGGCGATGCTGTGCCTGATGCCCCCAGGACAGGGTTGGCCCTCCTGGCTGCCAGGGCACTGCTGGCTCAGATTCAACCTGCCATTGACTGGGAACCCCAGGTCCCTTCCCACAGCACTGCTTTCCATTTTTTCATTCCTCAGTCTGTCCATACATCCAGGATTGTCCCATCACAGGTGCAGAGTCCAGCACTTTTYTCTGTTGAACATCACATCGTTGGTGATTGTCCAGCCCTCTACTCTGTCTTTGCAGGGCCTCCCTTCCTTGAAATGCGTCAACAGCTCCTCCCAATCTTGTATCATCTGCAAACTTACTTATTATCCCAAACCTATTATTTTTTATTGTGTTGTGCTAAACAATTTCATAGAACAAACAATTGTGAAACAAAATAAGGGGTTACCCATATATATATAAATTTTCATGGCAATGGATATGTACAGTATTGTCCTACCTTCAGCTTAACCACTGCACAGATTATCATTTTTTGCTGGCAAGGAAAATTGCAATACATGCTTCAAGTGAAGGGATATTTGCAAACAGAAAAATAAAGAATTTAGGGACTAAGCTGTAAAAATGAAGAAAGAATTTTGGAGGTGAATGAGCCTGCCATAATTACAGTGGAACACTCCATTAATTTATCATATTTTTTCCAGTGCTCAGTTAGCTATTTAGATAAATCAATTATGCATCGTGAAGCCAATTCAACTTCTAATTTACTTAGTGAATTAAGCAAACAATAATCAGCTACACTGTTTCTTTGAGGTGTTTCAGACCCTTAGAATTTGCCCATTGAACCAATAAGACACTGCTATGGCAAGTTATAGTTCTTTACAGAAATCTCCTGTTGATRGGGAGGGGTGGGAGGAGGCACAGTTAGGTTTCATTAGCATGATGTCACACTATTGATGATTAATGTTTGTATAAAACTATAGCTTCTAACATTAACTGTGGAGWTTGACTTTTCCTACTAGTATAAAGCAGATCATGGTACGATTCTGCACCAAACAGCCATGTTTTAAAGCCATGAGTTAGGCAAATGTTGAATGAGAGGACATTAAAAACATGTATTTTTCAATGTTTGCAGTATTTTGTCACAGCTGAGTTTGCCTGAGCATGGCAATCTATTTTTACTGCTGTCATGTTTTCTGTCAGTCTGTGGCAGCTGTCTCTCATGCACTCCCCTCAAAACATGTGGCACTAAAAGTGTTTACTCATGGCCAGATTGGTGGCACGCTGGAATGTACGAAACCAGAGTTTGTAAAGTTGCTTTGGGAGTCAACCCAAAATCTGAACAGTTATAATAAAATTATAGCAGTCACATATACTTAAATGTTTCTCAATATTTCTCCTTAARTGTTCCTCCATAATATGAGCTTCAGAACTTACTGGAATGACTTGCAGAGTGAGGTTTTATAGAAAAACAAATCCCCCCCCCCATCTGACCGTGATGTAGACAAGTATTCTTAAGCTAATCTCCTTTAACAGACTGGAGAGATCAATTTGGCCTATTGCATCTGAGCCATAATGTCATCCTTAATCAGATGCCTAAAACAGGACAGGAATTTTTAATGCTGCCTTGTGCTTATCAGCTAAAAAGGAAGGTCAGAAAAATTAGCTGCTATAGGTACTTCCAGCTGAGTTAAATACATTGACAGTATTTTTTTTTTTTTTTGTTTTGTTTTAGAAACACAGTCTCATTTCCCCGATTGTTTTTACAACAGATTTAATCCCAATCCCTTCAGTAAAAAGGTTCATTGTAATACAGCCACAGTATTATTTTAAAAGTATTACTTTTTCTAATTCACGGGCTCCTTTTTTGCCTTTCTAATTTCTCCAAGGAGCACAGAAGCATAGCACCAGAGGTGGTTTCTGTTTTGTTTCTGTTTTTGCTAGTTAATACATTCCTCCTTTGTGTTCCATGCATCAGTTCTGCTTTCTCTCTTCATCAATATTTGCAGAGAGTTGCAAATACTGCTCTGATAATTTTTGTATTTATTTCCAGAAATTTCTGCCTAATAGAAGGCCTAAGTTTTCACTTTTACCCTGTAATTATTTAGATATACAAAGTGATAAAACGACTGTATTTGTGGACAGGGGGAGAACAGTGTTGGTCAGTTTAAGATCACAGAAGTCACAGATCACAGAATATTCTGAGTTTGAAGGGACCCACAAGAATCAGCAAGTCCAGCCCCTCAGCAAATGGTCCATGTGGGTATTGAATTCGAAACTTTGGTGTTATTAGCACCATGGTCTGACCAACTGAGCTACTCTCGTATGATCAGTCTCTCACAGTATTCTTGGAAACAAATTAAGACAATATAGTCTACCACAGTGAAAAAGCAGATGGGATAAATGCTGAGTGCCTGATTTCAGAGTAGTGGTACAGTGCACTATATCAAAGCTATTAAATTAAATCTAGAAAAAAGACTTAATTATTGAGCAGAGATTGATGTAACTCACCACATGAATGCTCATGGGCACATCTCTTCCACTCAAGGAGTATCCTTGAAGGGGCATCCTCTCTTCAAGGGAGGAAAYTTCATACACACACTCCAAAAAGGAATATGTTAGAGAAACCTATCTTATGGAAGTGGACTGGACTTTTCTAGAATTGACTGCAAGTCTCCACATTGACTTAGCAGCTTTTCTGCCAAATCTTTTCATCCCTGTTAAAATACTAGTTTAGGTCTGATAAGCCAGACTGATTTTAGCATGAYTCAACACCAAAAGCAGGACAAGAGCCCTCCATAAATGCACCACTGATAGCTTGCAAAATAGGGCATCGTGTGAGTTGTTGGACCACATTCCCAGGCAAAGCATCCTACCACAAGCTGACCCTGCTTTAAGCAGCAGGCTGGATTAAAGAAGTCCTGAGGTTCCTTCCAATCTGAATGATCTTATATGACCCTGTCCTATGATCTTGCAACTCTATTACCATATTCAATTTCTAAAAGTGCTTCCATTTTTTCTGTATGAAACACTGCCAAAAAAACATAGGCCCCAAAACATCAGTCACACCACCAAAATTYAAATCACCTTCCAGAGGCATCAGACTCTGAAGAAACCTCTTTGCTGTGTTGATGTTTCAGTACCACCCTCCTGAGATGTAAATGTTTTCCCAAAATAGCTTCTCATCAATTCTTAAAACAGATAGAATATCATCAGCAACCTCCTCCCAGTTCATATTCTAATTCTTCAAAGGTCAGCAAAGTATTTTAGCTATCACCCGGTATTATCCTTGCACAGCTATCTTATTTGCTGCTGCTGACTCATATTCAGATTCTTGCAAATTACTGAGGATGTCAGAGTTTTGTGCTGCACCCACTCATCCATAAAATAAAGAAACTTTGGTTTCTTTCCTTCTTTTTT
>NW_026623386.1:1632267-1647024 GCF_030028575.1 Malurus melanocephalus | reverse complement strand
AAAAAAAAAAAAAAAAAATTACAAAGCTTAACTATTGTCGTCATGCATTGTGAAGCATGAAATAATTCCAGGATTTAAGTTCAGAACTGACTCTCACAGTATTTATAACTACTAACTTCCTGTGGGAATTGTACTGTTTCATTCCTTGGGAAAAACAGGTATTTTGAAGCGAAATGAGACTTGAGGAAGCTGAACATTAATTTAAACAGTGGTAGGTGTATGAGACATCTGAAGAATTTGTAATGTTAAATTTCTGACAGGAATGGATTAATAGAGGAGCAAGTGGTGAAAGGAGTGTGATTAATAGTTTCACATGACTAATTCATTACATTGTGTATGATGCTGTTACATATTGCCTTGCAGGTTCTTTTGGAATATAGGCACATTTTTAATTCTGAAGAAAATGCTGTGCCATGCAGTTTTCTGCTGCAATCACGGTGCATACCAGCTGAGGCAAGTACTGTCTTGAACTTGGGAACTTTTACTTTGCCTCAGCCTCTTAAAGTGATGATACTGTAGACACACTTAATTCCCAGGAATATCCCACTGAACGTTCTGAACAGGATTGCATCCACATACCGTGTTCTGACATCTTTCACTCAAGAGCCAACATATATGTGCAGTAGAGGAGCAGACACTGACAAAACACCAGGTCAACAGCTTCCATTTTATTCCAAATTCAACCCACACGTGGCTTCCCAGGATCTGTTTCCCTGCAGCCACAGTAAGGAGCAGGGGACTAGGGACACAACATACATGTAAACATCTTGTTTACATGATTTATGGAAAATCTGTATACCTAGCCATTTGAAACTGGGAGCTAGAATTTTATATATAATCTTGCTGAAGTATTTAGAAGTCAAATAGGAGTCTTTTTCAATAAAAGGATTGCAATTTTATCTACAGTTTGGAGTTTTTGCATTAACTTAAACCCAGAAGACCTAAAGTGTGCAGGATTTATGAGAAGTATCCACCATCATTATGTTTTCTATTTAAGGACGACAAATAATAAAAATTAAATTAATATTGTAGCTAGGTTTTTTTTCACTTTAAAAAAAGCTACACATTTGTATGTGTAAGCTATACATTGTACATTTGCAAATGTCTCATTCTTYATTTTCTAACTAAAAGATATTCAAACTATTTGATAAAAGCATTTTGATAAAAAAGAAATTAAATTGAATAATATTTTGTAGTTTTTTTAACAGTACTTGGCTAGATGCTCTGGAAATCAGGGTCCCATGACTGAATAAAGTTTAATGAATTTAAGAAAAATCAGTATATTGCTCCGGGAGAAAAAAATCATTCATGAAATCCAGTATATATATGTAATGGCTGACTGCAGTGAATAGGAATGAAATTACAAATCAGGGACGTGGAGGGGTGGAATCAGTAAAGGAAGCAAAGGACACTATGGAAGTAAATTATTATCATTAATAAATGATAGTAAATTATTAACATTAATAACATGATTGTGGGGCAGAGAAGATTGTGTTCATTTAAGGACTTAGAAATAAAATTAATCAGCATACTTTATGTGCCCCTATAGATATAAAAGATAGATGCATTTGAAGCAAATTATAGATTAATTTTCAGTGGGTTTTTGTTGTTGGTTTCTTTTTGCATGTTGATGTCATATCAGAGGATGGATATACAACTGCAAGTCAGGTGTTGGGAAATTGCTTCCAGACTCCTTGCATCCATACAGCCTCCTTCCAGGATGAGCTTGGAGCAGAAATACCAAAGTTCCACAGAATTGGGTGCAGTAACTGAGTTTCAAGCAGAAGACTGCTCAAGTTTTACATTCATATTAAAAGGTAAATGAGGGGATTCATGTGGTAACTGCTTGTCAGCTTGATATTGATTCTGGGTGAAATATTAAATGACTGACACAAGATTGTTAATAAAAATTAGTTCAAGTGTTAAAGAATTATGGGATTAAAACATAATTAATAAGAGGAGAAAAGCTCAATAGTTCTTTTGATAAAGATACACCTGCCAAGTTCAACAGGATCTATTTCCTGTTATTTATTAAAAGCCTTGCTTACGAAATCATTCTAGCATAATATTTCAATTTTAAAAAGTCATTAAAAAACCCAAGATACAAAGTGACACGTAAATGGTAGATTAAAAAGCTGATAAATATTTTCTTAAGTTTCTTATAGTGAGGATTAATAATCAAAGAGGCTGTGTTGCCAGCAGAATTTCACAGAAGTYCAAAACTGGCCATAACTACAAGATTGTGGATTCTGCCTCGATGACAGATTTATGTTGGTGTAAAAATACCTTGTTCTGCAATACCAAGAATAAGAAAACCACAGCATCTGTTCACTGTTACTGGATGATCTAGCCAACTAAATCAGTTTGAAATATGAAGTATAAGAAAAAAAAAAAACAACATAAAGGACTTAAAATACTGATTGTCATCTTATGAGTTCCATCTTTGTATTACTTTTCTACAAGTCCAGCTGGCTCTGGCAGTTTGTTTTGGCATTCTCAAATGCTCGTTTTGCACATGCACACACACACACACAAACACATATGCACAGTATAAACACAGCTGGAAACAAATCCGGCTAGAGTCAGAATGCATAGAAACATTGTTATCAGAATATTCCCATTCCCTGAGACCAAGAAAAGCAAGTAATCTTTTGGAATATTAACTTAGAATTCACCAGATAAGACCTGAAAGACACAGGCATGTGCCTATATCAATTAAAACTTTCAAAAACTCTGAATACACGTTCCAAATGCACTTCATGATCTACAATTTACATTGTGTAAGCCATGGTGAATGCTTACTGTATACTCCATATATCCTTGAAGACCTGTAAAATGTAAAACCATCAGCTGTGTAGCTGCCATTGCTGGTCAGATTCCCCATGCAGCATGCCTTGCACAGTAGCTGATTTCTAACAGTCAGTATCCAACTATTTGCCAGTTCCTGCAATCCGTCTCCATAGCAAAATTTGTCTAACTCCTCAATTTTAAGGAAGGCAGACCATTATTTGTTATTAGTATACAGTCAGTTTACTTTGAAGTAGAGTCTAAATTACAGACAAAGATGTTCCTTAAGGCCCAGAGAGAAGTGATAAATTCTTGCTGCTATCTCAGAAATCAGACTACTTTGGCACATTAAAATCAGATTAATGTAATGGCAAAATGTCATACATTTGCTCTATATACCATCTGTACATCTGTAACTTCTTCCTCATTCTAGAGGATATTCATCTTTTGCCTGTGCTACAGCACAGGCACGACACCAGGATAGTAACCAGCAGCAGACATCTGCTCTAACTAAATTAAACAGTCCAGCTCAACACAGCACCCTTTCCCACCATCAGATCTCACTACAGTAGCGTGATAGTAAAAAGTCTGATTATAGTTCAACCTTTTTCTTCCTACCATGTCCAGCAGGGCATAAATAGGGAGCAAGGAGAGCACAAACACACCTTAATGATTGCCCAGAATATTCTATAGATTCCCATAGTTTGTGGCTCAGGCTCCAAGGAAGAAAGTGATATCTACAAGTACTCTTTTCTTTGCTTTTCTATTCATTTTTTGAGCCCCTAAGGCAGGAAGTTTCTCTTCATAAAGCCATGTTCACTCGAATATATTCTATTAATCTATGTTTACTAATTTTAATTTTTGGAAGTGTTTGCATTAATTAGCCCTGCACAGACAGAAGAATCACTAGTCTGTAGTCACCCAGACCACCTTTGAAACCTTAAAAACCCCCACTGGTGCCACTGYTGCCACTTTCTGGCCTCTAATGCCACAGCACTTTTATGCTGGAGATAGCTTAGCTATGAATTGTGTGAAGCAGTTTCATTTGAGTTCTTTTAGGATTCTGTGGAGGATATAATCTGATCATCRCAATCTCTATTTGTTCATTTTCTGTACATGTTCCATGYTTTTTCAACCAAACAATTTAACAGATTCTCTGACAGACTAAACCCAGGATCTCMACACAAGAGGTCCTCAGTCTTTTCAGTGATGAATAGCAATGYGAAAAACCAAACCAAACAAACAGAAACCAYCCCACTCCCCCACATCGCTCATATRATTTMTCTGCKGTGGTTTCARTCTTTAAGTCCTCTTTTTATGCCTTCATCATCAATTAGCTTTACACATTCTTTGCCAGCTCTTTTTATTCTGAGGTCTCTGGATAAGATTTATGACTKCATTTTATGTTTAAAAGAAATTATTCCTTATACAATTTGGGGTTTGCCTCAATATATATTTTGCACATAACTTCGTAGAGTTTCTGATCCTTCTTATTTTCCCTTTGCTTTGATTCACATGCACAAATTTAAAGACAAATTACATATCCAGACMTAGCACTTCAAACAAGTATTTCAAGATCCTTAGTATGTCCTACTTCATGTTGACACTTTTTAAATACTATTCCCAAAGACTTCATTTAGACTTCACTTCAAAAAACAAAACTAAAGCATTCAAACAGCCCAGAATTATATTTGTTTTCCATTAATGTCTATGCAATTCAATGAATAAGGTTAGCAGTTGTGGACATTTTGTTGTAAGAACATAGTTRAGACAAATGAATAGATCATTAACTGTGATCAAAACAGACAAAGAAGTTACAACTGCTTTGATGTGGGATRYTGTGTTTTTAAACAAGCTTGCTTTSACTCTTTCATGGGTTCCTTTTCTTGCCYTAAAGGACAAATACTCTAGATATCACAGCCTCGTAACAATCTCATGATACATGCATATTACCTAAACAGTCTGTACTGTGCAAATTATAAAGATTTTTCAAAGGGTTTCCAAATTATCTCAAATTTCAGAACAAAGCTTCATCTGTGTAAAGTTTTTATGTGGCTGAACTCCAGATGGAAATATCCCAGGCACGGAACAATGTTATGCTTAGTTTTTATACCCTTTCCATATCTCATTTCTCCTGCTTTTCACAGCATAAAGCCACAAAGGTATATAGTTTTAGCTGCAGTTTCCTGAGATGTCTCTACAGGCAGCACAGACACTGCTGCCCACRTTGCCAGAGCCTTCTCGGTCTGTGCTGTGCCATAAGAGCATCTCTGACCAGTTCTACACTCACACACCATGGCCCAGTCTAAAGCAAAGGTCCCAACTGGAAATGCCATCAATTCACTCTGAGGACAGAAGCACCTCTTGCCCCAGGTGTCACGGCAGAGCTGGCACATCAGCCTGGCGCTCTCACAGGGGGGCTGTCAGCTCTCACAGGGGGTGCTGCTTTTGCCAGCACTGTCAGGTTTCAGCCCTACAGCCAGAGCTGGGTGAAGAGGAAGCAATGCAGCTGCTTAACAGGAGCACMCCCTGTAACACAGGAGCTGTTTGTCACTTCAGGCAATGCCAGCAGGAAGATTCTTGCCTCATACCTGCCTTCTTCCCAATTAAGCCATCCTTACTGCTTGGCAAACACCAGCATGCCRAGAGAAGGCAAACAAAGAAACCACAGCAGGAGGGAAGCAACTTTAGGGTAACATAACAGAGCTTCCTGGAGGCCAAGCATTGGTGAGAGGGCTGAGATTTGGGCAAGATATAGGATACTGAACATACATATTTCATTTCAGTATTGTACTGTATACATTATTCTACACAGAGAATACTTGAAATTGTACAGTATGAATTTACCTTTTGTTTGAAAACTTACCTGAAGTCTTAAGGTACCCATCTGGATTTGTCAGAGGATGAGTTAAACTAGAGCTGTCATACTAATATCATCATATTCAAAACTAATTCTTTTTATCTTAAGTTTAGAGATCAGAGAGGAAAAAAACGAAACCGATGACCAAAAAAAAAAAAAAAAAAAAAAAAAAAAAAAAAAAAAAAAAAAAAAAAAAAAAAAAAAAAAAAAAGCAAAACCCCACAATATTTTGAGTTTGTTTCATACCTCTTAAAAAAAATGGTGAGCAGATTATTCTGATCTTTCTAAAAGAACCATAACAAACTTTTTACAGTAAAAGCAGGGGAACAATGTTTTTTGTTTTTTGGGGTTTTTTTTGTTAAAGATAGCTGAACTATCAGAGACAATTTACAATAAAGCAATCAACCTTTGGACATGCAATTCTGTAAAATACTCCCGTTTTGAAACAAGAAGGGATATATCCTAATTTCTGCTTGCCTCAAGTATTTCACATGGACTTACCATCCAGCACAGTTGTCCATGGTTCTGGGTCACTCAGTAGCTGGGAACATAGCAGAGCAGGAACTTCCAGGGTGTTCTGCTTTGAACATTTACTCATTATTTTTTGAGCCACCTAAAGAATTCTTTCAGCTGATTGGTTAGGTCACTCTCCATAGATAATCAAGTGAGACCGCATTGGTTCAAAGGAAAAGTAGAGAGAAGTAAATTCAATTTCATGTCTTTGGATTAAATGAAAGTTATTTTTAACGATTATTCCTATTTTTTCCATCCATTTGACTGTACTGTAGGAAGAGAAGTATTGACATCAGCTCTTTCCTTCACTTGGTAATTCAAGTTTTTACAAATATATAGACAGAAAGCTGAAACATACCATAAAATAWATAAATGACCCTTTTAAGAAAGTTGTGTGCCTTTTTTTTTTTTTATATGTGCATGAGTGTTTACTCCATCCTGCAATAAATCTGAGTTTACACTTTTGGCAAGATGTTTATCATTATATATTGCTCCTAGAACCAGAGAAAAGTAAATGCACAGTGGAAAACACTGGAGACTTCTGACCTACACATCCTACATTCATCTCCAAAACAGGTAAAAAGAGCAAACAAAAAATAGGAACCTCACCTAAACCACAAAAAAGGATCAATGATAAATTAATAGTAGAGTAACAGCAGTGAACCATCCATATTTATTGTTTAACTATTGTTCCAGACAATTTTGTTCTCCTGAAATATGCTATGTACACTTCTGCTGTGTGCGGGTGTAACCAAGCATCATTGTTCCCCCTTGTTTCACTGATAACTTCAGCACTGAGCAAAATTTTTGGCTTTTGTAGTGGGTGGTCTCACTGCAGTCCAGGGATCCAGATGTTTAATTTCAGGCATGTTAYTAGCACTTAATGAGAACTATTTGTAGAACTTCAATAAAAAGCTAAAGATCGATGCTTTGCAAGACAGCTTTATCAAATCATTAGGTCCTGTGGTTCTAACCAGGATCTCACTAATTAGCTTGTAGCCTTAAATCAGTCTGTCACCTCAGACTGTCTTTTATCACCATTAACATGCTCTTGGTAAAATCTGCAAGTTAAGCTGCTTGATTTTAGCCTTCCCTGGTGTTTAATAGGTAAAATGTCAAGTMAATTCTTTATAATTTAAGTGTTTTCAAAGTTGCATTCATTAATTATGTAATTGAACTTAATTATTACCTAACTGAGATAAGCATGTTTTAAATGAACCAAATATATATATACCAAATAATATATGTAGCAATATGAGTAGAATTGCTACAGTGGTGCATGTACAGCAATTATCATTACAGATATATGTGATTACAAGAGGTCACACCTTATGAAAAATCATTCTGGGAACAAAAACATAAGAGATAATCTGAGCTCACCAGAATTTGCCAACAGATTATAAATAAACATTACTTTGACTGTTTTTTTAAGTAGTTCACAACAGCCCAGCTGTGACACCCAAATTCAGAGATACCGATACTACAGTCCCATATTTAATGTCTGAATTATTTATAATTTCTATTGTACATTAGGTTCAYACTTCTATAGAATCTATATTACCACAGAGCTTCTGTACTGATCACTGCAGTATTTGTTACATTAACATTTAAATTGGCCTCCAGTATTTGTCTTTTGAGTATTTTAGAGGCAGAAGATACTAGTGAACACATATTAAATTATCAGGTTTCGGGAGAAAGTACAAACAGCTCAAGCTTATTTTTGTGTTCCTGAAAGAAATTACCAACACCTTGAGTTCTTCACCAAGGCATTTGCAAAGACAGGTTATTCTTTAGTCAGCTAAGCACAGTGGTATGTCTATTGTCTGATTCTAAACCAGAGAAGGATTTTCCACCTGGGTTCCGGCTGAGAAAAGCCAAGACTCTCAAGTCATTTGAAAAACATTCTGTTGTTGTGTGCAACAGTTGACTAGGTTCCCCTGGATTGTAAACTGGAGGAGAAAGTTCTTTATAATCAATTAGAAGATATTTTTACRAGAAGCCAAAATTCTCATTTTCTGGAAAAAAAAATGGCATCCCGCCTATTTGTTGGTATTAAATCTTCAGCAAAGCCCACACAGTCAGACAGAAAATCTATATTCTGATACCTATAGTAAGAAAATGCTTTTATTTCTATAGTGTCTTTTCTTGCCTTACAAGTCCTTCTAGATTTAAGTTTTCACCCCCCTAATTCTTGGATATTGCTCTTTCTGGTTATTTCTTATGTTATCAAACAGCCAACTATATTAATAAGGTACTATCAAATTGCTTTAAAGCTTCCACAAAACTTACCTTATCCATGACCTACTGATCTCTGGTCACAAGCACTGTAACACTCTTGTGAGAAATGTTTTCATTTCTATGCTTTTTTGCTACAGTGTTCCTCATCCACTTCCAAGCCAAATACACAGTAGCACTCCCCTGGGACAGTCAGGGCACGCTGTTCTACACCTATCATTAAAACAGTATTCATTTGTTCAATAATTCTGAGGGGAACAGAAGTCTTAAATCAGTAAATATTTCTAAAATGCATGCATTAATAATTTTAGTACTTTAAAGGGGAGGTGATTGACAAGTGCTTCTACATGCAGATATTTCATTCTTGAATGAATTAATTCCTGATATTTCATTCATTCTGTCATGCTACCCAGGACTTAGATATACTGTTGTATTTAAGAAAAAAAGATATGTCTACTGAAAATAGTTCAATAAGGAACAGTATACTAACTGGTTATTCTTGATATTTGGAGATAAGGCTTAAATGTTTTCTGGCATGAGTTTAATTAGTTGTTTGTTGTTGCTTTGAACAGATGACCAAACTTTGTTCAATGTTTTTTAAGCTGCCACAATGTCTCCAAATTCTGGCGTCTGACAGTCTTCCTCTGCTTCCTATTTTTCACACTGATGTATATCCCTATATTATCAGAGTGAAGAGYAGATTTTTCTGGCTGTAATATTTGTCAGCTATCTAATATAGTTTTACTTATGCTAGGTCTCACTTTCACTGGTTCTGGAACCCAGGATATACACAGGATTATAATTACTATATCAGCTCTTTAGTTTCCCCTTAAATGCTTTAAAAAACATTGAGGGGAAATTTTAATTAAAAAAAGCCTGCCTGGACAGAATGCCAAAAAGCACACGGTGGTATAACTAGGCAAAAACAGGAAAAAAAAAAGAAACCTTGAAAGTGTGAGCCCAAGGRCTGAGAGTGTAGTAGACAGAGAGCAAGAACATTTCTAGTTTTTTGCCAATGTGCTTTCAGTTAAAATACAACCCACAGCAATCTTTTCGGGGTGGGAGGGAGGTTTGGCATGCCTATGACCTAGTAATGGAGCCTAACTATGCCRTATCTTGACTTTTTTGAGGGACCTGGGTGGGCTCTTAGAATAGCAGGGCAAATAATGAATGTCATAGCAACATYCAATCCATGTGCTCCAAGAGAAGTAAGATATTAAGAAAAAGAAATCAGTGGACTTGCATAGCAAGAAGGTTGTAATAATTAAATACAAGTAGCAAGGGAAGCCAGATGAGGTAATCTCTTTGGATTTCAATAAAGAAATCTCTACCATCTCTCACAGRATCTTTCTGGAGCAAGTCTCCCATAATCACTCATGACCCTCACCAATAGTGTGAAATTCCATAATGATGCATAAAGATGACTTTTTTTGGTAACTTGCAAAGCAAGTTGTTAAGGGACATTTTAAGAAGAGGTATTATTAATCCATTTAGTTAATATGATTTGGACATCTTATTACCACTGGTCCTAAACAATTTGAAGTGATTCAGAAAAATTAGAAGAGCTGGGAATCAGTGTGATTTATAAGCATTGGATATTGTCATAACATGAATATTTTCAGGTGGTAATMCATAAGTGTTGGAATTAAGACCTTGACCTGCAAACTGGCAAGTATAGTTAGAACAAAATATGAGGAAAACTTAAACAATCCCTTTTGAATGACATCAAATTCTAGTTCAAGATGAATAAGTATTCATAATTATCCCACTAGCAATTAGATTAAGAGTCTTGTTGAACCTCCTCATTAAATATCATTTTAAATGCATTCCAAAACAAGAGCACACAAGATATTCATTGTAATCTTGAGACTGAGTAGTTACACAGTTGATCAAAGTCTCTGCATCAGTACAGAAGAACATTCTTCCCTTGGGTTTCTACATTTGACAGTCAGCATGCTTATCCTGAGTAGTGTCTGCTTGCTCTTCAGATTTATTTTTTTCACCTGTGCTTATGAAGTATTCTGTGTTCTGAAGTGTTCTAAGGGAACAGAATTTTAAAAAGCAATATGTAAAATCTTTGCTCCTGCAAAATGAAATGCTCAAATTATTTATAGCGCTTTCAGAGCCAATAGCTCTGTATTACTGGAGCACTAAAGAATTTGAAAGTGCATGATGAGAGACCAGCCACTTTCCCTTTTAGTTTCACAAATGGAAGTTGTTTCAAAACGTTAAACCCCACTATYGACTGTACAAAACAGTTTCATCCTTCTTATGGTTTAACCCCAGCTAGCACCTAAGCAGCAGCACAGCTCACTCCTCTAAGCAGGATGGGGTAGAGAATTGAAAAGCAAAAGTAAGAAAACTCATGGGTTGAGATAAAGGCAGCTTAATGTGTAAAACAAAAGCAGAATATACAAGGAACACGAGGAATTAATTTACTACCATCTCCAGAAGAGCAAGGCTCCAGCACATGCAAAGTGACTTAGAATGGGAATTGCCATCACTCAAAGTTTTTTTCCATTTATTTGTTCTGTCCCCTTTCTTATAACCTGAGCATGATACCATGTGATATGGAATATCSCTTTGGTCATCTAGGGTCKGCTGTCCCAGCTGTGTCSCCTCCCAACTTCTTGTRCACCCCCAACCCCCTGCTGTCAGGGTACACAAATCCAAAACACAGCCCCGTGTAAGCTTCTGTGAACAAAATTCTCCCCCAGACAAAAACAGCACAATGATCAATTGAAAATTTGAGATGGAAAACTAATATTTTATATTGAAATTTACTTTGCACAAACTGTTGAATATTCTGCTTTAAAAMGTTGGGTGTTATCAGCATCTTTAACTTCATTTCACATAAGTTCTGATTTTAGAAAAATGTTTTATTAGCGATGTTCAGTTATTTTACATCATTCCCTACTTAAATATGTTTCCTCTCACTTATCATTACTCATAGTGTCTTGGTAAAGTTTAACATCGTCAAACTCTGCATACTATTGATTGAAGTACAGATGGATGCAAAACCAGAACTGTTTAAATAATTCAGTTCTGTTATTTTTTCATACATCTTCACATAGGTGAAGGTCCAAGCTGGGGCTAAAGACAGGAGTGAAGACAGATCACTTTAATAAAAATAGATGTCCAAGTTTGATCTTAAATAAATATCATGGCACTGCAGGGAAAGGATATGGTGAGGGTCTCTTCCAGGTGAGGCTAGCCAGGGTAATTAGGAGCAGTTGAGAAACTCAAGACTCTTACATCTTTTGTCTTAATTGGGGCTTAAGTAGGTTACTGTGTAAAGAAAGTAGACTGGTAACAAAACGATAAACAAAAAATAGTTTTAAGTGGTTCAGAAGAACAAGGAAGATAACTATCTCTCCTTCTTCTCTTCCTAGCATTAAATGCTAGCTGATGAAGAACTTTGKGTTGGTGATGGTAATATCTTATCATAACCGTTTGCCATTTCTGCTTGAGAAAAACTAGTAATTTTGACCTCCTGAGCTAAAAGGATATAGGAAGAGGGAGCACAGTGCTAAAGAAAAGACATAGATACAAGTAATTTAATTAATAAAAATCTTAACTCTATTATTAATTAAGATTTCATAAATTAACTGGACAAGTAGTAACTTTGTTACATTTTGATTAGTTTAACAATAAACTCTTTTCATGCATAAGGTATGGTGCTTTTTGCTCCTAACAGGATTTAATGCATAAAAAGTAGCAATAGAATATTCTTCCTCAAAAAAGGTCTATTTTACTTTGTTTTAGGGACTAAACTACATTAACCTGGCTGAAGGAGATGTTTCCTTTCCTGTAGATTTTTTCTATTAAATTTATATTTAATCATTTTAGCATATTCTTGTAACTAGCACTATATCCCACTGTTACACCAGCAGATTTATTTCTGCATATTTTTCTCAATGTCGTTTAAGGAGGTGAGATGTTATTTGCATAAACTTGAACTAAGATTTTCACTAAGGTTAGTTAGACTATAAAGGTGCTAGAGTGCATGCAATGAGGGAGGGTGCCGTGTAATTTCTGAAGATGTTGAGTATGAATTTCAAATGTATATTCAGTCACAAGGAAGGGTAAGTTCTTTATGAAAAATCTTGATCAGCATTTTATTTCAAASAACAGTGGTAACACTTGTAAAAGTGTACTTTTGGGACCCCAGACATGGTCAAGTATGGTCAAAAAAGGAAATACATTATTAGACAATTTAGAGTAGCTTCACAGATAATATTGAGAACAAGTCAGGTTGCAAGGTCAAGGTGTCACAATTTATTATCATTCTATGATACCAACAACTGATGACRTAGCTTTAATGCCACTGACAATCAAGATCACCATCAGCCTGAAATAAATACATGGAATACTTCCTGCTGTGCTAAACTGCTCTGAATGTGCTTGCTATAAATACAAAGATATCCAGGACTAAAATCCTCCAATAAGTGAAGCAGTGTGTATTTTTCATCATGATGGCCTTAAGAGATTTTTCTCAGCATGTAAAGAAATTAAAAAACCCATTCTCAGAAGCTGAGTAAAGCAACTTCACAATGGAATAACAGCTTAGGTGTCAAAAGAGGAGGTTCATCAAGGAAAAATTTTAATCTAAATTTCTATATCTTTTTTACAGGCAGGTCTTACGTATGTATAYCATGGACGTCCTTAGCTACAGAGCCTAGATCTGAGACAGCTGCTGTTCAGGAACCTGAGGCTAATGCAAGACCCTGACATCCCTTTTATTTATGGACTGTAAGCCATGTTTTCTGGAGGTGATATGTGCCATTCAAGTGATTATCCAACTACTTTACTCAACCAATGATGCGGGGCATCGCAAAACACAGTGGCTCATAAAAGGTTTTTGGCAAGTTGTCATTAGGTGGCAGACAATGGCACCTGCTGCTATTTTGGCAAGAACAGTATTGTGGAAGTGTTTTGGGTTGGGAGGGTATAGAATGGTTTAGGTTGGAAGGGACCTTAAAGATCATCTGGTTCCAAACCACCTCCTGCCACCATGGGCAGGGATGTCACCCACAAGGCCAGGTTTTCCAGGATCCAATCCAACCTGGCCTTGAATGCTTCCATAAACAGGGCATCCACAACTTTTCTGGGCAACTTCTTCCTGTATCTCAACATCCTCTGGGCAGAGATTTTGCTCCTAAATCTTCCTTCTGTAAATTTAAAWTTTTTCCCACTGTCCTATCCCTATCTGCCCATTGGAAAACTCACTCTCATCGTTTCTATGATTTCCTTTTAAGTAATGAAAAGGTCAYAGTAACAGAAGTCAGAAGTGATTTTCTGTTCCATTTGCATGATTTTTTTATTTGATCACATCTATTTATCATTGTGCTTTATGAGCTGCAAAACAATGAGTGAGGGGAGACTGAGATTGCTGCAGGCCTGGAGGGTAGCCAAGTGACCTTGGAATTTCAGATTAATATTTTCTCTCCTATATGTCTGATGGAAGATTCCCCAGAACTACTTTATATTACTTTGACATAAATAGGTGATTATAGMACCCTTCATTCAGAAATGTGGCCATCTCCATATAGAAGCTCACCCCCTCCAGATTTCATTAACTAAATGAGTGTAGGTTGATGAGGTATCATACCATTATAAAGAATTCTTATGTTTTGAGACTTCTCCTTCCCTGTGATGTTTGAGAAGAAAASTCTGCAAACATGGAATTCTCCATCTGCATCAGAACACCTGATGCAACCTGCAATTCTGTCATTCCTGTAAACATGCCCGACAYTTGATCACCAAATACAGTCACTTCCAGTGCTTGTGTATGATGACATTCTGCAGTATGATGACATAGATTCAGAACTGYCTCTACACAGGAATCCTTAACTTAGGAGTAAGGAAAACCTGCTTTATACTTCCAGTAGAATAGAAAGATGAAAATTGCCATAAAATGTAAATATGACAAAGTTAAGCAAAAGGGAGCACAAGAAGGCCAGAATAGAGTCTTATATTAATATGAAATAGAAATATATGGGAAAAAAGGGGATAATTTTGATGTTTTCAGTGGATTTCTCCACTACAGACCTGGTCCTGCAGAGCTACTACTATTCCATCTCTACTACTTGCATGTCTGTGGGCTGATAATTTCAAATAATTATCAGGTTTTCTTATGTCAAGATGCTGGTTTTCAATTAAGATTTCTTCTGTGTAGGACACAGTTGTCAGCTCCTAATTTTACTGCAATTCCCATGTTGTATGAACTTTAAGCTCCAGTCTCTCCAGCCATGTAAGTCTCTCTGTGTTTCATTTAAGAAGTTCCTAGTTCTCACAGCTTTGGAGAAAGGAAGGACAAATGTAACTCAAATGTGTTCTTCTGAGGCCAAAATTAAAAAAAA